>NC_092391.1:62694739-63055989 GCF_030028105.1 Mobula birostris | reverse complement strand
ATCAGTGCAGAAAAAAGTAGTGAGGTAGTGTTCATGGGTTCAATGTCCATTCAGAAATCATATAGCAGAGGGGAAGAAGTTGTTCCTGAATCATTGAGTGCGTGTCTTCAGGCTTCTGTACCTCCTTCCTGACAGTAGCAATGAAAACAAGACATGACCTGGGTGATGGGGGTCCTTAATGATGGTCTTTCAGCGACTTTTAGCTGGTTTTCAAGTAGTCCTTGCAGCAGGGTCATTAACATCATCGCTCATACCCTCAAACAAACTGGCACTAAATGACTGACACAACCAGCGCAAGAGACAAGCACCCCAATGTTGTAGGGATCTTTGTAAATCCCACAAAGTTGCCACGAAAGTTAATACTATTTTAGGAATTTATTGGAGGGGAGGGGGAAGAACAATGTACTGGGGTTAGCCGTAGCGACTGGGTGTCTGGCACTGTAATTTGGCTTTGTGGCTCAGAAAGGAATGGCGGAGGTGGGGGGGGAGAAGAAGGGGAGTGCAGTCGTCATAGGGGATTCCATAGTTAATGGAGCTAACAGGACATTCTGTGGATGTGAAAGAAACATGAGATGGTATGTTGCCTCCCAGGTGCCAGGGTCAGAGATGTCTCTGATTTGGTCCACAGCATTCTAAAGGGGGAGGATGAACAACCAGAAGTCATAGTACATATTGGTACCAACCACATAGGTAGGAAAAAGATTATTGAGAGTTAAGAAGGCGCAAGAAGGCTAAGTTAACAAATTTCATGACACATGCTGGTGATAATAAACCTGATTCTGATTCTGGTGTGTTGGCCTTCATTACTGGGGATTACGTTCAAGGCTGTGAGATGATACTGTAGCTCTATAAATCTCTGCTCAGACCACACTTGGAGTATCATGTTCAGATCTGATCTCCTCATTACAGGAAGGATGTGGAAGCTTTAGAGAGGGTATAAAGAAGATTTATCAGAATGCTTCCCTGATTAAAGAGCATGCCTTGAGGATAGGAAGTGTAAACTCAGGCTATTCTCTTTGGAGCAAGGGATGATGAGAGGCGCCCTGATAGAGGTGTACAGACAGTAAGAGGCATGGTTCAAGTGGATAGCTAGACTTTTTCCCCCAGGGCAGAAATAACTAATCAGGAGGCATAATTTTAAGGTGATTTGAGGAAAGTATATGGAAGATGTCAGGACTTTTTTCGATAGAAAGTGGTGGGTGCTTTGAACATGCTATCAGCGGTGATGGCAAATACATTAGGATCATTTAAGAAATCCTTAGATAGGCACTTGGGTGATAAAAAATGAATGTCTATGTAGGAGAAATTGATCTCAGAGTCTGATGTCTGCACAACATCATAAGCCAAAGGGCCTGTACTGTGCTGTAATGTTCTACGACCACAGTCAGGCTTGGAAAGTCCTACAAAAGGTAGCAGATTCAAGCCCAGTCCATCGGGGTAAAGCTTTCCCCATCATTGAGCACATCGACATGAAACGCTGTCGCAGGAAAGCAACGTCCATCACCAGGGACCCCCACCTCCCAGGTCATGCTCTCTTCTTGCTGCTGCCATCAGGAAGAAGGTACAGGAGCCTCAGGACTCACACCACCTGGTTCGGGAACAGTTATTATGCCTCTACCATCACGTTCTTGAACCAAAGGGGCTAACTTCACTCAACTTCACTTATCCCCTCGTTGAAATATTCCCACAATGATTGGACTCACTTTCAAGGACTCTTCAATTCATGTTGTCGATACTTATTGCTTTTTTATTTACTATTTCTTTCTTTTTGTATTTGCACAGTTTGTTGTCTTTTGCACACTGATTGAACACCCATTGATTCGGTCTTTCATCAATTCTATTATGGTTATTATTCTATTCTGGATTTATTGAGCATGCCCACAAGAAAATGAATCTCAGTGTTAGTATATGGTAACATATATGTACTCTGATAATAAATTTACTTTGAACTTTGGAATATTTTTGCTGCAGCATTTTCAACACAGATTATCAAGGAATAGGGTGACCACCATTTTGTCACCTCACCTGAACAACACATATCTTATAAAAAAAAGGCACTATTTTGTTTCAAAAAAAGGCTTAATAGGATTTTTTTTTAATGACTGGACTGTATTACAATAGATGGTGAAGCAGATTCAAGTAATTTTCAAAAGGAAATTGGGTAACTATATCAACTCAGGGAAAGTGCTTCTTCAAGATGGTGCTGGCAACACACAGCGACGTTTTGTAGCAGCTCACAAAACTTCTAGAAATACTTCCTCTGAACTACTGTGGCTGTATTCTGCAGCTATTGTGTTTCTTTATATCTGAAAATGGTGAAATATATGTACTTCAAACTTTGAACCAGAAGGAAGCTGAACTAACTGAAAAGTTTGCTCTAGAAATTATTACAAGACACAATGAACCAAATAACATCCTTCAGTATTAATAATAATAATAAGTACTTTATTGACCCCAAGTGGGAAATTTTTTCATTACATTTAAAAACACACTTAGCAGTGTGCAGACTTAATTAACAATAATATACAGAATAATAATAAACACAATAAGTAACAATGTACAGTAAAGTGCAATAATGTACGAAATAATAAAGCAGAGAATATTGCTCTCCTGTCGCACATAGATGAACTTTTGTATATGCTTATTGCATTTGGTAGGAAAGATTTTCTGTAATCCAGGAGATAGTGAATTTGTCTACACCCATCCTTTGCAGTTTCTCGCTCAGAAGTGGCTGGATTATACTGAATGTGATTCTCATAAGGCCAATAGCATCATCCAGGTGAGAGTGAACTCATTGCAACAGGTAGATGGTGGCAGTACCCACTCCCACATGAGGTTGGTAGGCAAAATGTAAAGGGTCCAGTGAAGATCTTGCCTGTAGTCCAAGGTAAGTCAGGATCAGCCTCTCCTGCACCTTCATCACATGAGACGCGTGGGCAATTGGTCTGTAGTCATCAAATCCAGATGGGGGTGTCTTCTTGGATTCAGGAACCAAGCAGGAAGTCTTTCATCGTACCGGTACCTCTCCTGACTCAGACTCAGAATGTAAAGGTGCTGTAAAATAGCAGACAGCTGGCTTGCACCGGCTTTCAGTACCCTTGGGGCTGATACCGTCCGGGCCAGCAGCCTTGCCTTGATGGCAGTTTCTCTAGTTGTCTCCTAACCTGACCTGCAGTCACAGTCAGGGGGGAGAGGGTGGTCATCCCCGTGGAGGCAGGATATTCCAAGGTTGGTGGGGGGGGTGGTTTGGCACACAAGCACTCACCAGAGGGGAGGGAAGTATGGAGATGCGGAGCAGAAGACAGGATTTGCCAATTGTTCTTGAGAAAGATAATGGTGATTTTAAAGGCCTTGGCTCAAAAATGTTCTCAACAGAAGAAAGCCATCCACTGCCATTTGCCGAGGAGTGCAAAATGCCTAAACAAAAAGGCTCATAGATCGAAAAATAAAAATACAGAAGAATCTGCAGATGCTGGAAATCCAGAGCAAAACATACAAAATGTTGGAAGAATAAAGCAAGTAAGGCAGCCTCCATGGAAGGGAATAAATAGTCGATGTTTCTGACCAAGACCCTTCATCAGGACCTGATGCTGCCTGACCTGCTGGGTTCTGCAGGCATTCTGTGTGGATCTAATAAGCTGTGTTGCTTCTTTGCATGGATTTCTTTTGAACATGAATAGATCAAACCGAATGGAAAGGAAAAACAAAAGAATAGTGTGTACACATGAAATGCAGCAAGAATTCAGAGCTTACCTGTAGCCATGGTCTTTGTGGTCTTTAGTTGCTGAGTAAACAACAGAACTGGCTTTCACACTGATTTGCTGAAAGAGGTTCCACACTTCTTGGTAAATATATTGCTGTAAAACATAGGAGTTGATCAGTCCACCTCAACACACTGAAATATTTAATATTGGGAACCGCACTTAAGTCTCGTAAATCAGAAGTGGGATAGGCGAACAGCTAACCAGTGGGCATTTTCTCAACTTTTATAAAGCTATAAGATATAGGAGCAAAATTAGGCCATTTGGCCCATTGAGTCTTCTCCACCATTTCATCGTGGCTGATCCATTTCCCTTTGAGCCCTAATCTCCTGCCTTCTCCCTGTAACCCTTCATGCCCTGATGAATCAAGAATCTTTCAATCTCTGCCTTCAATACACCCAATGACTTGGCCTTCACTGCAGCCTGTGGCAACAAATTCCAAGATTCACCACAAAAGAAATTTTTCCTCATCTCCATTTTAAATGGATGTTCCTCTATTTTGAGGCTGTGCCCTCTGGTCCTAGACTCCTCCACCATAGGAAACATCCTCTCCACATCCACTTTATCAAGGCCTTTCAACATTTGATAGGTTTGAATGAGATCACCCCTCATCCTTCTGAATTCCAGCGGGTACAAGCTCAGAGCAATCAAATGCTCTTTATTTAAGCCTTTCAATCCCAGAATCATTTTTGTGAACCTCCTTTGAACCCTCTCCAATGCCTGTAATTTATGTGCAAATTGCACTGCTCGGGTACTTTGCTACGGGAAAAAAGGTCCTCTGCCTGAAGTTAAAATGAAAATAAAGTCATATTAAAACCAGCGTTTCCTCTAATTTTCTTTCTAACAGCTGCATGGGCCAATCATTGCTCTGAGCACGAAATTTTTGCACAGCCTGAGAAGTGCATACAATATTTCTTATTGTAAAACGTATATTATGGCATTGGCATCCAGCAAGCCGGTGGTTTATTAACAATGAGCTACTGACTTCTATTCTGTTTATTGTTACAATTTGTAACAGTGTTGCAACTGCAGTGTGGTATATAGCGACATGTATGTACCTTGATAATAAATCTACTTTGACCTTTAACATAATTTCAACATTATATTAACATTATATAAAAGAAAATTCCAGTTGTGCGGCAACTAATGCTATGTGCGCTCCTAAGGGAGTGTCAGTTACTGCGAGGCTACCCACTCACACAACTTAAGAGAAACAGTGATGAAAACATAATGCTAAAAATACTCAGCAAGTTAGGCAGCATCTTTGAAAAGAGAAATAACGGTGAATGACACTTAACAACATGGCTTCTAATAATCTAAAAACAGTGAGACAAATGGAAATAAAAGATGTTGAATGCAGCCTCATCCATCCACAGTGAAATGTCAATGATCTACTATCCAACCATTCGGATCTCCTCAAACAACAGGAATTCTGCAGATGCTGGAAATTCAAGCAACACACATCAAAGTTGCTGGTGAACGCAGCAGGCCAGGCAGCATCTCTAGGAAGAGGTACAGTCGACGTTTCAGGCCGAGACCCTTCGTCAGGGCTAACTGAAGGACGAGTTAGTAAGAGATTTGAAAGTGGGAGGGGGAGGGGGAGATCCAAAATGATAGGAGAAGACAGGAGGGGGAGGGATGGAGCCAAGAGCTGGACAGCTGATTTGCAAAAGGGATATGAGAGGATCATGGGACAGGAGGTCCAGGGAGAAAGACAAGGCGGGGGGGGGGGGAACCCAAAGGATGGGCAAGGGGTATAGTCAGAGGGACAGAGGGAGAAAAAGGAGAGAGAGAGAAAGAAATTCGGATATCCTGATAGTTCGGATCTGGCTGACTGGGTATAATAAGCCCATAAGATAAAGCAGCAGAATTAGATCACTTGGCCCATCGAGTTCACTCCGCCATTCTTTCACAAATGATTTATTATCCCTCTCAAAGCCATTCTCCTGCATTTTCCGCATAACTTTTGACACCCTTACTAATCAAGAACTTATCAACCCCCACTTTAAATATCCCCAATGACATGATTCACCGCCCTCTGGCTAAAGAAGACACTGGTGAGGCTGCACTTGTTGTATTGTATTCAGTTTTCATCATTGTGCTATAGGGAAAATGTAGGTTAAATGGAAAGAATACAGACAAGATTGACAAGTACATTGCCAGGATTAAGGACTGAGTGATAGGGAGAGGTTGGAGAGGTGAGAAATTTTGCTCTTGGAGTTCAGGAGACAGAGAGGTGATCTTACATACATGATAGCCATAGACAGCGTGAATGCACTCAGTCTTTTTGCTCCCAGCGTTGGGGGAACCAAAAACTAGAGGGTACAGGTTTAAGGTGAGAAGGAAGATTGTTTAAGAACTTGAGTGGTGAATTCAAATCAGAAACTTAAGAGGGGCAACTCTTTAAAAATAAACAGAGGGTGGTACACATATGCACTGAATGACACAGAAAGTCACTGAGGCATATACAATAAAGAGTTTTAAAAGCCAGCTGGACAGATACATGGATAGGAACAATTTAGAGGGCTAGGGACATCTTGCTGTCCATGGACCAGTTGGACAGGTACATGGACAGGAACGATTTAGAGGGCTAGGGACATCTTGCTGTCCATGGACCAGTTGGACAGGTATACAGACAGGAACAGTTTAGGGGGATAGAGCAACTTGGTGTCCATGGACCAGTTGGACAGGAATGATTTGCAGCAGCCTTTCTCAACCATTTTTCCCTGGAGTAACAATTGAAATAACTTTCAGGTCTCAGGGAACCCCTGCATAACAATTATTTTATCTAGAGCTCATGGTATATTATCATGTTCAATAAGTTGTAGATGTAATAATCCAAAAATAATTGTCAATGCTGCTTTGAGTAGAGAAAGAATTTTAACCAATCTTTCTTGAAAAAAAACACATCATTAAGCTTAGTTTACTTCTCTTGAAATTAATCTTTCTTTCTCTTTCATAAATTTTAAAAACTCGTAAGGCAAACAGAATACATTTCTCAATTCTGGGTCAAACCTGAGATAAGCACACACAGATTTCAACTGAAATGAGATGATGTTCCTGACGCTTGTTAAACAAGAAAAAGCTTACTCACACTTGTAATAAGTTGAAAACTGCAGCAAAATATTCATTGTTTTCCTATGATTTTCTTTCACAGAAAACCAGAACTTGTCCAGGGGCAGGTCAGTAAATCTCATCTTGAGTGTACGGTCAGAGTGCAGCTCACAAAGTTCTTCCTCTTCTCTCAAAGTCAAGTTCTCAGGCTGAGCAGAAGATTTAGAGAAAAGGTCCCTCACCCAGGAAAAATACTGTTTGATATTGTTCTGCAGTTCTTCCAGGTGGTTTTCAGTAAGGCTCCAGACTTTCTGATATCCTTCCTCACTCTCAAGCCCAAGCAGCTGTAGAAACATTTCAAGATTTCCTTTTGCAGCATGATTTTTCCAAAGATTCCGTTTCCTTTTAAATCCAAGAATCTTGTCACTTGAAGTCAAAACATTTTCTCCAGGGCCTTGCGAAGACTTATTCAACCAGTTCATATGATGAAAAATGTCTGTTCAGTAAGCTAGTTTCTGCAGACATTCTTCATCTTCAAAGCACTTAGCAAAATCTGGCCTACTATTTTCCTGAAAGTACTCCTGCAATTCACCTTTCAGTTCAAATACCCTGCTGAGAACTCCTTTGTTAAACATTCTCGAATGAATGGTCTTTCAGCTACTCAATAACTTGCTTCATGAGTCCTTTTACTGACTGTGACTTTATTTTCAAAAGCTTTAATCTGTTTGTTTTGAGATTTCAATAGTCATTTAAAATAATCAGCCCTTTTACATGTCATATGGCGTGATTTGTAGTTAGGTGTGTTCAATTTCGCTGGAGCTACATTTGTAAGTTGTTTGCCACAGACTAGACCAATGGAATAGGACAACTTGGATCACCATGTAAATCCCATTGATAGGAGCTTTCGTTGTAAAGATATGGCATCAACTGATTATTTTACCGTCCTCTGCTTTTGGTTCCAGGACCCAGAAGAGGCTGATGGATTTCTTCTGGGTCAACTGGAGGCATGGGGTCTCTGCTGTGGTCCTCAGTCTTCTGATCGCAGAGAGTGGTCTGTCGTTGATGTGTGTGTGCACCCAGCTGGCGGCTGTCCGTCTCAGGACTTACAAAGATACTTGTATAATGACATTCCTCCAAGATGGCATGCACAGGCGGCGTACTTTCTCCGCCAGGGACACTGCCTGCAGGACATGCGACTTACAGTGGACAGCACCAGCCTTGCTGCTTTGAGGGAAATGCCTTGCTTTTCCCAAGAGCAGTTGAGGGTATGGGGTCTAGTCTCATCTAGACACAGTGCTCCTGTGCTGGTGGGAGATGGTACACCAGCTGCAAGGGGGACTGGTCCCCATCCAATCATGAAGGATGTTGAGGGGGCTTGGGGTAGTAGACGGGTTTTGGCTGCACCACCACCTGATGGGCCAGAAGTGCTCGTCGGATCCAGGCCTCAGGTACCACATGGGAGAAGGTCCCACACCATGTGAGCTGTCCTGCAGGGATGCCCACTGTACCCATCCGTGACTCTCCAAAGTGTTTCTGTATGGCTGCTCTTGAACATCTTTCACTTCCTTGCCTTCATCTGCCGACCAGACTTGCCTTGGCAATCTGTTTTACTATCTGGCAGCTGAGGAAATCCCTTTATGCAGGGGTCCTACCCCTGTAGATTGGGGACTTGGGGTGGAAGGTGTTGCATAAGGCAGTACTGTGCAACAGGAGTTTAAGCATTGACACCCTGTCCACCTGTCCATTCTGTGGCCAGGAGGGGTCAGTGTACCATGCTTCTGTGGAGTGTGAGAGGTTGCACACCAACTATCAGCCTTCCATCATCCCCTCTGTGCAATAGAGCACTCATCAATTATCAACAGACTCCCCTATCTCACGTCAAAAACTGAGAATGGACTCAAGCAATTAAACACGGTCCTACAGAGCACTGCCATACTGGGCTGACAGACCTCTAACGAGATTGCTACTCGGTCACTGCCCACCACTGCGAGCACTAGCATCATGTGTTGCGCAAAGTTCAAAAAACAATGTTTTTGTGTATAACAATCTCTCTTGGAACCCTGGTTGAGAAATCCTGATTTAGAGGGATGGGGAAGCTTGGTGGCTATGGACGGGTTGGACAGGTACATGGATAGGAACAATTTAGAGGGATATGGGCATCTTGGTGGCCATGGCAACCCATTTTCATTGCACTTCCCTTTCCCATTCCGATATGTCTATCCATGGCCTCCTCCACTGCCATGATGAGGCCACACTTAGGGCTGGAGGAACACCTTATATTCTGCCTGGGTAGCCTGATGTTATAAATATCAATTTCTCGAACTTCCGGTAATGCCCCTCCCCACTACTCCTCATCCCCTTTCCCCTCTCTCATCTTATCTTCTTGCATACCCATTGCCTCCCTCTGGTGCTCTTCCCCCGCTCTTCTTTATTCCATGGCCTTCTGTTCTCTACTATCAGACTCCCCCATCTCCAGCCCTGTATTCTTTCACCAATCAACTTTCCAGCTCTTTACTCCACCCTTCCCCCTCCTCATTTCACCGATCACCTTGTGCTTCTCTCTCCCCTCCCCCCACCTTTTAAATCTACTCCTCAGCTTTTTCTCTCCAGTCCTGCCAAAGGGCCATGGCCCGAAATGTCGACTGTACTCTTTTCCATAGATGTTGCCTGGCCTGCTGAGTTGCTCTAGCATTTTGTGTGTATTGCTTGGATTTCCAGCATCTGCAGATCTCCTGTTTGTGATTAGTGGCCATGGACCAGTTGGACAGGTTCCATGGACAGGAACGATTCACAGGGCTAAGGACATCTTGCTGGCCATGAACTAGCTGGACAGGTACATGGATAGCAACAATTTAGAGGGGTAGGGGTATTTTGCTGGCCATAGTCCAGTTGGACAGGTAGATGGATAGGAACAACTTAGAGGGATTTCGGCATGGTAGAAACTCAGGTGGTGACGAGACGGCATACAGGAGTGAGATATGCCAACTAGTGGAGTAATGTCACAGCAACAACCTGGCACTCAACATCAGTAAGACGAAAGAGCTGATTGCGGACTTCCGGAAGGGTAAGTCAAAGGAACACTTACCAATCCTTACAGAGAGGTCAGAAGTGGAGAGAGTGAGCAGTTCCAAATTCCTGGGTGCCAAGATCTCTGAGGATCTAACCCAGTCCCAAAGAAGGCAAGACAGCGGATATACTTCATTTGGAGTTTGAAGAGATTTGGTACGTCAACAAACACACTCAAAAAATGTACCGTGGAAAGCATTCTGACAGGCTGCATCACTGTCTGGTATGGGGTGGGGGGGGGGGGCTACAGCACAAGACCGAAAGAGGCTGCAGAGGGTTGTAAATTTAGTCAGCGCCATCTTGGGTACTAGCCTACAAGGTACCCAGGACATCTTCAAGGAGCAGTGTCTCAGAAAGGCAGCGTCCATTATTAAGGACCTGCAGCACCCAGGGCATGCCCTTTTTCTCACTGTTACCATCAGGTAGCAGGTACAGAAGCCTAAAGCCACACACTCAGCGATTTAGGAACAGCTTCTTCTCCTCTGCCATCCAATTCCTAAATGGACACTACCTCACTTTTTAAATATATATTATTTGCTTTTTTGCAAGATTTTTAATCTATTCAATATACGTATACTGTAATTTATTTATTTATTATATTTATTATTTTATTTTGTTTCTTATTCTTCTACATTATATATTGCATTTAACCGCTGCTGCTAAGTTAACAAATTTCACCTTACATGCCAGTGATAATAAACCTGATTCTGATTCTGATTCTTGGTGGCTATTGACAATAGACAATAGGTGCAGGAGTAGGCCATTCAGCCCTTCGAGCCAGCACCGCCATTCACTGTGATCATGGCTGATCATCCACAATCAGTACCTTTTTCCTGCCTTCTCCTCATATCCCTTGACTCTGCTATTTTTAAGAGCTCTATCTCTTTCTTGAAAGAATCCAAAGAATTGGCCTCCACTGCCTTCTTTCTGAAGCAGAGCATTCCACAGAACCAGAACCCTCTGTGTGAAAAAGTTTTTCCTCAACTCCGTTCTAAATGGTCTACCCCTTATTCTTAAACTGTGGCCTCTGGTTCTGACTCCTCCAACATCGGGAGCATGTTTCCTGCCTCTAGCGTGTCCAATCCCTTAATAATCTTATATGTTTCAATCAGATCCCCTCTCATCCTTCTAAATTCCAGTGTATACAAGCCCAGTCGCTCCAATCTTTCAACATATGACAGTCCCGCCATCCCGGGAATTAACCTCGTGAACGTATGCTGCACTCCCTCAATAGCTAGAATGTTCTTCCTCAAATTTGGAGACCAAAACTGTACATAATACTCCAGGTGTGGTCTCACCAGGGCCCTGTACAACTGCAGAAGGACCTCTTTGCTTCTATACTCAACTCCCCTTGTTATGAAGGCCAACATGCCATTAGCTTTCTTCACTGTCTGCTATACCTGCTTACTTTCATTGACTGATGAACAAGGACACCTAGATCTCATTGTACTTCCCCGTTTCCTAACTTGACACCATTCACATAGTAATCTGCCTTCCTGTTCTTGACACCAAAGTGGATAACCTCACATTTATCCACATTAAACTGCATCTGCCATGCATCTGCCCACTCACCCAATCTGTCCAAGTCACCCTGCATTCTCATAACATCCTCCTTACATTTCACACTGCCACCCAGCTTTGCGTCATCTGCAAATTTGCTAAAGTTACTTTTAATCCCTTCATCTAAATCATTAACGTATATTGTAAATAGCTGCGATCCCAGCACCGAGCCTTGCGGTACCCCACTAGTCACTGCCTGCCATTCTGAAAGGGACCCGTTAATCCCTACTCTTTGTTTCCTGTCTGCCAACCAATTTTCTATCCATGTCAGTACCTTACCCCCAATAGCATTTGCTCTAATTTTGCCCACTAACCTCCTATGTGGGACCTTATCAAAGGCTTTCTGAAAGTCCAGGTACACTACATCCACTGGCTTTCCCATGTCCATTTTCACAGTTACATTCTCAAAAAATTCCAGATTAGTCAAGCATGATTTCCCCTTCGTAAATCCATGCTGACTCGGACTTATCCTGCTACTACTATCCAAATATGCCGCTATTTCATCTTTTATAACTGATTCCAGCATCTTCCCCACCACTGATGTCAGACAAACTGGTCTATAATTGCCTGTTTTCTCTCTCCCTCCCTTCTTAAAAAGCGGGATAACATTAGCTACCCTCCAATCCGCAGGAACTGATCCTGAATCTATAGAACATTGGAAAATGATTACCAATGCGTCCACGATTTCCAGAGCCACCTCCTTAAGTACCCTGGGATGCAGACCATCAGGCCCTGGGGATTTATCAGCCTTCAGTCCCATCAGTTTACCCAATACCATTTTCTGCCTGATGCGAATTTCCTTCAGCTCCTCCGTTACCCTAGGTCCTCTGGCCACTATTACATCTGGGAGATTGTTTGTGTCTTCCCTAGTGAAGACAGATCCAAAGTACCTGTTCAGCTCGTCTGCCATTTCCTTGTTCCCCGTAATAATTTCACCCGTTTCTGTCTTCAAGGGCCCAACTTTGGTCTTAACTAATTTTTTCCTCTTCACATACCTAAAGAAGCTTTTACTATTCTCCCTTATATTCTTGGCTAGCTTACCTTCATACCTCATCTCTTCCCCCGTATTGCCTTTTTAGTTATCTTCTGTTGCTCCTTAAAAGTCTCCCAATCCTCTGGCTTCCTGCTCATCCTTGCTATGTTATACTTCCTCTCTTTGACAAGTTGGACAGCAACAATTTAGAAGGATAAGAGCATCTTGTTGGCCATGGACCGGTTGGACAAGAACAATTTAGAAGGATATGGACATCTTGGTGGCCATGGAACAGTTAATGTCGAAGGGCAGGTTTCTGTGCTGCACAACTCAGTCTGATGCGACCTACTCCACATTGATAATGTCAGAAATCTCACAATAAAGAGTTGTCTACTAAATTCTTGGTAGAGATGTGAGAAGATTTCTTTGGATTGTGATGCAATGTTCCAGATTTAATTTTAATGCTTTACATGGTGCATGAGATCTCCAAAGGACAATGGCAAGAGACAGCAATCAAAAAAAAACAAAAGATTCTGCAGATGCTGGAAATCCAGAGCAACACACACAGAATGCTGGAGGAACTCAGCAGGTCAGACAGCAACAATGGTGGGGAATAAATAGTTGACATTTCAGGTCACGACCCTTCATCAGGATGAGAAAGGAAGGGGAAAAAAGCCAGAGTAAGGTGATGGGAGGAAGGGAAGGAGAACAAGCTGGCAGATGACAGGTGAAGCTGGCTGAGGGGGAAGGCCGATGAAGTAAGAAGCTGGGAGGTGATAGGTGGAAGAAGTGAAAGTCCAAAGGAGTCTGATAGGAGAGGAGACTGGGCCCTGGGAAAAAGAGGAGGAGGAGGGACACGAGAGAATGATGATTGACATCCTCAAGATTAAGACTCAAGATTGTTTAATGTACTTCCTGGTACACAAGTGTAAAGAAGAACTAAATAATCGTTACTCCAGATCCAATGCTGTACACAAAAAACACAATAACTATAAATACATAATATAATTTATGTATAGATTATGTCATCCAACTTATATTGAAAAACACTTCACATCATTACCTAACTTAGACCACAAGCAGCTGTGCTAAAGTACAAAGCACCGTGACTGACTGCACCATTTCACTTACGTTGCCGGTGATGACCATGCAGCCCAGCTGATCAATGATAAGGACATCCAGCTGAGATGGAGGCTGACAGAACTTCTGCTGGAGGATTTGCAGGATTGGTTCCATCACCTTTGGGGTGTCTCTCAGAGCCACAGCAATGTGGCCAAGGGAGCGGATCGTGTGGTCAGGAATTAGGTGGGCGTCCCTGGAGGAAGAAAGCAGAAAATGAATCCACAAGGAACACCACAGGACTCAAAATTCCAACAGAGTGCAAATTCAGCGTTCATTCTTCGAATTTCAAAATAACGCATTCATCATGCTCAAATTACAATTCATTTGAAACCAAAATCCTTTAAAGCAAATAAAGTTGTAAGGAATGCCATAAGTTGCAGAGCAGGTCTTGCACATCAACAGAAACTAGAGCTCCTTGCACAAGGCAATATTTTTCTGGCCTGATTTCAATCATTATTAATTCTGGATACCAGTTCAGAAAAAAAAATCACAAGATAAAAATCTAGTGAGAGAAAAAAAATAATACAGCTGTGTACAATCTCATTCTGGCAGGCAAATGAACTCAGGCACCAGATAAGGCGTTAAAATTAAATCTGGAACATTGCATCAGGAGCCAAAGAAATAACATTCCAATTAATTCCAACAAGAATTTAATAAACAGCTATTTACCATGAAATTCCACTAGATAACAAAGGACCAAACACAAGAGGCAGCATGTAGGACAAAGGTTTAAACAATCCTGTAATCAAACAGTGAATGAAGCAATTTGTAAAATCAGTGTACAGTATTTTAATTCCAGTAAAAGCCTGATCACCGCACTGCTTCAGCAAATGTTTCAAGACTTGTCCAGTACCCTTAAATGGTAAATCCTATAAAAAGTAGTGGATTTGGCCCAGTCCATCATGGGTAAAGCCCTCTCACCACTAAGCACATCTACATGAAACACTGTCATAGGAAAGCAGCATCCATCATCAGAAATCCCCACCACCCAAGACATGCACTTTTCCCACTGCTGCATTGGTAGAAGGTACAAGAGTCTCAGGACTCACATCACCAGGTTCAAGAACAGTTACTACCCTCAACCATCAGGATCTTGAATAAAATGGGATAACTACACTCAACTTCCCTTACCTCATCATTGAAATGTTCCCACAACCAATTATCTCATTTCTAAGGACTCTTTATCTTGTTATTTATTATTTATTGCTATTTATTTATATTTGCGTTTTCACAGTTTGTCGTCTCTGCACTCTGGTTGATCTTTCATTAATCCTGCTATAGTTACTATTCTATTGACTTGCTGAGTACGCCCACAGGAAAATGAATCTCAGGGTTGATTATTGTCACATATATGTACTTTGGTAACAAAATTTACTTTTGAACTTTGAAGATTCAAGATTGTTTATTGTCACGAGTGTAAAGGAGAACAAAATGATTGTTACTCCAGATCCGAGCAGCGTAAAAATAGACAATAAGTATAAAGAACACAATAAATACGTACACAAGATTAGCTTATATACATGGACTGATTGTATGTCCATAAAGTAACACTAAGAACAGGAATATCTGATTACAACATATCGACGCAGCTATAAAGAAGGCAAGACAGCGGCTATATTTCATTTGGAGTTTGAGGAGATTTGGTTGTCACCTAAAACACCATGAATTGTCTACAGATATAGCGTGAAGAGTATTTTGACTGGCTGCATCACTATATGGTACAAGATCAAAGTAAGTTGCAGAGTATTATAAAATTGGTCAGTTTCATCATAAGCACCATCCTCCGGCAGGGGTCCCCAACCTTTTCTGCGCCGCAGACCGGTTTAATATTGACAATATTCTTGCGGACCGGCCGATGGTGGGGGGGGGGGGGGGGGGTGTTCAAGTTCAACAGTGCGTGTCGGGGAATGAGGAAAGGTGCAGCTGACTCATATGGTTTCATATCGCCAAATCATATCGTTTCCTTGCGGTCCAGTAGCACATGCTTTGCAGCCCAGTGGTTGGGGACCACTGCTCCATAGTATCTAAGACATCCTCAAGGGTGGAGCATCAGGAAGGCGGCTTCCATCAACAAGGACCCCTACCACACAGGACAACAGGACACACTGCCTTCACATTGTTACATTAGGAAGGAGGTACAGAAGCCTGAAGACACACACTCAGCGATTCAGGAACAGCTTTTCCCTCTCTGCCATCCAATTTCTGAATGGACATTGAACCCACGAATATTACTTCACTCATTTTTATTTCTGTCTTTGCATTTTTAATTTAACTATTTACTATATAATATTAATCTTTCCTTGTGTATATATATATATAATGTGTAACCCTCAAGTTCGGCCAGCATCAGTTTGTCTAGGGGAAGACAGCCTCTGGCCTAGCCAAACTGAGAAACCTTGTTTGTGTGGATGCTGCGTGATGTGTTGCCTGGTTACAAATCCAAACCGCAAAATATCAGACAGTTCACCACATGCAATTAAATGAATGAACTTTGTCAATCATAATCTGACTATAGGGTTAGTAACGAAAATAAAAAGAAAAAGGGCCCATTTTAATGAAACAGTCTAATGTGCATGTTGGAGCTCACGGATTTGTCCATTCGTCCCCCGTCGACCTCCTCCCAGCGTCGCCGACCATCAGACCCTCGTCCACCAGTCTACCAACTCTTTCCATTCGCGTCCTCTCTCTTCATCTCTCACTGACAAAGGACCACAAAATCCCTGCTCCCAGACCCACAAGAAAGAACATGCCTCTCATTCAATACCTCACATTCCAAAGCCCCCGTTATCGCTAGTCATTGCTGCTACAGAGAAACCATTACCTTAGCAGTGAAACATTACAGAGAGGCCATTACATTAGCAGTGAAACCTTACAACACGTTACACTGTCCCCCCACCAAATTTAGTCATGTCCTCATGCCGTTGAGATAATTCGCCAACCCTCCTACAAAACACAAAGTCCAATCCAAGTGTTAAAGGCTCCTTAGCTCCCCAAACGGTAGGCGTCACACCCTGTTCCCCGGTGCTACGTAGGATAGCCTTTCCGGTGGTCTCCTAATTCTCCAAATTCTCTGAGACCTCTGCACACCCTCACCTAACTCTTCAGGTTCAGACATTAATGGGGATAATTCCGGTCTACCTGGCGAGGCCTCCCTCATCCTATCACGTGCCTCCCTGCAACTCGGACCCCTCTGTCCCGTGACCAAGCCCCGCAACCTCCCCTGCAGAGTCCTGCTGCAACCCAGGCTGTCCACAGATAGCCCCCCCCCCCCCCACTTCACTTGATTCAGCGGGAGAAGGGCTGGAAGTCTCTTCCTCAATCAATGAGGAGTTAGCAAAAGGTAGCATATACCACAAATCACTATCCCTCTCAGGCGTGAGGGCCGGCCTAACCTCTCCTGCTGTGGGCCCTGCAGTTGCCCCACGTTTCCGCAGAGTCCTCTTACTAGGTGTAGATTCCAAGTTGGGCTCTAGGTCTACCTGCACCTTTTGACCTAGGGGCAGCAGGTGGTTCCGATGGAGAATCTTGTCAGGCCCATTCCCATCCTCTGATTTCACCCAGAAAACTGGTAGGTTTGGCATCTGACAGGCTTCCTCCTGGGAAGGCCATAATAAATGAGATACTTCTCCCATAACACTTTGGCCACTGTAGACGCCCTCTGGTCCTTGGTAGGAAAAGCCTGGCATACCTGGTGTAGTGGTCCGTGATAACTAAGGCATTCGCTGAATTGCTAGCATCGGGTTCTATTGACAGGAAATCTATACACACCAGGTCCAGGGGCCCCGCACTCTGCGAGTGGGACAAGGGAACTGCTTGCGTAGGCAGTGTCTTTCGCTGTATGCATCGAATGCATGACTTGCAGTATTCCTCGACCTCTGACTTCATTCGGGACCAGCAATCTGAGCAATCCATAGTCTTTTCAAACCCCAAATGTCCAGAATCATCATGAAGTGATTTCAACGCAGTCCTCCAACCCTTCTCCGGCAGAACTAGCTGGCAACACCGAGGCCAGTCTAGGGGTGACATGGCCCGATATAAGGTTTGGCTCCGCAACTCCAACTAAGCCATTCTCTCAGCAATGGAGGCACTGATGCATGTTTCGCCTTCTCCATCTGAGCCACGTCTCCCTTTCCGACCACTGACCTGGATCATCTCACTGAGCGGCTGCCACTTCCCTAGACTCAATTCCAGTAGCTGAATTGTCTTCAGAGCAGTCAGGTTACAGTAAACTTGGGGAATGGCGTCATCAGAACTCCCAATTGACCTACCACTCGATCCTGCCCCTCCTTTCCCTCTGCCTTCACGGTGATGGCAAACTGACACATGGCCTTCACCCCAGGGGCAGAAACGCTCTCCCACTCCTCGTCCCTGTCCAGTCCCTCATGTGCCCACCAGAACAAAGCATCAGCATCAATGCTTCCCGGCCGGTACCTCAGGCTGAAATCATAAGCTGACAACGCCGCCAACCACCAATGGCCTGTGGTATCCAGTTTAGCCAAGGTCAGGATATAAGTTAGGGGGTTGTTGTCCGTCCTCACCTCAAACTTGGCCCCGTAGAGGAAGTCACTCAGCTTATCCACCACCGCCCATTTCAATGCCAGACTCCAGCTGACAAACACAACGGGTCTCAACCCGGTGCCCTGATCCTGATACAGGATGCCCCCTAAACCCTCTCGGCTGGCATCCGAGTGCAGTACATATGGTAATGGAGGGTCTGCAAAAGCCAACACCGGCACCTGGGTCAGCAGCTCCTACAACGAGTGAAAGGCCTCTTCACACTTTGCATCCCACCTCGGTCCAAAGGGCTCCAACGGGCTAAGATACTCTCCACCCTCCTGTCCATTTTCCCCCTCCCTTTCTTCTCCAAGGGAGGGTAACCGCACAGAAGCTGATTCAACGGGTGACTCACTTTTGTGTAGCCATTCATGAACCTCCGATGGTAGCCACAGAACCCGAGGAACAAGCGCAGAGCACTCACAGTCTGGGGTCTTGGCTAAATGGTCACCGCCTCTATCTTAGCCGGAGTGGTAGCTACTTCATACCATGAGACTATACGCCAAACATGGCTAACAGACGTTTGGCAGAACTGGTACTTGTCCAGGGAAAGTTTTAACCCTTTAGCTTTCAGGCAGCCCAGCACAACTAGCCTCGCTTCATGTTCCTCCAAGGTGGGTCCAAACACTATGAGGTCATCCAGATATACCAATACTTCAAGCAAGTTCATATCCCCCACTGTCTTCTCCATGACCCTCCGGAAGGATGTAGGGGCTCCTGATATGGCCAGGGAATCCTTTCGAACTGGAAGAATCTCAGGGGACATATAAGTGCCGTCTTCTCTGTCAGTCTCACTCATGCGGATCTGGTAATATCCACTCCTCAAGTCCAGCACACTGAATCACTTTGCACCACTCAGCCAGGCCAGCGCGCCTTTGATTCTTGGGACTGTATACTGGTCAGGGACGGTACGCCTGTTCAGAGTCCTATGGTCCACGCACATCCGTACGTTCCCATCCTTCTTTCGGGCCACTACTACTGGAGACGCATAGGAGCTTCGGGACTCGGTGATGATCCCAGCTTCCTTCAACTCACATACATGCTGCCGAACATCTTCCACCTCTGCAGGGGCCAGTCTCCGTGACCTCTCTCTAAATGGGGTGACCTTGGTCACCCGGATAGTGTGACAGGTGCTCTTGGAACAACCCACATCAAACCCATCAGTGGAAAAGACACCTTCCAGCTTCAACATCTTCTCTATCAACCTCCTCTTCCAACCCGTAGGAACTGGGGAGTCCTCGAGTTTGAATGACCCAGCGGTCAACTTTTCCCCTTTTTCAATAGTTTCTCCCCGGCTTGTCTCAGAGGGATACTATACATTACCATCAGCACGAACAGATGCGCAAGGGGCATCCCCCGCTTGTAGTGTTCCTGACAATCACTGCCATCCTGCTCGCCTGTACAACTGAGGGCTTCTGCAGTTCGGGCCTCACCTCACTATAGGAAGGATGTGGAAGTACTGGAAAGGGTACAGAGGAGATTTACCAGGATGCTGCCTGGTTTAGAAAGTATGCTTATGATCAGAGATTAAGGGAGCTAGGGCTTTACTCTTTGGAGAGAAGGAGGATGAGAGGAGACATGATAGAGGTGTACAAGATAATAACAGGAATAGATAGAGTGGATAGCCAGTGCCTCTTCCCCAGGGCACCACTGCTCAATACAAGAGGACATGGCTTTAAGGTAAGGGGTGGGAAGTTCAAGGGGGTTATTAGAGGAAGGTTTTTTACTCAGAGAGTAGTTGGTGCGTGGAATGCACTGCCTGAGTCAGTGGTGGAGGCAGATACACTAGTGAAGTTTAAGAGACTACTAGACAGGTATATGGAGGAATCTAAGGTGGGGGCTTATATGGGAGGCAGGGTTTGAGGGTCGGCACAACATTGTGGGTCGAAGGGCCTGTACTGTGCTGTACTATTCTATGTTCTATGTTCTATAGTACTCCAGCAGGAAATCCCAACTCCTCCATGTGGTCTTCCGGAATGTCCACTAAGAGAGCCTCACCCTCAGGCACTCTGGGACATTTGGGGGTCCCCATCACTCTCGCTGCTTCCTCAGGCCATACCACCATTGGCTTCGACTGGGTGCACCACACAGTCCCCCCATCTTAAACTCGTTATCCGGCCCAATGCAGCCACGCGCTTCCTCAAAAGCAGCTCGAAACACCAAGTGCATGGACAATGTTCTCAGAAAACTCTCGCCAGCCTTCTCCTTGCAGGCCCCCATGAGCCTCAATCTTAATCTGACTATAGGGTTAGTAACGAAAATAAAAAGAAAAAGGGCCTATTTTAATGAAACAGTCTAATGTGCATGTTAGAGCTCACGGATTCGTCCATTCGTTCCTCATCAACCTCCTCCAAGCATCGCTGACCATTAGACCCTCGCTCTGAATCCACTTTGTCCACCGGTCTACCAACTCTTTCCATTCGTGTCCTCTCTCTTCATCTCTTGCTGACAAAAGACCACAAAATCCCTGCTCCCAGACCCACAAGAAAGAACAACATGCCTGTCATTCCATAGCGCACATTGCAAAGCTCCCGTTATCTGTAGTCATTGCTGCTACAAAGAAACCATTACATTAGCAGTGAAACCTCACAGCACACACACATACACACATTTACTGTACTACGTTTTTTCTATATTAATCATGTATTGCTGCTGCAAAGTTAAAAAAAATCACGACATATGCCAGTGATATAACATATAAAATAACGTACAATTGAAGTCAGAAATTTACATACACCTTAGCCAAATACATTTAAACTCAGTTTTTCACAATTCCTCACATTTAATCCTAGAAATCATTCCCTGTCTTAGGTCAGTTAGGATCACTACTCTATTTTAAGAATGTTGAATGTCAGAATAATAATTTCAGCTTTTATTTCTTTCATCATTTTCCCAGTGGGTCAGAAGTTTACATACACTTTGTTAGTATTTGGTAGCATTGCCTTTAAATTGTATAACTTGGGTCAAACGTTTTGGGTAGCATTCCACAAGCTTCTCACAGTAAGTTGCTGGAATTTTGTTCATTCCTCCACACAGAACTGGTGTAACTGAGTCAGGTTTGTAGGCCTCCTGCGAGCAGCACGTGCTTTTTCAGTTCTGCCCACAAATTTTCTATCTTATTGAGGTCAGGGCTTTGTGATGGCCACTCCAATACCTTGACTTTGTTGTCTTTAAGCAATATTGCCCCAACTTTGGAGGTATGCTTGGGGTCATTGTCCATTTGGAAGACCCATTTGTGACCGAGCTTTAACTTCCTGACTGATGTCTTGAGATGTTGCTTCAATATATCCAGATAATTTTCCTTCATTGTGATGCCATCTATTTTGTGAAGTGCACCAGTCCCTCCTGCAGCAAAGCACCCCCACAACATGATGCTACCACCCCCATGCTTCACGGTTGGGATGGTGTTCTTCAGCTTGCAAGCCTCACCCTTTTTCCTCCAAACATAATGATGGTCATTATGGCCAAACAGTTCAATTTTTGTTTCATCAGACCAGAGGACATTTCTCCAGAAGGTAAGATCTTTGTCCCCATGTGCACTTGCAAACTGTAGTCTGGCTTTTTTATGGTGGTTTTAGAGCAGCGTCTTCTTCCTTGCTGAGCAGCCTTTCAGTTTATGTCGATATAGGACTTGTTTTTCTGTGGTATAGATACTTGTCTACCTGTTTCCTCCAGCATCTTCACAAGGTCCTTTGCTGTTGTTCTGGGATTGATTTGCACTTTTCGCGCCAAAGTACGTTCATCTCTAGGAGACAGAATGCATCTCCTTCCTGAGCAGTATGACAGCTCTGTGGTCCTATGGTGTTTATACTTGCGTACTGTTTGTACAGATGAACGTGGTACCTTCAGGTGTTTGGAAATTGCTCCCAAGGATGAACCAGAGTTGACATCATTTTCTGACCTCAATCAGATAGAAAATTTGTGGGCAGAACTGAAAAAGCATGTGCGAGCAAGGAGGCCTACAAACCTGACTCAGTTACAGCAGTTCTGTGTGGAGGAATGGAACAAAATTCCAGCAACTTACTGTGAGAAGCTTGTGGAAGGCTACCCAAAACGTTTGACCCAAGTTAAACAACTTAAAGGCGATGCTACCAAATACTAACAAAGTGTATGTAAACTTCTGACCCACTGGGAAAGTGATGAAAGAAATAAAAGCCAAAATAAATCATAAATTATTCTGACATTTCACATTCTTAAAATAAAGTAGTGATCCTAACTGACCTAAGACAGGGAATGTTTTCTAGGATTAAATGTCAGGAATTGTGAAAAACTGAGTTTAAATGTATTTGGCTAAGGTATATGTAAACTTCTGACTTCAACTGTATATAATAGAATGTACAGGTCGCCCTTCACTAATCGGGCACCATTGGGACCCGAGGAGTGCTGGATTAGTGAAAATGCCGAAGTACAGAAGGATCACATTAAGCATAATCAGTGCCGGATTATCGAAGGAACCGGATTACAGGTAGTCGGATTAGTGAAGGTCGACTGTATAAAATACCATGGCACTACAGGAAAGATATTGGCATGGATAGCAGAATGACTGACAGGCAGAAGACAGCGAGTGGGAATAAAAGGAGCCTTTTCTTGTTAGCTGCCAGTGACTAGTGGTGTTCCTCAGGGGTCAGTATTGGGACCACTGCTTTTCGCATTGTTTCTCAATGATTTAGATAATGGAATTGACAGCTTTGTGGCAGTTTGCAGATAATATGAAGATAGTTGGATGGGTAGGTATCGCTGAAGAAGCAATGCGATTGCAGCAGGACTCAGACAAATTGGAAGGATGGCAAAAAAGTGGCAGTGTTGGGAAATGTATGATGCATTTTGGTAAAAAGTACAATAGTGTGGACTATTACTTAAATGGGGAGAAGGTTCAAACATCAGAGGTGCAGAAGGACTCAAGAGTCCTTGTGCAAGACTTGCAGGAGGTTAATTTACAGGTTACGGCTTTGGTAAAGGCTGCAAATGCAATGTTGGCATTTATTTCAAGAGGGATGGAATACAAAAACAAGGAGATAATGCTGAGCCTTTATAAGACACCAGTCAGGCCACACTTCAAGTATTGTCAACAATTTAGGGCCCCGTATCTCAGAAAGGATGTGTTGTCGTTGGAGAGAGTCCAGAGGAGGTTCATGAGGATGAAGGAGTTAACATATGAGGAATGTTTGGCAGCTTTTGGCCTGTACTCACTGGAATTTAGAAGAATGCAGGGATATCTCATTGAAACCTACCGAATGTTGAACGGACTAGATAGGATGGATGTGGAGAGGATGTTCCCTATGGTGGATGCATCCAGAACTAGAGGGCACAGCCTCGAAACTGAGGGGAGCCCTTTTAGAACAGAAGTAAGGAGGAATTTTTTTTAACCAGAGAGTAGTAAATCTGTGGAATACTTTGCCACAGATTGCAGTGGAGGCCAAGTCCATGCATATATTTAAGGTGGCATCAGGGCATCAAAGAATATGGTGAGAAGGCAGGTGCATGGGTTTGAGTGGGATCCGGAATCAGCCATGATGGATTGGTGGAACAGACTCGATGGGCTGAATGGCCTAATTCTGCTCCTTTTTCTTATGGTGTTTCTGGATATTAAACCTGATTCTGATTCTGGTACTGATCTCTCCATAAGGTGATTCTGACAGGAAATTATGAAGTAATGAAGGTGGGAAGTATAGTGGAGTGGGTTTATCTATTTATTGAGATTATTTATTTATTTAGATATAGAGCGGAATAGGCCCTTCCAGCCACTTGAGCCATGCCACCCAGCAGCTCTCGATTTAACCTACCCTAAACACAGGACGGTTTACAATGACCAATTAACCCACCAACTGGCACGCCTGTAGACTGTGGGAGGAGAACAGGAGCATCCGGAGGAAACCTACATGGTCACAGGGAGAACACAGAAACTCTTTAGAGACAACGGCGTAATTGAACCTGAGTCACTGGTACTGTAAAGCGTTGCGTGAACCACTACACTATCGTGATAAAGTAGTGGTGGTGGAGACTGTAGTGAGATGGGTTAATGATAAACTAGTGGTGAGTATTAGGGAGTATTCTGGAGTTAGGTTATATAGCAAGACATTAACTTCACTAACCAATCTTTTGACCTGAACATGGACTGTAGATTAAATTTAAAATGTAGCCCTGGACAATAGGCTCTTAGAGCTGTGGATAGCAGGCAATTGGAAAGCCAGACAATGCTGGTTAACATTCATTTTAGGTATCTGGAGTGTGGGTGCGAAGAAGATCTGTGAAAATTATATGTAATTCAAAGGAAGCATTGTAGATACTGTACATTGATACTACAGAAGTGTCCTTTGATCTTTAGCATATAAAATGTCATGTAATATTGGATTGAACAGGCCTCTTCCTTTGAAAGGCTCTCAGTTTGATGCTTCTTTTTGTTGAATGAACCACTTCTATATCCACTAGCTTCAGCATCTCTTGGATGACTTGGTTCACTTTACTACTGTGGGGAGTGTTAGTAGAGTGGGTTAATGATAATGTAGTGGTGGTGGACAGTATAGTGGGCTTGGTTAATCATTAGAGGTATTGATCAGCCTGACGGCTTGTAGGAAGTAACAATTTCAGGAAAGAACAGAAAATAGAGCTTTGTCAATGCCTTTCACATGTGGCGACAAATTTAAAGAGATTTTAGCTCTCCAATTAATCTTGGCTTGAAATTGTCCCTAACAGCAGGTCAGCTGTATCAGCTAACATTAGAGAAGAAGTCACAGTTTTTAACATTTCTGAAGAAGTCACAGTTTTTAACTGTCAGCTTGCAATATCAGGTCAGGCCCTAAAGGTGCAGATTACTTCAATTTTTACTTATCTAGAGGTACACTGTGGAACAGGTCCTTCTGGCCCAATGAGTCACACCACTCAGCAGCCCATCTATTTAACCTCAGCATAATCACGGGACAATTTACAATGATCAATTACCCTACCAACCAGTATATCTTTGGACTGTGGGAGAAAACTGAAGACCCGATGAAACTTGCACTGGAATGCAAATTAGTCATAAATTGGTTCTGTCTCTTAAATTATGAATGATAAAACTGTCCATTTTGAAATTAGATCCAAGGCGCTTTGGCCACTTCTACTAAAAAACACAGTACTTCGAATAAACTAAATCCTGTCCGACAAATAATATTTACATAGCTAGGGCATATTCTGGAGTTATGGTGTATAGCAAATATTAATTTCAACTCTAACCAGTCTTCAGATTTGAATGTAGATGGTAGATTGAGTTTACAATGCAGCTCAGAACAATGGTCTTCCTGGAGCTGCTGACTGGGGTTGATTGAAAAACAAGAAACAATTCATTGACCTGAGATGTCTGCATATGCATGAATTCAGCCCAGAGTTAGTGGGGATTAACATTCATTTTGGGTGTCCGAAGTGTTGGTGTGAAGATTATATGTAATTCAAAGGAAGCATTGTAGATACGTTGTGACTATAGAATTGTCCTGCCCTTATCTTTGATCTTTAGCATATAAAAATGTCAGGTAATATTGGATTAGGGAGGCCACTTCATCCAAGAGTGTCTCCGGTATAATGCCTGCTTGTTTGCTGAATAAAGAGTTCTATATCACCAGCTTCAGTGTCTCTCCAGTGACCTCGTCCACAGTAATAACAGTAGCAATCCAGACGCAATAAGGTATAAAAGCAAAGATATGTAGGTCTTGCAGTTCATATCACACTTCCTTCCACCTCAATCAGAATTAAATTTGTTTTAGTTGGACTGCGAATGTTCTGAGTCAATACTAAATATATTCCTTAATATTTAAAAATGGATGCTGGCTTATTGTTCTAATTAGAATGCATTTTATCATGGAAAATAAGTTGAACTGCATAACAATTGATGCAATATCTTACTCTGCTTGACATATTTTGCAAATAGCATTCATAAATGGCCTTCAGAATTCAGAGACAAAAGGCTGGCATTGCTGTTCTCGTAAACGTCTACAGATGTGCCATGAAGAGCATTCTGACTGGTTTCATCGCCGTCTGGTATGGAGGGGCCACTGCATTGGATCAGAAAAGGCTTCAGAGAATTGCAAACTCACCCAGCTCCATCATGGGCACTAACCACCTCAACGTCCAAGACATCTTCAAAAGGCAATGCCTCAGAAAGGCAGCATGCATCATTAAGGGCCCCCGTCACTCAGGACATGCCCTGTTCTCATTTCTACCATCATGGAGGAGGTACAGGAGCCTGAAGACACACATTCAACTTATCAGGAACAGCTTCTTTCCCTCCTCCATCAGACTTCTGAATGGACAATGGATACTACCTCAGTAGTTTTTCCCTCACATTCTGTACTACTTATTTATTTTTTACATATATACCTTACTGTCATTTATAGATTCTTTTACTATGAGTTGTCTCCACACTCATTGTTGCAGGCGAGCAACTTCTCTGTCCCTCGATGGAGAGAGAAAGCTTGTCTGAGATACCGAAGTGCTGGATTATGGGCTGTAGCTTTCGATGGACTCCAGATCAAGGCTCTTTAGGAGCTTTTGCTGTTCCTTACACGGTGGCGGAATGGGGGTGTCGGTGCTTCTGCTAGCACAAGTCGGGGAAGGGGAGGGCCGACACTTCTGCTGCTGCTTGAGTGTGGGACGAGGGAGCTTCGGAGTTCTGAGTTCGGATATTTCTATGATTCATTCTATGGGATTTCTTGTTCGCGGATGTCTGCGAAGAGTAAGAATTTCAGATTGTATACTGTACACATAGTCTGAAATTAAATTGAACCATTTGAACCAGTTATTGCAATGGACTGCTGCCATAAAACCAATTTCATGACCTCTGCCGGTGACATTAAACCTGATTCTGATTGGATCTGTCACATGCACTTGTTCCCAGATTTTCAGCTTGATTTATGCAATAAAGGGGTTTTATGGTTTAATCCACAATTGGAAAAACAGATTTGAAGAATTTTGCTATACTTACTTATCACTCTCCTGGGATATGTATAAACGATTGGAGAGACTAGCCAAGAATGCTTCCACAATTTCTGCGTCTGCGGCTGATCCTGCCTTAAGGCACCTAAGTAGAAATAGAGTCAGAATCACAACAGTCTCGAGTCAAATCAAGTCAAGTTTAATGTCATTTAAGTGTATACATGTATACCGTCAAATGAGACAATGTTTCTCTGGACCACAGTAGCACACATAACACATATAACACACAATAACTTAGGAGAGTAAGGATAAAACCTACAGATGAATTACTCATAAATAACTGAGGTAAAGTGCATAAATAAAATATTGTAAGGCGCAGGACAGATTAACCGTTGCCACTTCGAATGTGATGTGGCAGGGAATTCAGAAGCCTGAAGGCCTTGGGGAAGAAACTGTTTCCCATCCTGACTGTTGTTGTTTTTATGTATCAGTGTCTCCAGCCTAAAGATAGAAAGTCAAAGAGGATGCTGATTGGATGGTTGGGATCAGAGTTAATATCAGAGGCACTTGTCGTGAAATTTGTAGTTATGCAGCACCAGTACACTGCAATACCAATAATAAAAATTATAAATTATGATGAGTATATATATTTTTTTAAGTTAAATTAACTACATTGTGCAAAAAAAAAAAGTAGTGAGGTTGTGTTCATGGGTTCAATGCACATTCAGAAATCTGATGGCAGAGGGGAAGAAGATTTTCCAGAATAGTTGAGTGTGTGCCTTCAGGCTTCTGTACCTCCTCCCTGATGGTAGCAATTAGAACAAGGCATGTCCTGGGTGATGGGAGTGCTTAATTATGCATGCCACCTCTTTGAGGCATTGCTCCTTGAAGATGTCCTGTCTACCACAGAGGTTAGTGCCCATGATGGCGCTGTCTGAGTTTACAACTTTTTGCAGCTTATTTCGATCCTGGACAGTGACACAGACCATATCTGTAGAAATTTGCAAATGTCTTTGATGACATATGAAATCCTCTACCAAATTGTAAACATAACAACATGTCCAGAAGAAAATGCAGTGGATTCCAGTTAATCCGAACATCAGTTAATTGGGGCAGCTGCTTATTTGAGACAACTCTTAAAGAACAAAAACTAATCAGAAATATAGCTGGGATTTCCTTCTTTGGGGCAGGAGACAGCTTCCAACTGGCATCAGTCGTGTGCACTTGTGTGGATGTTAGACACGACACAGAGCTTTCAGCAAACAGTCTTTAAGTAGCATATGTTGCTTGTGTTTGTGTTTGTCACTGATAGTTGGGAAAAATTAAGCAGAGAAACAATTCAGAAGTATTTCGCTCACTGTGGTTTCAAGTGTTCAGGCTTGGAGATGACAGAATTGGCTGGGAGTGAAAATAAAACTATTTCACTACTAAAATAAGTTAGGAACTACGAAGAATTTGAATAGATTGACAATCAGTTTGAATGCTTCAATGAAAATTTTGAAAATGCAATCATCAATAGCTTTGTATTAAAGTAGCCCATTATCTGCACTAGTTAGGGTATATAGTAAATATTAATTTCAACTGCAACCAGTCTTCAGATTTGAATGTGGATGGTAGATTAAGACTAGGTGTCTGTACTGATTTCATTCATTTACAGTCAAAACACAATGCAGTGAATTCTTCCATCAATAAGTATCAGGAACTAATACACTGTTTATAGTACTACAGCACTGTCAATGTGTTCTAATTTTTCCGGCATTTCATTTAAATGCATTAATTATCACTCAATTTGCCTTTTTATCCCTTTTTAACTATCTAACTATGTCAAATGAAGAGCGTTTGATGGCTCTGGGCCTGTATGCACTGGAATTCAGAAGAATGAGGGGTGACCTAATTGAAACCTATAAAGTGTTGAATGGTCTCGACAGAGTGGATGTGGAGAGGATGTGTCCCATGGTGGAAGAATCTAGGACCAGAGGACATAATAGAGGGGTGTCCTTTTAGGAGATGAGGAGGAATTTCTTTAGCCAGAGAGTAGAGAATCTGTGGAATTCACTGCCACAGGCTGCTGTGGAGGCCAAGTCTTTATGTATATTTAAGGCAGAGGTTGATAGATTCTTGATTAGTCAGGGTATTAAAGGATGCAGAGGGAGGGCAGGACATTGGGGCTGAGAGGGAAAATGGATCAGCCATGATGAAATGGTGGAGCAGGCTCGACAGGCCAAATGGCCTAATTTTGCTCCTATATCTTATAGTCTTACTTCCATGAAAGTTCCACTAATTAGGGCAATTGCTTAATTGGGCCAAAATGTACTGGTCCCAATGTGTCTCAATTAATGGGAGTCCACTTTTCTTATTAAAGTTAACTTCAACACAGAGTTAACCAGCACTATCACCCAATTCAATAAGATTCAACTCATCAGAGCAGCTGTTGTCTCTACAAGTGCCAACTATTGAATAAAATGCTAAACCACAGCCCAGTATATCCTTTTATGTCACTGAACTACATAACAGAAGGCACGGTGGCGTAGTGATAAGTGTAATACTGTTATAGCACCAGCAAGCCGGATTCAATTCCCACCCCTGTGTTTAAGGAATTTATCCCATGACTGAATGGGAGCTCCCAGACAGAATATACAGTGGTGCTACAAAGTTTGTGAACCCTTTAGAATTTTCTCTATTTCTGCATAATTATAACCTAAAATGTGACCAAATCTTCATGTAAGTCCTAAAGCTAAATAAAGAGAACCCAATTAAATAAATAACACAAAAACATTATAATTGTTTATTTATTTATATATTGAGAAAAATGATTCAATATTACATGTTTGTGTTGGAAAAAGGACATGAACTGGGATGAGCCCCTTGGACAGCAATAACTTCAACGAAACATTTCCGGAAACTGTCGATCAGTCCTGCTCATCAGCTTGGGGGAATTTTAGACCATTCCTGCTTACAATACTGTTTCACTTCTTCAATATTTCTGGGATACGTTGGATGAACAACCCTCTTCAGGTCATGCCACAACATTTCAAATGGGTTACGATATGGACTCTGACTTCAATTGGATAGCAGCACAGACACAGCTGAACCGTTCCTGCGCAGGTCCAGAGCAGAGCTTGAGAAAACAGCCAGTTTTCAGCAGGAGTCTTTGATTGGACAGCAGTGCAGACACAGTAGAAGCATTCCTGCACAGGTCAGGAGCAGAGTTTAAAAACCCAGTCTCCATAAAAGAGAGGTACCGTTTAGCAGAGCAGTCATCGTCAGAGTGGTAAAGCTTTGGCTCAACAGACTTCGATGAGATCAGGCAGAGGCGAGGTAAGTAGGTAAGTTTATTTCTTATTTCTTTTCCTTATTTAACTCTTGAAAGAATTAGGGGTATGTCTGCAGAGCCAGTGTTCAGTTCTGGGTGTCAGATGTGGGATTTCCAGGAGGTTTCCAGCCTCCCCGATGGCCACAGCTGCATCGAGATGCAGCTCCTTAGAGACCATGTTAGGGAACTGGAGTTGCAGCTCGACAACTTTCAGTTTGTTATGGAAAGTGAGGAAGTGATAGATGGGAGCTACAGGGAGGTAGTCACCCCAAAGCTATAGGAGACAAGATAAATGGGTGACTGTCAAGAGACGGAAGGGAGAGCACCCCTGTGGCCATCTCCCTCAACAATAAGCACTCCATTTTGAGTACTGTTGGGGGCAAAAACTATCTGGGGGAAGCAAAGTGGCAGTGCCTCAGGCACTGAGTCGGGCCTTGTGGCTCGGAAGGGTAGGGAACGGAAGAGGATAGCAGCAGGACTAGGAGACTCTATAGTTAGGGAGACAGATAGGCCATTCTATGGACTCAATATAGATGGTAGTCTACCTCCCAGGTGCCAAGGTCCGCTATGTTTCAGAATGCGTCCACAATACCCTGAAAAGGGAGGGTGAGGAAGCCAGCAGTCATGGTACATATTGGTATCAACGACATTGGAGAAAAAGGGAGGAAGTCCTAAAACCAAGAAATGCAGCTGCGATCTGCGTAAAGTCATCAAGGCAGTGAAACAACAATACAGGAACAAGATCCAGACACAACTCTTCACCAACAACACGCAGCTTTTGGCAAGGTCTGCACACCACTGCAGACTTCAAAGCTAAATGCAGTGGTGTTTCCAACATTACTGCCTCTCTCTCAGATGAGCTAAATCTTTTTTACGCTTGATTCAATGTTGCCAACACTGAGCCCTGAGGAGAGGCTCCAAAGTGACCTGTACATTGGTCTTCTCTGAGACTGAAGTACGCAGGTGTTTTCAATGAGTGGACAATCACAAGGCTGCGGATCTGGACGGCATCTCAGCAAAGGGTATTCAGGTTGTGTGCGGCACAACTGGAAGGTGTGTTTGCAGACATTGTAATCTCTCCCTCTGCAACTGTAGCCTCCTGCTTCAAAATATCTACCATTGTTCCTGTACCTAAAAAGACCAAGGTAGCATGTCTGAATGACTGGCGTCCTGTCACATTCACCTCAATAATAAGCAAATGCTTTGAGAGGCTAGTCAAGGACTACATCTGCAGCTTGCTACCACCCACACTGGGCCCCCTGCAATTCGTCTACCGACACAACTGATCCACAGATGACGCAACAGCCACAGCTCTACACACTGTCCTTACACATCTGGAGAAGAAGGATGATTACATGAGAAATGCTGTTCTTAGACTACAGTTCAGCATTCAACACCATACTTCCCTCCAGGCTCGACAAGAAGCTCACAGACCTCGGCCTTCAACCTGTTTTGTGTAGCTGGATCCTGGACTTCCTGTCAGATCAATGGCAGATGATAAGAGTGGGCTCCCTCACCTCTGCCCCTCTGATACCAACACAGGTGCCCCTCAGGGTTGTGCCCTAAGCCCCCTTATTTACTCTCTTGATTGTGTCGCCACCCCAGCTCCAACCTGCTAATTAAATTTGTTGATGATACTACATTGATTGGCCTAATCTCAAATAATAATGAGGAAGCCTACAAAGAAGTCATCACCCTTGACACAGTGGTGTCAAGAAAATAACCACTCTCTTAATGCTGCAAAACCAAAGGAGCTGGTTGTGGACTACAGGAGGAATGAAAACAGGCTAACCCCTACAGACATCAATGGATCTGGGGTGAGAAAGTGAACAGCTTTAAGTTCCTCGGCTTACACATCACCAAGAATCTCACGTGATCTCTACACACCGGCTGGGTGGTGAAAAAAGCACAACGGCGCCTCTTTCACCTCAGACGGTTGAAAAAGTTTGGTATGGGCCCCCAAATCCTAAGAACTTTCTGCAGGGGCACAATTGAGAGCATGCTGACTGGCTGCATCACTGCCTGGTACAGGAGCTTTACTTCCCTCAATCGCAGGACTCTGCAAAGAGTGGTGCGGACAGCCCAGTGCATCTGTAGATGTGAACTTCCCACTATTCAGGACATTTACAAAAACAGGTGTGTAAAAAGGGCCCGAAGAATCAATGGGGACCTGAGTCACCCCAGCCACAAACTGTTCCAGCTGCTACTTTCTGGGAGATGGTACCGCAGCATAAAAGCCAGGACCAACAGGCTCCAGGACAGCTTCTTCTACCAAGCCATCAGACTGATTAATTCATGCTGATACAACTGTTTTTCTACAATATATTGCCTCTCCTGTTGTACATACTATTTATTACAAATTACAATAAATTGCACATTGCACATTTAGACCTAACATAAAAATTTTTACTTCTCGTGTATACGAAGGACATAAGTAATAAAGTCAATGCAATTCAAAACAGAATACAGGGGGTTAGGAAGGAAGTTGAGAAGCAGGTCCTGAAGAGCAGTAATCTCAGGATTGCTGCCTGTGCCACATGACAGTGAGGATAGGGATAGAATGAGGTGGCAGATAACTGCATGGCTGAAGAATTGGAGCAGGAGGCAGGGATTCAGATTTAGACCATAAGACAAAGGAGCAGAAGTCGGCCATCCGGCCCATCGAGTCTGCTCCGCCATTTTATCATGAGCTGATCCATTCTCCCATTTAGTCCCACTCCCCCGTCTTCTCACCATAACCTTTGATGCCCTGGCTAATCAGATACCTATCAATTTCTGCCTTAAATACACCCAATGACTTGGCCTCCACTGCCACCCGTGGCAACAAATTCCATAGATTCACCACTCTCTGACTAAAAAAATTTCTTCGCATCTCTGTTCTGAATGGGTGCCCTTCAATCCTTAAGTCTTGCCCTCTCGTACTAGACTCCCCCATCATGGGAAACAACTTTGCCACATCCACTCTGTCCATGCCTTTCAACATTCGAAATGTTTCTATGAGGTCTCCCCTCATTCTTCTAAACTCCAAGGAATACAGTCCAAGAGCGGACAAACGTTCCTCATATGTTAACCCTCTCATTCCCGGAATCATTCTAGTGAATCTCTCTGTACCCTCTCCAACGTCAGCACATCCTTTCTTAAATAAGGAGACCAAAACTGCCCACAGTACTCCAAGTGAGGTCTTACCAGCGCCTTATAGAGCCTCAACATCACATCCCTGCTCCTATACTCTATTCTCCTAGAAATGAATGCCAACATTGCATTCGCCTTCTTCACCACCGACTCAACCTGGAGGTTAACCTTAGGAGGTTATCCTGTACGAGGACACCCAAATCCCATTGCATCTCAGAACTTTGAATTCTCTCCCAATTTAAATAATAGTCTGCCCATTTATTTCTTCTGCCAAAGTGCATAACCATACACTTTCCAACATCGTATTTCATTTGCCACTTCTTTGCCCATTCTTCCAATCTATCCAAGTCTCTCTGCAGACTCTCTGTTTCCTCGGCACTACCGGCCCCTCCACCTATCTTCGTATCGTCAGCAAACTTAGCCACAAAGCCATCTATTCCATAATCCAAATCGTTGATATACAATGTAAAAAGAAGCAGCCCCAACACGGACCCCTGTGGAACACCACTGGTAACCGGCAGCCAACCAGAATAGGATCCCTTTATTCCCACTCTCTGTTTCCTGCCAATCAGCCAACGCTCTATCCACGTATGTAACTTTCCTGTAATTCCATGGGCTCTTATCTTGTTAAGTAGCCTCATGTGTGGCACCTTGTCAAAGGCCTTCTGAAAATCCAAATATACAACATCCACTGCATCTCCCTTGTCTAGCCCACTGGTAATTTCCTCAAAAAATTGTAATAGGTTTGTCAGGCAGGATTTTCCTTTAAGGAATCCATGCTGAGTTCTGCCTATCTTGTCATATGTCTTCAGGTACTCTGTAACCTCATCCTTGACAATCAACTCCAACAACTTCCCAACCACCGATGTCAAGCTAACAGGTCTATAATTTCCTTTTTGCTTCCTTGCCCCCTTCTTAAATAGCAGAGTGACATTTGCAATCTTCCAGTCCTCCGGAACCATGCCAGAATCGATCGACTTTTGAAAGATCATCGCTAATGCCTCTGCAATCTCCACAGCTACTTCCTTCAGAACACGTCGGTCCGGGAGATTTATCTACCTTTAGACTATTCAGCTTCCTGAGTACTTTCTCTGTCGTAATTGTGACTGCGCACACTTCTCTTCCCTGCCACCCTTGAGTGTCCGGTACACTGCTGATGTCTTCCTCAGTGAAGACTGATGCAAAATACTCGTTCAGTTCCTCTGCCATCTCCTTATCTCCGATTACAGTTTCTCCAGCATCATTTTCTATCGGTCCTATATCTACTCTCACCTGTCTTTTACTCTTTATATACTTGAAAAAGCTTTTAGTATCCTCTTTGATATTATTTGCTAGCTTCCTTTCATAGTTAATGTTTTCCCTCTTAATGACCTTCTTAGATTTCTGGATTATTGTGACCACTTCCAGGGCAGGTGTGACCTGTACAAAAGGAACAGGTTGCACTTTTATCTGAGGGGGATCAATATCCTTGTGGGCAGGTTTAATAGAGCTGGTGGAAGTGGTTTAAACTTATATGGCGGGGGGTGGGTGGGTGGTTAGGAACCAATATGATAGAGCTGAAGATAAGCCAGCAGGTTTACAAGTAGATGTTGGGTGTAATATGAATGTAAGGAAGGACAAGCCAATGACTGGGTACAAATGCAGACTGTGCAAAGAGTAAAATTGTACCAGAGGCAACATTCAAAAGGGCGAAGAATGCAGGACTAAAGGTGCTATATTTAAATAAGCGTATTCGGAATAACTTGGATGAACTCATGGCGCAATTACAGATTGGTTGGTATGACGTGGGCATCACTGAGTTGTGGCTGAAAGGTCATAGTTAGAAACTTATTGTCAAAGGATATACTTTGTATCGAAAGGATAGGCAGGAAGAAATAGGCAATGGTGTTGCTCTGTTGGTAAGATTGGAATTACATCTTTAGAAAGAGGTGACACAGGGTCAGAGAATGTCAAATCTTTGTGGGTGGACTTAAGAAACTGCAAGAATAAAACAAAACATTATGGAAATCATATATAGGCCTCCAAATAGTATCCAGGATGTGGGGTTGAGATTGCAAAGGGAGCTGGAAAGGGCAAGTAATACACTTAAAGTCCTGCGAATGTGGACCACTGGAAAATGATGCTGGTGAGCTAGTAATGGGGGACAAAGAAATGGCAGATGAACTTAATGGGTAGTTTGCATCTGTCTCCACTGTGGAAGACATTAACAGCGTACCAGAAGTCTGTGAGTGTCAGGGAGTAGGAGTGAGTGCCATTGCCATTACAAAGGAAAGAGTGTGAGGTAAACTCAAAGTTCTTAAGGTGGATAAGTCACCTGAACCAGATGGACTACATTCCAGAGTCCTGAGAGAGGCTGCTGAAGAGATCATTGGTCATGACCTTTCAAGAAACACTTGATCCTGGCATGATCCCAGAGAGCTGGAAAATTACAAATATCACTCCACTCTTTAAGAAGGGAGAAGAGCAAAAGAAAGGAGTGTATAAGCTAGTTAGCCTAATCTAAGTGGTTGAGGAAGTGTTGGAGTCCACTGTTAAGAATGAAGTTTCGGGGTATTTGGAGACTACTGATAAACTAAATGAAAGTCTGCACGGTTTCTGTAAAAGGAAATCTTACCTAATGAATCTGTTAGAGTTCTTCGAGGAAGTAAAAGCAGGGTGGATAAAGGAAAGGCAGTGGATGTTATTTATTTGGATTTTCAGAAGGCATCTGATAAAGTGCCATATGTGAGACTGCTTAACAAGATAAAATCCCATGGCATTACAGGAAAGATAGTGGCATGGATAGAGACTGAGTCTGTGATAAAGAAGGCAGATGTAATGTTGGCATTAATTTCAAGGGGAATACAATATAAAAACAAGGAGAGAATGCTGAGGCTTTATAGGACATTGGTCAAGCCGCACTTGGAAAACTGTCAACAGCTTTGGGCTCTATATCTCAGAAAGGATGTGTTGTCATTAGACAGAGTCCAGAGGAGGTTCACGAGAATGGCTCCAGAAATAAAGGGGTTAACATATGAGGAGTGTTTAGCAGCTTTTGGCCTGTACTCACTGGAATTCAGAAAAATGTAGGGTGATCTCATTGAAACCTACCAAATATTAAAAGAACTGGATAAAGTGGATATGGATTGGATGTTTCCTATGGTGGGGGTGTCCAGAACTAAAGGGCACAGCCTCACAATTGAGGAGCTATGCTTTAGAACAGAGGTAAGGAGGGTTATTATTAGCCACAGAGTGGTGAATCTGTGGAATGCTCTGCCACAGGCAGCTATGAAGGCCATGGCCATTGATATATTTAAAGCAAAAATTGATAGTTTCCTGATTGGTCAGGGCCTCAAAGGTTATGATGAGAAAGCAAGGTATGGGGTTGAATGGGATCCAGGATCAACCATAATGGAATGGCTAAGCAGACTCGATGGGCTAAATGGCCTAATTTTGCTCCTACGTCTTATGGTCTTATGGACAGCCATTTCAGGACATGGATTTTCTTCTTTTCAAACCATTCTGTTGTTGATTTACTCTTGTGTTTCAGATAATTGTCTTGTTGCATCATCCAACTTCCAGTAAGCTTCAGGTGATGGACCACTACCCTGACATTTTCCTGTAAAATGTCTGGATACAATTTTGAATTCATTGCTCCTTCAATGATTGCAAACTGTTCAGGCCCCAAGACAGCAAAAGCAGCCCCAAACCATGATGCTCCTTCTACCATGCTTCACAATTGGGATGAGGTTTTGGTGTTGGGGTACAGTGCCCTTTTCCCTCTAAATACAGCAGTGTGCATTTCTGCCAAGAAGTACAACTTTTGTCTCATCTGTCCACAGAATATTTCCCAGAGATGTTGTGGAACATCCAGGTGGTCTTTTGCAAACTTGAGACGTGCAGCAATGTTACTCTTTTTGGGAGTGGTGGTTTCCTCCGTGGTGTCCTTCCATGAACACCATTCTTGTTCAGTGTGTTTACTTATAGTGGATACACAAACAAAGACTTTAACAAGTTCTAGAGATTTCTGTAGGCCTTCCGCTGTTCCCCTTGGGTTCTTTTTCACCTTCAGCATTGCACGCTGTGCTCTTGGTGTGATCTTTGCAGGATGCACACTCCTACAGAGAGTAGCAACAGTACTGAATTTCCACCTTGTAGACAATTTCTCTTACTGTGGACTGATGAACACTCAGTTCTTTAGAAATGCTTTTCTTGCCTTTTCCAGCTTTATGCATCTCTACAATTCTTGTTCTAAGGTCCTCTGAAAGTTCTTTTGATTGAAGCATAGTGCATATAAACAGATCTTCCCTGTGAAGAGCAGGCTCTGTCAGTAACCTGACTTTGTGTGTCTTTTGTATAGAGCAGGGCACATCTACAACTCAACCTTCAATCTCATCTCATTGATTGGATCACCAGACTCCAAATAGCTTTTGTAGAAGGCATTACCCCAGGGGCGCACATACTCTGTTGAACCTAGACTGTAAATGCTTAAATGGTGTACTCAGTAATGATGAGAAGAAGTACAATTGTTTGTGTGTAAGTAGCTTACGCAGATTGTGTTTATTGTGACCTAGATGAATATCAGAACAAATTTTATCAGTAATCAATACAGAAAACCTAGTAATTGCAAAGGGTTCACAAACTTTTTCTTGCAACTGTGAGGTGTTGCTCCTCCACCCGGAGGGTTGCTTCATCTTGGCACAAGAGGAGGCCATGGGCCAACATAGCAGAACGGAAATGGGAATTGGATTAAAATGATTGGCAGTCGGGAAGTTCCCCTTGTGGAGGATGGAGTGGAGGGAGGAAGGAAGGTAGGAGGGTGGAGGAGGGGTGATGAAGTGGACTATGGGAGAAAAGGAACAAGGAGGGGCACTGGAAGGAGGTTATAGGCAGGTGAGGAGAAAGGAACAGGTAAGATGGGAGCCAAAATGGGAAGTGAAAACAGTGAGGGCTAAGAAAATAAATGCTCATCTCATCAGGGTGGAGGCTACCCAGACAAAATATGACACATTCCTCCATCAACCTGAGAGTGGCCTCATCGTGGCTGAAGAGGAGGCCGTGGACCAACAAGTCAGAATGAAAATGGTTGGTCACCGGGAAATCCTGCTTGCTGCAGACGGTGAAAGTGACTACATGCACAACGTAATGTATTGGCAGTGCCAGTCATATGGTTGTAACGATACAAAATAATTGCTAGATATTTTATATGAAGCAGCATTCTTATAAAAAAAAGGCTCGAGTTCTTACCTGCAGATGTTATCTATAGCAATATCCCTCAGTTGTTCGTACATGGATGGCTGGTTTTTCTTTGGGGACAACACGGTTGCTTCTGAGTGTTCATTTGTTACACTTATCTTAATATCAGTTCCTCCTTCAAAAGAGAAAAATGTAAATTGCAATGCAAGGAAAAACACAGCTACAGCAATGACTTACAGACAGCATTTGGGACCTTTTATAATCATGAATTATTTTTGAATCAAGTATTTTATTTCATACGTAAATGTCCAACAAAAGTATCTAAAATGTAAGGCAATGAACTTCCATTGTACTGTACGCGAGAAGTTGCTAGAGACTTAAGGCTAGTATTCTTTCACAAACCTCCAAGGGGAGCACAATGTCGTCGAAGAGTTTGAAGGCTTGCATGCCTCAATGACTCGGAGAGCTATGTTGGCTAGTCAGGGCCTTGTGCTTTGGCTCTTGGTAGGGCCACCCGTGCAAACAGGTCAAAGGGTAGAGGCCAGGCCAGGCTAAAATTTGTCCACCAGTCCTTCGGGTTCAGGGGTTCAGCTCAGGGCTAACAACCCTGGTCAGTAAAACAAAATTATTATGGAAACAGCAATAAAGAATCCTTCTATATCTGAATGCGACAGCATTTCTGAGTCTCCACTTGGGACTTCCATAACTGATAATAATGAAAATGAAGAGGAAGCTACTGGTACTACGAAGGAAGTCACGGACACTGCCAGGGATGGAGAACCTTCATTGCTACACTAAATGCCAACAGTTTTCGTTCCACAAAGGCTTTTCACTGCAGATTTCAATCACAATATCAATATCATCGCATACTGGGAGATCACTTTGCTGGGGACCTACATTCCATCCTTCATGGTTGTTTAGAGCTACCCATTGCCAGCCACTTTGATTGTGTTTTCCATACCCGCACTAACATGCCTGTGCTCAGCCTCCTCCGCTGTCAGAGTCAGGCAAAACGCAAACAGTAGGAACAGCACCTCATAAGACCAGAAGACATAGGAGCAGAATTAGGACATTTGGCCCATTCAGCCTGCTCCACCATTTCATCATGACTGACTTATTATCCCTCTCAACCACATTCTCCCGTCTTCTCCCCTTAACCTTGATGCCCGGACTAATCAAGAACCTATCAATCTCCATTTTAAATATGATCAATGACTTGGAGTCAGAGAAAATTACAGCATTGAAACAGGCCCTTCAGCCCACTGAGTCCATTCTGACTCACTTAAACTGCCTACTCCCATCGACCTGCAGCCTTCCATAGCCCTCCATTCCCCTACCATCCATATACCTATCCAAACTTCTCTTAAAATGTTGAAATCAAAGTCACATCCACCAGTTGAGCTGGTAGCTCATTCTACACTCTCATGGCCCTTTGAGTGAAGAAGTTTACCCTCATGTTTCGCTTAACCTTTCACCTTTAAGCCATGACCTCTAGTTGTAGTCTTATGCAACCTTGGTGGAAAAAGCCTGCTTGCATTCACCCCATCTATATCCTTCATCATTTTGTATACCTTTATCAAATCTCCTCTTAATCTTCTACATTCTAGGGAATAAAGTTCTAATCTATTCTAATTTGGCCTCTACAGCCTTTCATGGCAATACATTTCACAGATTCATAATTCCATCTGATAGCAACCCAAAGTTTCAACACTGGATTCTCCAATTGACCCTCTATCTCTGCTTCTGACCTACCTAGATCCTCCTATGCCCAGCTTCAGCCCCCCATCATCCTGTTTTTTCCCTCCACCACCCACTCCATCTACACATCAGCCACACACTCCTCTCACTGGGTCCCCTCCCTCCCACTGTTCATATCTGCCCTCCTTTGGCGCCACGCTCCACCTTGCTCTTCTGTCAAATTCCATTACTTTCAGTGCTCTGACTCCACCACCCATCACCTTCCACCTCTCACCTGATCCACCCATCACCTCCCAGCTTCTGTCACTATTCCCACTCTCCCCTCCTCCATCTGCCCATCAGCCCTCCCTCACTTGATCCACCCATCACCTTCCAGCCTCTGTCACTATTCCCGCTCTCTTATCCCCCATCTGTCCATCAGCCCTCCCTCACCTGATCCACCCATCACCTCCCAGCTTCTGTCACTATTCCCACTCTCCCCTCCTCCATCTGCCCATCACCCCTCCCTCACCTGATCCACCCATCACCTCCCAGCTTCTGTCATTATTCCCACTCTCCCCTCCTCCATCTGCCCATCACCCCTCTCTCACCTGATCCACCCATCACCTCCCAGCTTCTGTCACTATTCCCACTCTCCCCTCCTCCATCTGCCCATCAGCCCTCCCTCACCTGATCCATCCATCACCTTCCAGCCTCTGTCACTATTCCCACTCTCCCCTCCTCCATTTGCTCATCACCCCTCCCTCATCTGATCCACCTATCACCTCCCAGCCTCTGTCACTATTCCCACTCTCCCCTCCTCCATCTGCTCATCACCCCTCCCTCATCTGATCCACCTATCACCTCCCAGCTTCTGTCACTATTCCCACTCTCCCCTCCTCCATCTGCCCATCAGCCCTCCCTCACCTGATCCATCCATCACCTTCCAGCCTCTGTCACTATTCCCACTCTCCCCTCCTCCATCTGCTCATCACCCCTCCCTCATCTGATCCACCTATCACCTCCCAGCCTCTGTCACTATTCCCACTCTCCCCTCCTCCATCTGCCCATCACCCCTCCCTCATCTGATCCACCCATCACCTTCCACCTCTGTCACTATTCCCACTCTCCCCTCCTCCATCTGCCCATCATCCTGTTTTTTCCCTCCACCCACTCCATCTACACATCAGCCACACACTCCTCTCACTGGGTCCCCTCCCTCCCACTGTTCATATCTGCCCTCCTTTGGCGCCACGCTCCACCTTGCTCTTCTGTCAAATTCCATTACTTTCAGTGCTCTGACTCCACCACCCATCACCTTCCACCTCTCACCTGATCCACCCATCACCTCCCAGCTTCTGTCACTATTCCCACTCTCCCCTCCTCCATCTGCCCATCAGCCCTCCCTCACTTGATCCACCCATCACCTTCCAGCCTCTGTCACTATTCCCGCTCTCTTATCCCCCATCTGTCCATCAGCCCTCCCTCACCTGATCCACCCATCACCTCCCAGCTTCTGTCACTATTCCCACTCTCCCCTCCTCCATCTGCCCATCACCCCTCCCTCACCTGATCCACCCATCACCTCCCAGTTTCTGTCACTATTCCCGCTCTTATCCTCCATCTGCCCATCACCCCTCTCTCACCTGATCCACCCATAACCTTCTACCTCTGTCACTATTCCCACTCTCCTCTCCTCCATCTGCCCATCACCCCTCCCTCACCTGAGCCATCCATCACCTCCCAGCCTGTCACTATTCCCACTCTCCCCTCCTCCATCTGCCCATCAACCCCTCTCATCTGATCTACCCATCACCTCCCAGCCTCTGTCACTATTTCCACTCGCCACTGCTCTATCTGCCTATCTCCTCCCTTCACTTGATCCACCTATCAACAGCCAGCTCTTGCTCCACCTCTTCCCTTCACTGCCTCCTACTGGCTATCTCCCTTCTATCTTTCAATCCAGATGAAGGGGCTTGGCCTGAAACATTGACTCTCCGTTTCCCTCCACAGATGCTGCTTGATCCTCTGAGATTCCCTGGCATTTTGTGCACTCACCCTCACGCTTTTTGTTGATTGAAGTACTGCGTTGATGAAGATCATCATAACACTACATAAACGTGCAGTAACTGCAGTACCACCTACCTGAATTGTATTGACTGTGGTACTTGTATACTTTGACAAGTACTGGGGAAGGGATGACGAGAAAATCCCTTAGTGACGTTGTCACAGAATGAACTGCAACAGGGAATCGCTCACATAAACGCCCCAGACCCTGTTCAGATAAGGAAAAAAACATTGAAATGCAAAGAAATCCAAAATGTGCAGTAAATCCACCAAACAAAACAACATCAACAAGTTCATCATTTGCAATATGTTCATCTAACAAGCTTTGAATTGGGGATTTTAGTAAGTGACAGTGCAAATCCATTGCTTTAAAACATTTCACACATACAATAAAGGAAATGCTCACAAAACCTACAGTACTGTGCACACATATATATAGTTAGGGTGCCTAACAATTTTACACAGTGTTGTACTTGTCAACGTGGAGTGGAGAGAGCGAGTTTGTAAATCTGGTAGGAGCAAAGGGTGTTGGGAATGGTGAGGGTGGAGCACCTCAGGAAGGGTGTGGGACAGGTGGCAGAGAAGGAGTGCCAGGGAAGGGAGGGGGTGGCACACGTGCAGACACACCCAGTCCTGAGACACCAGGCAAGGTCATTTGATTCCAAACAATTGGTTTATTGATCATCACAGAGTGTCTCTGGTATTTCCTGCTCCCTCCCTTCTCTCTTCCCCATTTCCCAACCATTATTCCCCTCTCCCTGCTCCTTCCCAATCTCAGTCCACAATACAGACCCATATCAGAATCAGGTTTACTGTCACTCACATGTCATGAAATTTATTTTTTTTTGCGGCAGCATTGCAATGCAATACATAAAATTACTACAGTACTGTGCAAAAGTCTTAGGCACCCTAGTTATATGTGTGTACCTCAGACTTTTGTACAATTCTGCATATACTATTTTAAAATTACAATATACTCAGACCCCACTTAAAGCTGAGGATGTGTTCCTCAGAGGTGGAGTGCCATGTAAATCAGCACTATGCCGGGTCACTATAACATTATGTAAATGACAGATGCACCTGATAAAAATAAATGAAACCCGAGATATATGATAATTATTTTCTGTATACACAGTAAGTTGTGGAGTAACAACACGCAAATAGGCCCAACCTGTACATCAGTGGTGCCTCAACACATCGCAGCAGCGGCGGAGGGAAGCGGGTGGTGGTTACATCTTAGAAAAGGCACCAGGCTGTGAGTCCTCCTCTAACTTTGGCACCTTCTTCAAGTCGAGATTTGACTGCCTTTTCTTAAGTTTCCTGTCATGAAGCGGTTCTCAGTAGCAGGATATCGTGCTGAGAACACCTCTCTTTGCCTTATTGCTTTACTCTCAGTCAGAGTCATTATCGATGAACTGGTCCATGATTTGTGTGATCGTGGAATTTTGTGGTGAAGTTTCTTGCTGGTGTTTCCTCTTCTCCATCTATGTCCTCAGATTCACCCGGAATGCATTGCCATACCAATTCTTGAGGCTCTTCGTTATTAAGGCTCTTACCATGAGAACGCAGTAACTCTTCAACATTGCCATCATTAACATCCGCTAATCCCGCTTCATTGGCCAGTTCAACAATGTTTTGGATAACTGGTTACGTCTGAAATCCTAGGATGTCGTTGAATGCTTCCGGGCATAGCTTCTTCTACACTCCTTTCGTGCAGTTTGAAGTTACTTCATCCTAGGCTGCTCTAATATTGTCTACAGTTTTTCCAAAACTGTCTGATGGATTGTTTGTCTTGACCTTTTGTTTCCTCTACAAGTTGCTTGAAAGTCCAGTGAGGTAGTAGGCTTTAAAGTTCGATATTACTCCTTGATCCATTGGATGGAGTAATGAAGTGGTGTTTGGTGGAAGGTGTTACGTACCCCGTAACTGGGTTGCCAAACCAGCAGAAATGGATCACTCAGTTGGAGTCTGGATTACTAGAACTAAGAAAGTTTTATTAAAGAAACAAGCAACACAGTACTCTAATCAAAAGGATAATAAATGCAACAGTTTAGCAATGATAAACACACATGTACACAGAATTAAGATAACAGGATCAATCAAACTCTATCGTTACCTAGGGGTAAATGACCAGTTTCAAAGTGACGCAAAGTTCAGTTCAATTTAGTTCAGTTCAGTTCGCAGTAATCGCTGCCGTGGGAGATGGACAGTGGGGGGGAAGGAGAGAGAGAGCAAAACGAATGAATATTCAAACGGCTTCCACACACAGACCTTCGATATTCTTCACAGTCAGCTTTCGGGCGAGCCCTTTGTGATGTCATCTGGGGTCACCGACCATGACCCCTCCACTTCCAGATTCGATCGTTTCTCTGCGGTGAACCTGGCACCCAGGCAAGGGCGGAAACACACCAGGTTCCCGCTGATCGTGGCTTTCCACCCTGTACGTCTATGGCTTGGTCCCGCGACCAGCCTTCCAAACCTTCCCACCGACTTGCGGGAGACGCACCACTTCCAGGGTCTCATTACCTCGGGGTGTCGTGTGTGTCCTGCCTTAGCGAACCTGTCTCTTTTTATCCCCCTGCTGGGGTATTGCCTGTCCATCACTTCAAACAGTTCAGGGTTCAAAGGGGGAGCCGATCTTGACAGCTCTCCTTCCGTTAAACTCTCCCGTCCCTTCATTAACATCTCCAAATGCTGCTCCATTGTTTTCCTTATCTCTCTTTCTCCTGAAGACAGCTGGCAGACCAACTGCTGATCCCACTGGTGCCAGCACAGGACAACTAACATCTTAATCTATGTGTATTCTCGTCACAAAGGTAAACCACTTCTATAGGAATGCAGGTCCATAGCACGTCAAGATTCTCAGGGTGGCCTGGGGCATTATCAAGCACCAAGAATGCTTTAGGTTCAAGGTCATGCTCCTCACAATAACGTTCCACTGCTGGACAAAAATATGAAACAAAGCAATTTTGAAAAACATCAATCGTCACTCAGGCTTTCTTGTCCGATTTCCAAGTCACCAGTAGACTTGACTTTAAAATGCTTGTGGTGTTTCAGAGTATTACACAATCATGGGCTTTAAGTTAAAGTCACCTTTAGCATTGCCTCCTAGCAAGAGAGTTAACCACTCCTTTGTAGTCTTGAACCCAGATGCATGTTTCTCCGCATTGAAGACAACCTTGGGAGGATAACTGTTCATTTTGATTATGGTCTTCAGTGTTGCAGGAAAATCCTGGACTGCCTTGCTGTCTGCACTAGCTGCTTCACCAGAGATACGTATGCTATGGAGATTACTGTGCTGTTTAAATCTTTCAAACCAACTCTGCTGGCTGTGAATGTTACTAATGTATCTTCTTCTTCTTCTTGAGTATGATTGAAGATGCTTCTTGCCTTCTTATTATTATCAGCGGGCTTAGGGGCATGTTTCGTTGTGCTTGGATATCCACCCATATATTTAGTCTATTTTCCATTTCTTCAAGCAAATGGCTCCTTGAATGAGTAAATTTTGTTGGTGATAACTTTGAGGCCACCATGCAGAAGTTTTTATCTTGTCTGCATTTTTTTTTTATAATTGTTCTGAATGTTGATGTAGCCAATTTCAAAAAGGCACCAACATCAACCCAACGCTCACCAGTTTCCAAATACTGTATCACTTGTAGTTTCATATCCATGCTAATATTTTTCTAGATATCTTAGATGTACTACTCTCACTGGAAGTTGCACGCTGTTTTCCAGATATTAAGGACGAAAATATGGAATAAATTGGCGAGGGAGCAAGAATATTTACACATGCAGGGAAGGCGGAGCATGAACTAATACGTGATTGGCTGTTTGCGGCTCAGAGCATATGTAAAGCACTCTCACTGGCTGAGTGAATGTTTGCTGTAATGGCAACCGCTCTTGAGAAGTCTTAAGTGTTGTTTAGAATTAATTTTTATCATTTATTTAACATTTCAATAAAGAATTGAATAACCGCATTGTAACGAATCAGTGCTACGCAGGGTCTGAGTGTAATGGACTTTTTCTGTACTATTTACTCAGCAGTGGCTATGGAAGGTGGCAGAGTAACGCAGCGGCTAGCATAATGCTTTACAGCACTTGGTAAATAGAGGTTCATTTCCTGCCACTGTCTGCAAGAAGTTTGTCCATTCTCCCTGTGACCAAGTAGGTTTCCTCCAGGTGCTCCAGTTTACTCCCACATTCCAAAGGATGTTTGGGTTAGGGTTAGTAAGTTGTTGGAATGCCACATGGTGCTGGAAGCTGCCTCCAGCACATCCTTGGACTATGCCAGTCATTGACGCAAATGACATATTTCACTGTATATTTCGACATATTTGACAAATAAAGCTAATCTTCATCTTTGGATTGGTTTAGTTTGGGTGCTATGGTAGCACGGTGGTTAGCACAACACTATTACAGCGTGAGGAGTTTTGGAGTTCAGAGGTCAAATCAGTGCCATTCTGTAAAGAGTCTCTGTACATCCCCCCTGTGGAAAAAATGAGTTTTCCTCAGGTGCTCTGGTTTCCTCCCCCAGTACAAAGGCATACCAATAAGTTAATTGATCATTGTAAAATGATTAGTTTAGAATTAATCAGGGTTGTGGGGTTGCTGGGACAGCATGGCTCTAGGGGCCAGGAAGGCCTACTCTGCGCTGTATCGCTAAATAAATATTACCATTGGAAAAGAGAGGCCTCAGTTTCATTATCATCGTTATGTGCCGTGGTGTCCCATGACCATGATTGCTCTTGGCATATTTTTCGACAGAAGTAGTTTACTATTGACTTCTTTTGGGCAGTGCCTTTACACGAAGGGTGACCCCAGCCATTATCAATACTCTTCAGATATTGTCTGCCTGGCGTCAGTGGTCATGTAACCAGGACTTGTGATATGCACCAGCTGCTCATATGACCGTCCACCACCTTCAGGTGACCCTCATCGGGAGTGGAGGGAGGTTCTAAGCAGGTGCTACACCTTGCCCAAGGTGACCTGCAGGCTAGTGGAGAGAAGGAACACCTTACACCTCACTTGGTAGTGTTTCCATCCCACCACTCAAGGCCTCAGTTTAACATTTCCATTTGAAGATAGCACTTTTAACAGTAGAATTCCCCTGGATGCTGCACTGTAATGTTAAAAAGCTAGATAAAGCCTATTTGGAGCTCTGAACTTGGCAAAATGCCACTGGGAAACAAACAAACTTTCATATTTAGTTTTAAATGTAAACATACCTGCAAACAGCAGATCAGTAAAGGCATATGCGAGAGAATTATCTTACTGGAAGTCTTGGACTGCAACTTTTCAGAGAGCTTCGAGCAGAGATTTTCTGCACCTTTGTTAGAAAGATTGAACATGTTAAAAAGTTGAGAATGAACATTACATGTATATTCATTTAGTACAGTGTTTTTTACATACACAAAAAGTATCATGTAAGAATAAATGAGGAGGTGTAGGAAACTTAGTCAACACAGTTGCTCATTCCATCCTTCTAGCTTGATTGAGAACTTAAGGTAATAAAACCCGTCAAACTTAACGCTCATTTTAAAAAAGTATTTTATTTAGAGATACAGCACAGTAATGGGTTCATCTGGCCCAACAAACCTATGCTGCTCAAGCTCAAAGTCCATTTATAATCAAAGTATGCATAAATTAAACAACCTTGAGATTCATCTCCTAATAGGCAGCCGCAAAACAAGAAACCCAAAAGAATCCCTTCAAAAAAAATCACTCAATGTGCAGAGAAAAAGAAACACAAATTATGCAAACAATAAAGAAAACAACAGCATTCAGAACTGAAGTGAGTCCACAGAAATGAAGCCTGTAGCCGGAGCAGGTCCACAGCATCAGCCTCAGTTCATCACACTGGGACACCGGCCTTTCCACAATCAACATGGTCTGGGTTTGCACCCCACCGCCATGTTCCAACCCGTATCTGAGCTTTCCAAATCGGCTCTGTCTCAGACAAGCCTTGACCTGACTCCGACTATTTCCCCTCGACTTACAGCCACATGCCCTATTAACATACCACCCGTACATCTCTGGGATGTGGAAAGAAACTGAAGCACCCAGAGGGAACCCATACGGTCAGAGGAAGAACATACAAACTCCCTGTGGACAGCGAAGAAATTGAACCTGGGTCACTGGTACAGTACAGCGTTACTAGCACTTAGCCAAGTTCAGAGTGACCTTTACCACTCCTATCTGTCAAGTCAGTGAGTCAAATGAAAGTCATTAAGTTTGGAGCTCCTCAAACCTCTGCATCCTGCAGAAGATAGATCTTGGTTATAGACCTGTCCAGACAGCTTGTCTTGGTCTTAAACCACATCTGCCTCACAAATCCTCTTCTGTCTGTAAAGACTTGAATGACCCTTCCAATGATCCATGTGTTTCATAGAACATAGAATAGTACAGCACAGTACAGGCCCTTTGGCCCACAATGTTGTGCTGACCCTCAAACCCTGCCTCCCATATAAGCCCCCACCTTAAATTCTTCCATATACCTGTCTAGTAGTCTCTTAAACTTCACTGGTGTATCTGTCTCCACCATTGACTCAGGCAGTGAATTCCACGCACCAACTACTCTCTGAGTAAAAAACTTTCCTCTAATATCCCCCTTGAACTTCCCACCCCTTACCTTAAAGCCATGTCCTCTTGTTTTGAGCAGTGGTGCCCTAAGTAAGAGGCGCTGGCTATCCACTCTATCTATTCCTCTTATATCTTGTACACCTCTATCATGTCTCCTCTCATCCTCCTTCTCTCCAAAGAGTAAAGCCCTAGCTCCCTTAATCTCTGATCATAATGCATACTTTCTAAACCAGGCAGCATCCTGGTAAATCTCCTCTGTACCCTTTCCAATGCTTCCACATCCTTCCTATAGTGAGGTGACCAGAACTGGACACAGTACTCCAAGTGTGGCCTAACCAGAGTTTTATAGAATTGCATCGCGACTCTTAAACTCTATCCCTCGACTTATGAAAGCTAACACCCCATAAGCTTTCTTAACTACCCTATCCACCTGTGAGGCAACTTTCGGGGATCTGTGGACATGTACCCCGAGATCCCTCTGCTCCTCCACACTACCAAGTATCCTGCCATTTACTTTGTACTCTGCCTTGGAGTTTGTCCTTCCAAAGTGTACCACCTCACACTTCTCCGGGTTGAACTCCATCTGCCACTTCTCAGCCCACTCCTGCATCCTATCAATGTCTCTCTGCAATCTTTGACAATCCTCTACACTATCTACAACACCACCAACCTTTGTGTCATCTGCAAACTTGCCAACCCACCCTTCTACCCCTACATCCAGGTCGTTAATAAAAATCACGAAAAGTAGAGGTCCCAGAACAGATCCTTGTGGGTCCCATGCCTTCTAACTTTCTGAATAAGCTTACCATGTGGAACCTTGTCAAATGCCTTACTAAAATCCATATAGATCACATCCACAGCAGTACCCTCATCTATATGCCTGGTCACCTCCTCAAAGAACTCTATCAGGCTTGTTAGACACGATCTGGCCTTCACAAAGCCATGCTGACTGTCCCTGATCAGACCATGATTCTCTAAATGCCTATAGATCCTATCTCTAAGAATCTTTTCCAACAGCTTTCCCACCACAGACGTAAGGCTCACAGGTCTATAATTACCCAGACTATCCCTACTACCTTTCTTGAACAAGGGGACAACATTCGCCTCCCTCCAATCCTCCGGTACCATTCCCATGGACAACGAGGACATAAAGATCCTAGCCAGAGGCTCAGCAATCTCTTCCCTTGCCTCATGGAACAGCCTAGGGAATATTCCATCAGACCCCCGGGACTTAACTGTCCTAATGTATTTTAACAACTCCAACACCTCCTCTCCCTTAATATCAACATGCTCCAGAACATCAACTTCACTCATATTGTCCTCACCATCATCAAGTTCCCTCTCATTGGTGAATGCCGAAGAGAAGTATTCATTGAGGACCTCGCTCACTCCCACAGCCTCCAGGCACATCTTCCCACCTTTATCTCTAATCGGTCCTACCTTCACTCCTGTCATCCTTTTTTTCTTCACATAATTGAAGAATGCCTTGGGGTTTTCCTTTACCCTACTCGCCAAGGCCTTCTCATGCCCCCTTCTTGCTCTTCTCAGCCCCTTCTTAAGCTCCTTTCTTGCTTCCCTATATTCCTCAATAGACCCATCTGATCCTTGCTTCCTAAACCTCATGTGTGCTGCCTTCTTCCACCTGACTAGATTTTCCACCTCACTTGTCACCCTACCATTCATTATCTTCCTCACCGAGACAAATTTATCCCTAACATCCCGCAAGAGATCTCTAAACTTCGACCACATGTCCATAGTACATTTCCCTGCAAAAACATCATCCCAATTCACACCCGCAAGTTCTAGCCTTATAGCCTCATAATTTGCCTTTCCCCAATTAAAAATTTTCCTGTCCTCTCTGATTCTATCCTTTTCCATGATAATGCTAAAGGCCAGGGAGCGGTGGTCGCTGTCCCCCAGCTGCTCACCCACTGAGAGATCTGAGACCTGACCCGGTTCATTACCTAGTACTAGATCTATTATGGCATTCCCCCTGGTCGGCCTGTCCACATACTGTGACAGGAATCCGTCCTGGACACACTTAACAAACTCTACCCCATCTAAACCCTTGGAACTAATCAGGTGCCAATCAATATTAGGGAAGTTAAAGTCACCCATGATAACAACCCTGTTACTTTTGCACCTTTCCAAAACCTGCCTCCCAATCTGCTCCTCTGTATCTCTGCTGCTACCAGGGGGCCTATAGAATACCCCCAATAGAGTAACTGCTCCCTTCCTGTTCCTGACTTCCACCCATATTGACTCAAAAGAGGATCCTGCTACATTACCCACCCTTTCTGTAGCTGTAATAGTATCCCTGACCAGTAATGCCACCCCTCCTCCCCTTTTTCCGCCCTCTCTATCCCTTTTAAAGCACTGAAATCCAGGAATATTGAGGTGTTGTGTTGTCAACTGTAAGCATAATGTCTCCTAGGAGGAAACTATGTTTTATGCCTGACCACTCCTGATGTTCCTGTAACTATGGTAACATCCGGGCCCACTATTTCCAAAACAAGTTTGACATGTATCGGACCTGCTTCCATCTATGATAAGCATAAATGTCTTCCTTTTGGAACTCTCCTGGCAGTAAGGATGATGAGGTCTTCAGAAGTAACAGATGCTTGGGTGTTAGTGCTTCCAAATCACTGGGACGGGAGGATGCTTTAGTAATTGGATGACCAGTTATAATATTCTCCACTTCACAAAGGAGTGTGTGGAAATCACTTTGTCAAGATTCTGTACCTTCATGGTGGAATTGAGGATCCACCATGCCATACTGCCCCCAACAAAAATCTATTCAGCTCAGGCCTCAAGTTAAGAATTGACCCAGCATTAATTGTCTTTCAAAGAAAAGACTTCTGCTTTTAGAATTTTATTTTCACTCTTTAAAATGGCCCCTCCACAACTGAATTTTATAAAAGCACCATTCAGAGCACCCTGGGAAGCTGCATCTCCATCTGGTATGGGAGGAGCAGAGCATCAGACCATCAGACCAAAAGTTCCTGCATAGGACTATGAGAAGAGCTGAGAGGACCATAGGGGTCTCTCTACCATCCATTGGGGGCATTCATCAGGAGCGCTGCATTAGCAAGGCCCATAGTGTAATCAAGGATCCCACCCATCCATTGGAGAAATGTTTCGTTTGACGGTACACATGTATATAGTTAAATGGCAATAAACTTATACTGCACAGAAAATACAGAGAAAACAATTACATTTTTAGAATCTCTACCTTGCTCATCTTTAACAGCCCAAACCATTAAATCCACACATGCTGCGTTTGCTTGACATCTGAGCTTCAGGGGGCTAAATTCAGTATGGAAGTAGTCCAGATCGTGTAAGATCTTCTGCAGTTCTGACTGACTGCTATTAAACTGTTCGAGTACAAAATCATGAACCTCCTTCACAAATGCGGTCTGCAAATCTGTAAAAACAAAGAGTGCCGTTGGCCAGCAGAGCTCAACCCAGTTTAACTGGGGTCTAACAAATGTCTACTTTCCTCACTTATAGTGGCATGCCCCTCCAAGAGGACCACAACCTTGTCATGGTTTGGAGGCTTGTGTGCCTCAATGACCCGGATAGCTGTGTTGGTTAGAATCAAGGCTTTCTGCTTTGGTTCTCGTTAGGGTCACCCATGCCAAACAGGTCAAAGGGAAGAGGCCAAACTAAGAGTGGTCCACCAGCCCTCCGGGTTCTGGGGTTCAGCTTAGGGCTAACAACCCTGACTGGTCAAACAAAATTGTTATGGAAACAGCAATGAAGAATCCTTCTATATCAGAGTGCAAAGGTATTCCTGAGTCTCCACCCGGGACTTGTATGCCTGACAGCAGTGAAAGTCAAGAGGGAGCTACTGAAACGATGAAGGAAGCCCTGAACACCACCAGAAATGGAGGACCTTCATTGCTGCCCTAAATGGAGGGTAAGTAAGTGACATGCTCCCATCAAAACAAGACCCTGATGGCCCTTGAACCATGAGTTTCAAACTCAGTAGCATGCAAGATTCTAGAAACAATAATAGGGGACAAAATATGCTGTCACTTGGGAGTAGTTAGAGAAGGCTAGCATGGATTTCTTAAAGGTAAATTCAATCCAACTCATCTGACAGTCCTTTTTTTAAAAAAGATACAGAGAGGGTCAATAAAAGAATTGTGACTGATGTTGTATTTCTACTCTTTCAAAAGACAAATCAATGAAAAAAGAGTACTGACTTGGAGCTAAAATCAAGCAGATTGTCTTACTGACAATCATTTCATCACAAAATCCTTACAACATACATTATTTAGTATTATACTTGACAATCCATTGACAAAATAAATAACTACTAGTTTATTTATTCCCGTAAGAGTCATTGTATAAATTCATTTATTTATTGAGATACAGCGTGAAACAGGCTCTTCCGGCCCTCCAAGCCACACCACCCAGCAATCCCTGATTAAACCGAGCCCAATCACCAGACAACACACAATGACTAATTAGGAGTGGTTAAGAAGGCTTAAAGAATGCTTGCTTTTTTTTAGTTGAGACATTTAGTTCAAAAGTCTGGAGGTTATGATGCAATTTAATAAAACTCTGGTTAGGCCACACCTGGAGTACTACATACATTTCTGGTACCCCCATTATAGGGAGGATGTTGAGGCATTAGTGAGGGTGCAGAAGAGGTTCACCAGGATGCTGTCTGGTTTAGAGGGGATGTGCTATCACGAGAGGCTGGATAAACTTGGGTGTTTTCTCTGGAGCACGGGAGATTGAGGAGGGATCTGATGGAGGTTTATAAGAAAATGAGAGGCATAAATAGAGTATACATGAGGATCTGTTTCCCAAGACTGAAATCCCTAATACCAGAGGGCATGCATTGAATGTGAGAGGATGTAGGTTCAAAGGGAATGTGAGGGATAAGGTTTTACTCAGAGAGTTGCAGATGCCTGGAATGGGCTGCCTGGTAGAGGCAAATACTTTAGAGGTTTTTAAGAGCGGGTCAGATAGGCACATGAATGTGAGGAAGATGGCAAGATTTTTCAATTAGCTTTTTAGCTGGTTCGGCACAATATTGTGGGCTGAAAAGCCTGTTCCTGTGCTGTACTCTATGTTCTATGTTCTACGTAACCTACTAACTGGTACATCCTTGGACTGTGGGAGGAAACCAGAGTCCCTGGAGGAAACTCACTCACTCATGGGGAGAACGTACAAACTCCTTACAGGCAGCGGTGGGATCACTGGTACTGTAAAGTGTTGTGCTAACCACTACACTGGCATGTTGTCTGCAGCTCAGCCTACATTACCAAGCGGCATCAAAACACTAATGGAAGCCGGGGCTTGAGAAGCTGAGTTACAGGATAGACTAAATAGGTTCAGACTTTATTCCCAGGAGCATAGTAGGAGAATGAGGGAATATTCGACAGAGGTACAGTATATAAAATGATGAGGGGTATAGATAGGGTAAATACAAGCAGGCTTTTTCCAGTGAAGTCGGGTGGGACTAGAAGTCGAGGTCATAGATTAAGGATGAAAGGTAAAATGTTTAAGGGGAAACTTCTTCACTCAGAGGGTGGTGAGAGTGTGGAACGAGCTGCCAGCGGAAGTGGTGGATGAGGGTTCAATATCAACAGTTATCAAATATTTGGTTAAGTACATGGATGGGAGACAATGTGTTCATGTGAGTAGACAGAATAATAGTTCAGCACAGATTGGAAGGGAAGAAAGGCCTGCTTCTCACATAAAAGTTGCTGGTGAACGCAGCAGGCCAGGCAGCATCTATAGGAAGAGGTACAGTCGACGTTTCGGGCCAAGACCCTTCGTCAGGACTAACTGAAAGAGGAACTAGTAAGAGATTTGAAAGTGGGAGGCGGAGGGGGAGATCCGAAATGACAGGAGAAGACAGCAGGGGGAGGGAAGGAGCCAAGAGCTGGACAGGTGATTGGCAAAAGGGATATGAGAGGATCATGGGATGGGAGAAAGAAAGGGGGAAAAGAATATGAATATATATATAAAATAATTAATAAAGAAAGAAAGAAAGGAAGGAAGGAAGGAAGGAAGGGGTATGAGGAGGAGGAGGGGCATAATAATAAATTAATATATATATATTTTTCTCTCTCTCCTTTTTCTCCCTCTGTCCCTCTCACTATACCCCTTGCCCATCCTCTGGACACCGCCCCTCCCCCTTTCCTTCTCCCTAGGCCTCCTATCCCATGATCCTCTCATATCCCTTTTGCCAATCACCTGTCCAGCTCTTGGCTGCATCCCTCCCCCTCCTGTCTTCTCCTATCATATTGGATCTCCCCCTCCCCGTCCCACTTTCAAATCCCTTACTAGCTCCTCTTTCAGTTAGTCTCGGCCCGAAACATCGACTGTACCTCTTCCTATAGATGCCGCCTGGCCTGCTGCATTCACCAGCAACTTTTATGTGTGTTGCTTGAAATTCCAGCATCTGCACATTTCCTCGTGTAAGGGCCTGCTTCTGTGCTGTTTGCTCAATGACTCTAAAGTATCACATAGAACGTGTCATTGAAATGAAAGTATTACGGAACAAGAGGAGAGTAACAGCACTATATGGAGCAGTGTAGATAGAGTATCACAGAGATAACAGGAAACAGAGTGGCAATGAAAAGGAACAGACAGTCTGCTGAAGGAACTCACCGAATCATGCAGCACCACTGGGTGGAAAGGAACAGTTCAGATGTCAGGTCAGGACTTAAAGTGGGAAGGTGAGAGGCCATTATAAAGAGAAGGGGTGTAATGAGAGAGGATTCTGAGGAAAGCGGTGGAATCCTCTCACCCTTCACTGCTTTGTGCTGGAGGCATCTCACTCCTCCACTCCTCTAAATTCACTTTGGTCTTTCTGTAATCCTAGGTGGGACTACAATCATTCACTAAAATACAGCAAATCCCAACCAATTTAACGATAATAAGTACCACATTATATGGAAGATTACAAACAAAAGTTCCAGAAAGAGAATCAAATGACCATTTCAGTCAATACCACAAGTGCACACAAACATATCAGAAAAAGTTGGGAAGGGAAGCTCACCTTTCATGTGATATAAAGTGTCCCTCAACATTTTAAACACCACGACATAAAGAGGATCGCTGAAGTTTCGATAGTACAGGTCCAGATTAGGATTTGCCTAAATGACAAAACAAATAAAAACTTTATTCGCAATCAGATTTATTTTATTCTAGTGAAATATTTAAAATTCAGTGCTTTCATTCAGAATTAACAGAGATCACAAACAGTACAGTACAGGCCCTTCAGCCCATAATCTTATTTATTGAGATACAGCACAGAATAGGCCCTTCCAGCCCTTCAACCCATGCTGCTGAGCAACCCCCTGTTTAATCCTAATCTGATCACAGGACAAATTATAATGATCAATTAATTTACTGAACGGAGTGTGGGAGGTAACTGGGATAGCTGGAGGAACCCCACAATGGGAAATTGAACCCAGATCGCTGGTACTGTAAAACCTTGTGCTAACCACTACACTACTGTGCGATGGGAATTGAACCCGGGTCACTGGTACTGTAAAGCGTTGTGCTAACCACTAGACTACCGTGTGATGGGAATGGAACCCGGGTCACTGGTACTGTAAAACGTTGTGCTAACCACTACACTACCATGTAATGGGAATTGAACCCGGGTCACTGGTACAGTAAAGTGTTGTGCTAACCACTACACTACCTGTAAAGAGATGTGCTAACCACTACACTACTGTGCGATGGGAATTGAACCCGGGTCACTGGTACTGTAAAGCGTTGTGCTAACCACTACACTACTGTGCGATGGGAATTGAACCCGGGTCACTGGTACTGTAAAGCGTTGTGCTAACCACTACACTACTGTGCGATGGGAATTGAACCCGGGTCACTGGTACTGTAAAGCGTTGTGCTAACCACTAGACTACCGTGTGATGGGAATGGAACCCGGGTCACTGGTACTGTAAAGCGTTGTGCTAACCACTAGACTACCGTGTGATGGGAATTGAACCCGGGTCACTGGTACTGTAAAGCGTTGTGCTGACCACTACACTACCGTGCGATGGGAATTGAACCCGGGTCACTGGTACTGTAAAGTGTTGTGCTGACCACTACACTACCGTGCGATGGGAATTGAACCCGGGTCACTGGTACTGTAAAGCGTTGTGCTAACCACTAGACTACCATGTGATGGGAATTGAATCCGGGTCACTGGTATTGTAAAGTATTGTGCTAACTACTACACTACCTGTGTCATCTCACAGTATAGATGACCATTGTGCCCATGATAGGTTTTTTAACAATCCGCACAAAATGCTGGCGAACCAATCACAAACAAGAGAAAGTCTGCAGATGCTGGAAATCCAATCAAAACACACAACATGCTGGAGGAACTCAGCAGGCCAGTCAGCATTTCTGGAAAAGAGGAAACAGTCAATGTCTCGAAGGTCTTAGCCCAACCTGCTAAGTTCCTCCAGCATCTTGAGTGTGTTGCTTTGGATTTCTCGTATCTGCAGACTTCTTCATGTTTATGTTTTTAACTATCCAGTTAGTCCCACCCCAAGTCTTCCCAGGAGCTCTTAAATTTCTTTCCTTCCTAACTTTCTCTTCTCTGATCCCAATGATCCCAGGAATAAAAGGGGGTTAACTCATGAGGAACTTTTGATGGCTCTGTGCCTGGAGTTTAGAAGAATGGGAGGGGGATGTCATTGAAAACTGTTGAACATTGAAAGGCCTATATCAGGTGGATGTGGAGAGGCTGTTTCCTGTACTGGGGGTGTCCAAGACCGGAGGGCACAACCTCAGAATAGAAGATGTCCCTTTGGAAAAGAAATGAGGAAGAATTTCTTTAGCCATAGGGTGGTGTGTCTGTGGAATTCATTGCCACAGACGGTTGTGAAGACCAAGTAATTTTGTAATATCGAAAGCAGGAATTGATAGGTTCTTGATGAGTAAGGATGGCAAGGAGAGTAGGGTTGCGAGAGAATATAAATGAGCCATGATGGAATGGTGGAGCAGAGTCAATGGGCCAAATGGAGTAATTTTGCTCCTATGTCTTTTGGACAGTGCTGAATAATTTTATGTACAAAGCCAAGCACATTGGAATTACGTTTATTTTAAGGATTTACCTAGGGTCAGCCAAACAGACAATAGATAGAAACAAAAACATCCATTGCCTCAGGATCATGTTACCCAGGCAAGAAAAATGACAATTGCCCAGAAAAGCAAGTTTTTTCATTTGGGTGAAAGTTTCCCACATTCAAAGCTCAAAGTAAATTTATTATCTAAGTATCTAGTGTGCATGTCACTCAGGTATTTGCAATTGGAAAGGAAGAAGCCAGAGAGTGGTAGTGGAGGATTGCTTCTCTGAGTGGAGGCCTGTGACTAGTGGTGCGCCACAGGGATCAGTGCTGGGTCCATTCTTATTTGTCATCTGTATCAATGAACTGGATGATAATGTGGTAAATTGGATCAGCAAACTTGCTGATGATACAAAGATTGGAGGTATAGTGGACAGTGAAGAAGGATTTCAAGCTTGCAGAGGGATTTGGACCAGCTGGAAAAATGGGCTGAAAAATGGCAGATGAAGTTTAATACAGACAAGTGTGAGGTATTGCACTTCAGAAGGACAAACCAAGGTAGAACATACAAGGTAAATGGTAGGGCACTGAGGAGTGCAGTAGAACAGAGGGATCTGAGAATACTGATACAAAATTCCCTAAAAGTGGAGTCACAGGTAGATAGGGTAGTAAAGAGAGCTTTTAGTACATTAGCCTTTATAAATCAAAGTATTGAGTATAAGAGTTGAAATGTTATGGTGAGGTTGTATAAGGCATTGGCGAGGCCAAATTTGGAGTATTGGAGTTCAGTTTTGGTCACCAAATTACAGGAAGGATATTAATAAGGTTGAAAGAGTACAGAGAAGGTTTACAAGGATGTTGCCGGGACCTGAGAAACCGAGTTACAGAGAAAGGTTGAATAGGTTAGGACTTTATTCCCTGGAGCGTAGAAGAATGAGGAGAGATTTGATAGAGGTATATAAAATTATGATGGGTATAGATAGAGTGAATGCAAGCAGGCTTTTTCCACTGAGGCGAGAGGAGAAAAAACCAGAGGACATGGGTTAAGGGTGAGGGGGGAAAAGTTTAAAGGGAACATTAGATGGGGGCTTCTTCACACAGAGAGTGATGGGAGTGTGGAATGAGCTGCCAAATGAAGTGGTAAATGTGGGCTCACTTTTAACATTTAAGAAAAACTTGGACAGCTACATGGATGAGAGGTGTATGGAGGGATATGGTCCAGGTGCAGGTCAGTGGGACTAGGCAGAAAAATGGTTCAGCATAGCCAAGAAGGGCCAAAAGGCCTGTTTCTGTGTTGTAATGTTCTATGATTCTATAGTTCTATGGAAAGAAATTCCAGAGCTCCCAGAAAGACTTGGGGTGGGACTCACTGGATAGGTTAGATCGCTCCAACTGCCAAGCCCCATTTGGTGAGATCAAGAACGGCTTTGGACTGGGCAGCCCAACAGTATCGCTGCGCCGAGGTCCAGGTTGCAGAGCGAGGCAACATCCAGTGTTTGGACAATCTAACCGCCGGTCTAGATAGACAGGAAAGCCCAAGGGTCGGGCTGATTTCAGTCACTCTCCCACAATGTTCATTCATTTCTTGATGGTGAACTGCTCCAGTTGCTGTGCCACCAAGACCAAGGCTTGGGCCTACTCCAGGGAACAGATCTAAGGATTCAGTCCGGTTCAGAATGCTGTCGCTTGCTTCTATTGTTCGCACAATGTATGGTTTTTCTTCTCTTCCTTTGCCCAGGGGTTTTGGTCGGTCCCTCCGCGACTCCCTGGTCCACACGTCCCTCCCCACAGATCTCCCACCTGGCACTTAAGCGCAAGTGCTACACCTGTTCCTACATCTCCTCTCTTGCCACCATTCAGGGCCCCAAACAGTACTTCCAAGTAAGGCAACACTTCACTTGTGAGTCTGTTGGGGTCATCTATTGCATCCAGTGCTGCCGGTGCGGCCTCCTCTACATCGGTGAAACCCGACGCAGATTGGGGGAACCGCTTCGTCGAGCATCTCCGCTCCATCCGCCAAAACAGACAGGATCTCCCAGTAGCCACCCACTTCAACTCTGCTTCCCATTCCCATTCAGATATGTCCAAACATGGCCTCCTCTACTGCCATGATGAGGCTAAACTCAGGTTGGAGGAGCAACACCTCATATACCGTCTAGGTAGTCTCCAGCCCCTTGGTATGACCATAGGATTCTCCAACTTCCGGTAATTCCCTCCCCCTCCCTTCCCCTATCCCTATGTCACTCTGCCCCCTCCTCCAGCTGCCTATCACCTCCCTCATGGTTCTGCCTCCTTCTACTACCCATTGTGTTTTCCCCTACTCCTTCTTCACCTTTCCTGCCTATCACCTCCCTGCTTCCCTTCCCTCACCCCTTTATCTTTCCCCTTACTGGTTTTTCACCTGGAACCTACCAGCCTTCTCCTTCCCACCTTCCCCCCCACCTTCTTTATAGGGCCTCTGCCCCTTCCTTCTTCAGTCCTGACGAAGGGTTCCGGCCCGAAACGCTGACTGATCGTTTCCACGGATGCTGCCTGACCTGCTGAGTTCCTCCAGTGTGTTGTGAGTGTTGCTTTGACCTCAGCATCTGCAGATTATTTTGTGTTTTGGTCTTTCTTTTTTTTAACTGGGTTCTACTGGTTTCTTGCTTTGTGGCTGCCTATATAATTTCACTGCATCATCATCCCCTAGGCCTGATATGGTCCTTCTGTCAGAAACCTTGAAGCAGGTGGTCAAGGTAGAACAAAGAGTGCCTTGGGAAGCCTGGATTGTGGAGACGCTCAAGCATAATGAAGCCAAATTCCAGAAGCGGGGCCAGAGCACGATGTGAGCCTACGCAGGTGGGATTTAGAGGTTTTGGTGCCTGCTTGCAGTGCAGAACCAACTCTCTCCTTAACAAGGTATTTAGTTACTATCCTTGTTTCGTTAGCCACCAGGCAGAAGTCGCTGAGGTTCACCAGTGCTATTTTAAACCAATAGATAAAGTAGACAGGATAAATGCAAGGAGGCTTTTTCCACTGAGGCTGGCTAAGACTAGAAGCTACAGGTTATAGGTTAGGGGTGAAAGGTGAAATACGTAAGGGGATCCTGAGGGGTAACTTCTTCACTTAGAGCAGAGACTCCCAACCTGGGGTCCACAGACCCCTCAATTAATGGTAGGGATCCATGCCACCAAAAAAAAAGGTTGGAAACCCCTGACTCAGAGGGTGGTGTGAGTGTGGAACGAGCTGCCAGTGTAAGCAGTGGATGACGGTCCGATTGCAACATTTAAGGGAAGAATGGGTGGGTACATAGATGGGCTATGGTCCAGATGCTGGTTGATGGGACTAACCAGAATAACAGCTTGCTAGATAGGCCAAAGGGCCTATTTCTGTGTGTAGTGTTCTATGTGACTATGACAAAGTACCTCAAGTTGCAGTTTGAGCTCGGTGCTCTGAAATGCAACACTGTGTGCTTTTCAAATCCAGTGACACTAGAACCTCTGTTTAAGGGTCTTGACTAAGGCCAGATTGTCCTTGTTTTCTAACTGGAGTACCTTGGCGATGACTGACCAGATCTCTGCATCACCTCTCCAAGTCTGGATTGAATCAGACTGCAGAAATGAAAAGATGGGGTGCAAACTGCTGAGCTCTCGGACACTCTTCTTCTTTTCTGCGTCTGCTTGTTAAGTGCTTGTGCTTTGTCTGCAGCAAGAGATACAACGCGGCCCCCAGATGAGAGAGAAGAAATTCCAAAAACTTCCTTTTGCTCACGGCTGCTCTAAATTAACAGTGCCTTTAACCTGAATAAAGAAAGCAGTATCTAATTTAACAATTCCAAAACAGAATAAAATCCTTTACCTCAATAACCTCAGTTAATGTTGCATCCAGTGCTTTTAAAACTGGCTCAGCCACAATGCGTTTAACCTAAGGAAAGAAACATAGAAGCATCTTTAGCTGCAAAATGAATGAAATAAAAAATAGAAATCTACAGCACATTACAGGCCCTTCAGCCCACAATGTTGTGCCGACCATGTAACCTATTCTATAAACTGCTTAGAATTTCCCTACTGCATCGTCCTCTATTTTTTTAAGCTCCAGGTACCCATCTAAGAGTCTCTTAAAAGACTTATTGTATCTGCCTCTATCACCTTTGCTGGCATTGCATTCCTCACACCGACCATTCTCTGTGTCACTTACCTCTGACATCCCCTCTGTACCTACTTTCAAGCACCTTAAACTATGCCCCCTCATGTTAGCCATTTCAGTCCCGGGAAAAAGCCACTGACTATCCACACCATCAATGCCTTTCATCATCTTATACACCTCTATCAAGTCACCTCTCATCCTCCATCACTCCAAGGAGAAAAGGCCAATTTCACTCAACACACACAAAAAATGCTGGTGAACACAGCAGGCCAGGCAGCATTTCACTCTACCTATTCTCATAAGTCATGCTCTCTAATCCAGGCTACATCCTTGTAAATCTCCTCTGCACCCTCTCTATAGTTTCCACATCCTTCCTGTAATGAGGTGACCAGAACTGAACACAGTAATCCAAGTGCAGTCTAACTAAGGTCTTACATAGCTGTAACATTACCTCACAGCTCTTGAACTCAGTCCTATGGTTGATGAAGGCCAACTCACCATAAGCCTTCTAAACAACACTGTTAACCTGCGCAGCAGCTTTGAGTGTCCCATGGACATGGACCCCAAGATCTTGCTGATCCTCCACACTGTCAAGAATCTTACCATTAAAATTATATTATATCTTCAAATTTGCCCTACCAAAATGAACTACTTCAAACTTAGCTGGGTTGAAGTCCATCTGCAACTTCTCAGCCCAGTTCTGCATTCTATAGATGTCCCGCTGCAACCTCTGACAACTCTCCAGACTATTCACAACATCCTCAATTTTTGTGTCATTAGCAAATTTACTAACCCACCCATCTACTTTCTCATCCAGGCCATTTATAAAAATCTCAAAGAGGAAGGGTCCCAGAACAGATCCCTGTGGAACACCACTGGTCACTATCCTCCATGCAGAATACAAACCATCTACAACTACCCTTTGCCTTCTGTGGGCAAGCCGATTCTAGATCTGCAAAGCAAGGTCTCCTTGGATCCCATGCCTCATTACTTTCAGAATGAGCCTTGCATGGGGAACATTCATCAAATGCCTTATTGGAATCCATATGCGTTACAACCACTGCTCTACCTTCATCAATGTGTTTTGTTACATCCTCAAAGAATTCAATCAGGTTCATAAGCCATGTCCTGCCCTTGACAAAGCCATGCTGACTACTCCTAATCAGATTATGCCTCTCCAAATACTCATAAATCCTGCCTCTCAGGATCTGCTCCAACAACTTGCTCACCATTGAAATAAGACTCACTGGTCTATAATTTCCTGGGCTATCTCTTCTCCCATTCTTGAACAAGGGAACAACATTTGCAACCCTCCAAACCTCCAGTACTTCTCCCATCCCTATTGATGATGCAAAGATCATCGCCAGAGACTCAGCAATCTCCTCCCTCATTCATTTCCCAATACCAGGTCAAGTACAGCCTCTCCTCTAATTGGCTTATCTACATATTGTGTCAGGAAACCTTCCTGAACACATCTAACAAATTCCACCTCTGAGGAGATGTCAGTCAATATTAGGAAAGTTAAAATCTCCCATCACAACATCCCTATTATTATTGCACCATTCCAGAATCTGCCTCCTTATCTGCCCATCAATGTCCCTGCTACTATTGGGGAGATGGGGTCTATAAAAAACACCCAGGAGAGTTATTGCCCCCTTCTTGTTTCTGACTTCCACCCACAATGATTCAATAGACAATCCCTCCATGACTTCCTCCTTCCCTGCAGCAGTGATACTATCCCTGATTAGCAGTGGCACTCCACCACCTCTGTTTCCTCATCCCTGTCCTTTTTGAAACATCTAAAGCCTGGCACTCAGCAGCCATTCCAGCCTCTGAGACATCAAAGTATCTGTAATGGCTACAACATCATAGTTCCACGTATTGATCTATGCTGTAAGTTCATCCGCCTTGTTAATGATATTCCTTGCATTAAAATATACACATCTCAGACCAATTGGCTGAGTGCTTCTTCACTCAATCATCTGCCTATCATTCCTCATGAACTCCCTACAAGATGTCTCTACTTGTGTGCCAAACACCCCATCCTCTGCCTTTTCACTTCGGTTCCCAACCCCCTGCAAATCTAGTTTAAATCTTCCTCATCTAGTTTAAACCCATGAACAGAATAGCACAGAATTCCAACCATCTTTGTCACCAGTGAGGAAAAGTATAATATTCCATGGGAGTGCACATTAGGTCACATGGAAACCTAGCCCAGTCCTGGAGATGGTGATAACAGTGCTGTGCAAAAGCCTTAGGTTTATATACATAGCTAGGGCACTAAAACTTTGGGACAGTACCGTATTTGTTTACGTGGAGCAAAGAGCAAGCTTGTAAATCTAGCGGGAGCAAATGGTGTTGGGAATGGAGAGGGTGGAATGCCACGGGAGGGGTGTGGGACAGAGGGTAGAAGAGTGCCAGAAATCGGGGGGGGGGGGGGATAGGGGTGGCGTGGGTGCAGACACACCCAGCCCTGAGACACCAGACAAGGTGATTTGATCCTAAACAATTGGATTATTGATCATTACAGAATGTCTCCCTGGTGCTTCCAGCTCCCTCCCCTCTCCCTGCATAGGGCATAGGGCTTAAGGCAAGAGTGGCAAGATTTAACTAGGAACTTGACTGGTAAATTTTTCACACAATGAGTGGTAAATATAGTACTGTGCAAAAATCCTAGGCACTCTAGCTATATATATGTGCCTAAGACTTCTGCACTGTGCTATATATTCTTCCCATGACCACGTGGATTTCCTCTGGGTCCTTCGGATTCCCTCCACATTCCAATGAAGTACTGATTAATAGGTACACAGAAACATAGAAAATAGGTGCAGGCGTAGGCCACTTGGCCCTTCAAGCCTGCACCGCCATTCAGTATGATCATGGCTGATCATCCAACTCAGAACCCTGTACCAGCCTTCCCTCCATACCCCCAATCCCTTTAGTCACAAGGGCCATATCTAACTCCCTCTTAAATATAGCCAATGAACTGGCCTCAACCGTTTCCTGTGGCAAAGAATTCCACAGATTCACCACTCTCTGTGTGAAGAAGTTTTTCCTCATCTCGGTCCTAAAAGGCTTCCCCCTTTATCCCTAAACTGTGACGCCTCGTTCTGGACTTCCCCAACATCGGGAACAATCTTCCTACATCTAGCCTGTCCAATCCCTTTAGGATTTTATACGTTTCAATAAGATCCCCCCTCAATCTTCTAAATTCCAGTGAGTATAAGCCTAGTCGATCCAGTCTTTCATCATATGAAAGTCCTGCCATCCCAGGAATCAATCTGGTGAACCTTCTTTGTACTCCCCCTATGGCAAGGATGTCTTTCCTCAGATTAGGGGACCAAAACTGCACACAATACTCTAGGTGTGGTCTCACCAAGGCCTTGAACAACGGCAGTAGAACCTCTCTGCTCCTGTACTCGAATCCTCTTGCTATGAATGCCAACATACCATTCACCTTTTTCACCGCCTGCTGTACCTGCATGCCCACTTTCAATGACTGCTGTACAATGACACCCAGGTCTCGTTGCACCTCCCCTTTTGCTAATCAGCCACCATTCAGATAATAATCTGTTTTCCTGTTCTTGCCACCAAAATGGATAACCTCACATTTATCCACATTAAATTGCATCTGCCATGAACTTGCCCACTCACCTAACCTATCCAAGTCACCCTGCATCCTCTTGGCATCCTCCTCACAGCTAACACTGCCGCCCAGCTTCGTGTCATCCGCAAACTTGGAGATGCTGCATTTAATTCCCTTGTCTAAATCATTAACATATATTGTAAACAACATTAGTAACATGGGTGTAATTGGGTCGCAAGGGCTCGTTGGGCCAGAAGGGACGTTACCGTGCTGTTCTCTAAATGAAAGAAATTAATTAAATAAACTGTGTAACAAATTAGTGTAGAGTTTACATGCCCAGAAAATGAGAGGGGATCTTATTGAAGCCTATTGAATGGTGACAGGCCTCAATAGAGTGGATGCGGAGAGAATGTTTCCTATGATGGGAGTGTCTAGAACCAGAGGACATAGCCTTAGAATAGAGGAATGTCCATTTAGAACAGTGACGAGGAGGAATTTCTTCAGCTAGAGGGTGGAGAATCTGTGGAATTCGTTGCCACAGGTGGCTGTTGGCACCACAGGCGTGGCAACACTTGTGGGCTGTCCCAGCACATTGCTTGTTGATTTGATTAAATGCAAATGATTCATTTCACTTTATCTTTTGATGTACATACGACAAATAAAATTAGTCTTTTTCTTTTTATAAATGACCATCCTGCAATGGAATAGAGCTTGGTCAAAACTGGACTGAGAACAAACATACCATTTGTAGGAGCTGTCGGAGGTTTTCAAGTGGAATGTGAAATTCTTTTGTACTATAGCCAGTGAACAAGGGGGAGACTGAGAAACTTGAACTAATGGTTGAAAAGTAATAGTGGGGATCCAAAGCACCACCATCTGGTAGGTACGAACCTAGAACAGAAACAGAAATGGCTTCCAATTATCCCAAACAGAAGTTAGCTTAATCACGTCCCTGCTAAATACAGTCATTGTCAAACACAACAGCACCACCCACGACATGCTCTCTTCTCTCTGTTGCCATCAGGTAGAAGGTACAAGAGCCTCGGGACTCGCACTACCGGCTTCAAGAACAGTTAATGCCCCTCAACCATCAGGCTCTTGAACAAAAGCAGGTAACTACGCTCACCTGCCCATCTACTGAGAAGTTCCTACAAACAATGGTCTCATTTTAAGGACTCTTTATCTCATGCTCATTAATTATTGCTATTTATTTATATTTACATTTGCACAGTTTGTTGTCTTCTGCACTCTGGTTGATCTTTCATTGATCCTGTTATAGTTATTATTCTATTGATTTCCTGAGTGTGCCCGCAGGAAAATGAATCTTAGGGTTGAATGTGGTGACATATATGTTCCGTATTTTGATAATAAAATTTACTTTGAACTTTGAAGAAAGAAAACACATTCACAAAAAAAGGCCTTACAACATCCCATTTGTATCCTGGTGAAGGGTCTCGACCAGAAGCATTGACTGTGTTTCCCTCTATAAATGCTGCCTGACCTGCTGATTTCATTTTGTGTATTGCTCTGGATCTGCAGAATCTCTTGTGCAGAATCACCTTACTTTGAAGGCTGCTATTATAACTTCCTTGTGTGCCTGCACTGAACTTCCTCTGCAGCTGTTATACTTTATTCTACATTTTTGTAAACGATGTCATAGCTCAGGGTGGTGATGGCCATAATGGGCACTCTCTACGAAATACTCCCAATGGTGTGCATCTCAAATAGCCTTTGACACCAAGTCCAGCTCCTGGCCTTCATGTGTGCCTTAGTTAATAAAATTGATAGAACCGCTTCTACTGACAGGGGAAGGGTAAAGACAGATTACTGGCTCCTTAAAACCAGTCACTTCGGGCTGATGGAGCTCGTCTGCTGTGGTTGGCAGCTCATCAAGGAGAAGGAAAACTCTGATTTTAAACCTCAGCTGCTTTGCAGCTATACCCACTCATGGGGAAGGTTTCAGGAGTAAACCCCGAGTGAAAAATCCAGAACTGGAGTCCCCAAGGCAGTCCAAAGTTGAGTTCAACAATAACTAGCAATTTCAGCCACACTGCTGGTGCCAAACTGTATTGGTTTTGCTGTTCCTTTGGAGAGGGGGGGCTTGCTACATGGGCAACAGCTTATTCTCCATATTGTACTGCCCTAGCTTGTGTATCTAGACAGCTAGGACACAACATCCATGGTTGACCCTGACTGACGGAGGCCTCACTCACTCACCTTGTACCATCTCAATGTACCTCTGAGCATGTGACAAAAATAAACCAATACCAATAAAACCAAGTTTTCTTCTCAATACACCAGCCCTGCCAACAATATACACATCACAATACATTTTTGTTAAGATCTGCGAATATGTGAAGAATAGGACACCGTCAATTTATCTATCAATAATATCATCACCACCATCATCATTATGTGCTGTGTCGTATGACGTTGGTGATCATGGTGACCATGATTCTTCTTTTTCTTCAGAAGGGCTCCTCTTTTGCCAAGATGAGGCCACTCTCAGGGAGAAGGAGCAATATCTTATATCCTGTTTGGGGTGACTCCAAACAGATACCCCCTCTTCCTCTTTCCCCTTTTCTGACCTTTTACTTATTCTCACCTCCTCCTTCCCTTTCTCCCATGCTCCACTCTCCTCTTCTAACAGATTATTTCCTTTCCAGCCCTTGACCTTTCCCACCCGCCTGACTTCACCTATCACCTTGCAGCTATCGTCTTTCCCATCCCCCACCTTTTTATTCTGGCATCTTCTCCCTTCCTTTTTAGTACTAAAGAAGAGTCTTGGCCCAAAACATTAAATAGATGCTGCCTGACCTGCTGAGTTCCTCCAACATTTTGTGTGTTTCTGCAGAAGCGGTTTGCCATTGCCTCCTTCTGGGCAGTGTCTTTACAAGACGGGTGAACCCAGCCATTACCAATACGCTTCAGAGATTACCTGCCCGGCGTACGTGGTCACATAACCAGGACTTGTGATATGCACCAGCTGCTCATACGACCATCCACCACCTGCTCCCATGGCTTTACGTGAGCCTAACTGGGGGAAAGCAGTTGCTACACCTTGCGCAAGGGTGACCTGCAGGCTAGTGGAGGGAAGGAGCAGCTTACACCTCCTTTGGTAGAGATGCATCTCTCCATCCGCCACCCTAATCAATAATATAGTCAACCGTAAGCTGAGGTAGCATGCGCAACTACATTTAGAGGCAGCAGTATAAATAATAACAAATAAAATCAACATATTCAGAAAACAAAGGCTATTTTATGAGCCAACACAACAGAAATTCTCACCAAAATTAGTGGCAGTATCATCCAATAAAAAGCAGGGAAATTTCACCAGGGAAAAAAATACAGTTGATATATATTTGTAAAATTTTCCCCTCATTTTCAGTACAAAAAATCTTCAAAACATGAAATAAAGACAAGAAATCGAAAGCAACACACACAAAATGCTGAAAGAACTCAGCAGGCCAGGCAGCATCCATGGAAATTAATAAACTGTCAACATTTTAGGCAGAGACCTGATGAAGGATCTCGGCCTAAAACTTTAACTGTTTACTCTTTTCCATAAACACAAAATAATCTGCAGATGCTGGGGTCAAAGCTACACTCACAACACGCTGGAGGAACTCAGCAGGTCAGGCAGCATCCGTGGAAAAGATCGGTCAATGTTTCGGGCCGGAACCCTTCGTCAGGACTGAAGGGGGAAGCGGCAGAGGCCCTGTGAAGAAGGTGGGGGGAGGGTGGGGAAGGAGAAGGCTAGTAGGTTCCAGGTGAAGAACCAGTAAGGGGAAAGATAAAGGGGTGGGGGAAGGGAGACAGGGAGGGGATAGGCAGGAAAGGTGAAGAAAGAATAGGGGAAAACACAATGGGTAGTAGAAGGAGGTGGAACCAAGAGGGAGGTGGTAGGCAACTGGGGGAGGGGGTAGAGTGACATAGGGATAGGGGAAGGGAGGGGGAGGGAATTACAGGAAGTTGGAGAATTCTATGTTCATACCAAGGGGCTGGAGACTACCTAGGCAGTATATGAGGTGTTGCTCCTCCAACCTGAGTTTAGCCTCATCATGGCAGTAGAAGAGGCCACGTATGGACATACCTGAATGGGAGTGGGAAGCAGAGTTGAAGTGGGTGGCTACTAGGAGATCCTGTCTGTTTTGGCGGACGGAGTGGAGGTGCTCGACGAAGCGGTTCCCCCAATCTGCGTCGGGTTTCACCGATGTAGAGGAGGCCGCACCAGGAGCACCGGATGCAATAGGTGACCCCAACAGACTCACAAGTGAAGTATTACCTCACTTGGAAGTACTGCTTGGTGCCCTGAATGGTGGCAAGAGAGGGGGTGTAGGGACAGGTGTAGCACTTGCGCTTACAGGGATAAGTGCCAGGTGGGAGATCCGTGGGGAGGGACGTGTAGACCAGGGAGTCGCAGAGGGACCGATCCCTGCGGAAGGCGGAGAGGGGTGGAGAGGGAAAGATGTGCTTAGTGGTGGAGTCCTGTTGAAGGTGGCGGAAGTTGCAGGGGATAATGTGTTGGATCCGGAGGCTGGTGGGGTGGTAGGTGGACGAGGGGAACTCTGTCCCTGTTGTGGTGGCGGGAGGATGGGGTGAGAGCCGAAGTGCGGGAAATGGAGGAGATGCGGGTGAGGGCATCATTGATGACAGCAGAAGGGAAACCACGATCCTTAAAGAAAGAGGATATTTGAGATGTCCTGGAACGGAAAACCTCATCCTCGGAGCAGATGCGGCGGAGATGAAATTGACGAGCTCAGCATGGGTGCAGGAAGCACCTATGGTGCTGCTTCCTGCACCCATGCTGAGCTCGTCAATTTCATCGACTTTACTTCAAACTTCCACCCAGCCCTCAAATTCACTTGGTCTATCACGGACACTTCTCTCCCCTTTCTCGATCTCTCGGTCCCAATCTCTGGAGACAGACTGTCCATTGACATCTTCTACAAGCCCACTGACTATCATAACTACCTTGACTATACCTCTTCCCACCCCACCACATGCAAAAATGACATTCCCTATTCCCAGTTCCTCCGTCTCCACTGCATCTGCTCTGAGGATGAGGTTTTCTGTTCCAGGACATCTCAAATGTCCTCTTTCTTTAAGGATCGTGGTTTCCCTTCTGCTGTCATCAATGATGCCCTCACCTGCATCTCCTCCATTCCCCGCACTTCGGCTCTCACCCCATCCTCCCGCCACCACAACAGGGACAGAGTTCTCCTTGTCCTCACCTACCACCCCACTAGCCTCCGGATCCAACACATTATCTTCTGCAACTTCCGCCACTTTCAACAGGACCCCACCACTAAGCACATCTTTCCCTCTCCACCCCTCTCTGCCTTCCGCAGGGATCGGTGCCTCCGCGACTCCCTGGTCCACACGTCCCTCCCCACGGATCTCCCACCTGGCACTTATCCCTGTAAGCGCAAGTGCTACACCTGTCCCTACACCTCCCCTCTTGCCACCATTCAGGGCCCCAAACAGTACTTCCAAGTGAGGCAACACTTCACTTGTGAGTCTGTTGGGGTCATCTATTGCATCCGGTGCTCCTGGTGCGGCCTCCTCTACATCGGTGAAACCCGACGCAGACTGGGTGACCGCTTCGTCGAGCACCTCCGCTCTGTCCGCCAAAACAGACAGGATCTCCCAGTAGCCACCCACTTCAATTCTGCTTCCCACTCCCATTCAGATATGTCCATACGTGGCCTCCTCTACTGCCATGATGAGGCTAAACTCAGGTTGGAGGAGCAACACCTCATATACCGCCTAGGTAGTCTCCAGCCCCTTGGTATGAACATAGAATTCTCCAACTTCCAGTAATTCTCTCCCCCTCCCTTCCCCTATCCCTATGTCACTCTACCCCCTCCCCCAGCTGCCTACCACCTCCCTCTTGGTTCCGCCTCCTTCTACTACCCATTGTGTTTTCCCCTATTCTTTCTTCACCTTTCCTGCCTATCCCCTCCCTGTCTCCCTTCCCCCACCCCTTTATCTTTCCCCTTACTGGTTCTTCACCTGGAACCTACTAGCCTTCTCCTTCCCCACCCTCCCCCCAACTTCTTTATAGGGCCTCTGCCGCTTCCCCCTTCAGTCCTGACGAAGGGTTCTGGCCTGAAACGTTGACCGATCTTTTCCATGGATGCTGCCCGACTTGCTGAGTTCCTTCAGCATGTTGTGAGTGTTGCTCTTTTCCATAGAGTCCTGTTGAAGGGTCTCGGCCCAAAACGTTGACTGTTTTCTCTTTTCCATCGAGTCCTGATGAAGGGTCTCAGGCAGAGATGTCGACTGTTTACTCTTTTCCATGGAGTCCTGATGAAGGGTCTCAGGCAGAGATGTCGACTATTTTCTCTTTTCCATAGAGTCCTGTTGAAATGTCTCGGCCCAAAACATTGACTGTTTTCTCTTTTCCATAGAGTCCTGATGAAGGGTCTTGGCCCAAAACGTTTTTCTATAGATGTTGCCTGGTCTGCTGAGCTCCTCGAGCATTTTGTGTGTGTGTTGCTATTGAATCTTCTCTGGGCTGTTTATACTCGGATGGAAATAATTCCAAACCCTCAAGTATTTTCCTATAGCCATAGTTTCATAGTTCTGGCATTATCTAGTTAACTCTACATTAATAGATCCACTCAGAATACCTGTGTCATTAACATATTTCATGAAAATGAAACCAGCATTTACTGAGCTAATGAATCAAATATCCAACATTTCTAACATTCTTCCTGTCCACTAACTCGTTCTGTCTTGTACCACTCTCTGAATTTTACTATTGTGTAATTTCTATATCAAACTTCTGACAACTTCTTTCTATTTACAGTAAATTGCTCACTTCCTTTGGTCTTCCCTGTTTGCTTTTAATATTTATTGCCCTTGAAAAGTACTGCAATTTAACCTCGGATTTTATTGATTAATCACACTCAGTACTATACAACCTCTTTTTAAAAAAGACATACACATTATCGTTCATTTTAAATACCAAATAAGATATTAAAGTTAGAAATTAGTGAAAATCTGAAATAAAAACTGAAAGACATCCTTCTGTGGCAATGAATTCCACATATTCAAAGTTCAAAGTACATGTATGTCTCCATATACAACCCAGAGATTCATTTTCCTACAGGCATACTCAGCAAATCTATAGAATAGTGACATAACTGGCTCAATGAAAGATCAACCAGAGTGCGAAAGACAAACTGTGCAAATGTAAATATGAGTCAATAGCAATAAGTAACAAGAACATGAAATAACAAGATAAAACGTCTTTAAAGTGAGATCATTGGCTGTGGGAACATCTCAATGGATGGTCAAGTCAGTGTAGTTATCCCCTTTTGTTCAAGAGCCTGAGGGCTGAGGGGTAGTAACTGTTTTTGAACTTGGTTGTGTGAATCCTGAGGCTCTTGTACCTTCTCCATGATGGCAAAAGCGAGAAACGAGCATGGCCTGAGTAGTGGGGATCTCTGATGATGGATGCTGCTTTCTTATGGCAACACTTCATGTAGATGTAGCTCAGTGGTGGTGGGGTGGGGGGGTTACCCTTGATGTACTGGGCTGATTCCACTACCTTTTGTAGGATTTCCCATTTTAGGGCATTGGCCATGATGCAGCCATTCAATACACTCTCCACTACACATCTCTAGAAGTTTGTCAAAGTTTTAGATGTCGTTCCGAATCTCCACAGACTCCTAAGGAAGTAGAGGTGCTGCCATTCTTTCTTCACAATTGCACTTATGTGCTGGGTCCTCTGGATTCACAGTCCAGGCCCAGAGGGCATAACCTCAGAATAAAAAGATACTCCTTTAGAAAAGAGATGATGAAGATTTCTTTTCATTTTAAAATATTTTTTATTAATTATTATTAAAAATCAACAACAAAGAAAAATACATCAACATAATCAAGACATCATATCAATATGTATAATAAGAGTTAAACTATTAACCAAGCTAAACAGTATATCAATAATAACAAGAAAAAAAAACAAAATGTTGAATCTATTTCTTTTGGAAAAAATAAAGAAGGAAAAAAAAACCCCTACTAACTAAAACAAAAAAAAACCTTAAAAACAAAAAAAACGGGATAAAAAAAAAATTTGGAGCACAAACCCGGAGCTATACGCCATACAAGCTTCCATAAAAAAAAGACATCAATCCGCCAACCAAATCCATTTACCCAAGAATCAGAAGAGGACCATCTTAATTAACTCAAATCAAATGATAGTAACAGGCAAAAGAGCCCCAACTTTACTTGAAGTCAAATCTAGGATCAAAAGTTCGACTTCTGATTTTTTCCAAACTAAGACATAACATCACCTGAGATGATGTATCAAAGTGGGAGCAGAAGCATCTTTCCATTTTAATAAAATAGCCCTTCTAGCCAATAATGTGACAAATGCAATTACATGTTGATCTAATATAGAAATACCGTGAATATATTGAGGAACTATACCAAACAAAACTGTCAATTTATTAGGTTGTAAATTGATTTTTAAAGCTTTAGAAATTGTAGAAAAAATAGATTTCCAGAACTGTTTCAATACAGAACACGACCAAAACATGTGTTAATGTAGCTATCTCAGTTTTACATCTATCACACTGACTATTAACATTAGAGAATATTTTAGACAGTCTCTCCTTTGTCAAATAATAACGAAGGTCAGTTTTAAATTGAATTAGAGAATGACTGGCACAAATCGAAGAAGAGTTAACTAACCTCAAAATTCGCAACCAATCCTCTGTTATCAAGGTCATGTTAAGCTCTCTTTCCCAATCTTGCTTAACCTTAAGTAAAGGATAGTTATCCTGTTGTAATAGTAAATTATAAATTTTCCCAGTGAAACCTTTCACTAAAGGGTTCATTTTCAAAATAATGTCTAACTGGTCAGAATCTTGTATATATGGAAAATTACTTAAATATTCTTGTAAGAAATGTCTGACCTGAAGATATTGCAAAAAATGTGAATATGAGAGAGAATATTTAGTTACTAATTTCTCAAAGGACATCAATCGGCCTTCTTGAAACAAATCCATAAAGGAAAAATTTCCTTTATTCCTCCAAAGAGAAAAGGTAGGATCACTAAGTGAAGGTTTAAATAAATAGTTTTGATAAATTAAACTAAAAAGGTTAAACTTTTTAAGATTAAAAAACTTATGAAACTGGTACCAGATTCGTAATGACTGCTTAATCATAGGATTTATATTTAGAATAGAAATTTTGGCTAATTGTACAGGTAAAGGAGCTCCTAATAACGAAGTTAAAGAAAATTGTTTCACAATTTTCAATTCCAGATCAACCTATGGTGGTTGTTCCTTTTTATCGGTCCAATATAACCAAGAACACGCATAACGTATATTAACCGCCCAATATACATTCTTAAATTAGGCAAAGTAAGACCTCCATCCTTTTTTAATTTTTGTAAATGACATTTTCCAATTCTTGGTCTTTTATTATTCCAAACAAAAGATGAAATAATAGTCAACCTAATCAAAAAATTTCTTAGTTAGAAAAACAGGAATATTTTGAAATACATATAAAAATGTTGGTAAAATCATCATTTTAACTGCATGAATTTGACCGGCTAACGAAAGTGTCAGTGGATTCCACCTAGAAAATAATTGCTTCATAAAATCCACTAAGGGAACTAAATTAGCTCTATAAAGGTCTCCATAATTTTTAGTGATGATAATTCCTAAATATTTAAAAGAATCTGTAACTTTAAAAGGAATGTCATCATATATAGAAGCAGCATCATTTAAAGGAAATAATTCACTTTTATGCAGGTTTAATTTATATCCTGAAAACATTCCAAATTCATTTAATAACTTCAATAAACTAGGAATAGATTCTTCAGGATTCGAAACATAAACCAAGAGATCATCCACATAAAGGGAAATCTTATGAATAGTCCCATTTATGGAAATTCCTTGAATATCTTTAGCTTCACGAAGTGCAATAGCCAAAGGTTCCAACATCAAATTAAACAACAAAGGGCTTAACGGACATCCTTGTCTTGTACCCCGCGAAAGTCAAAAAAGGGGGATCTGCAGTTATTAGTAATAACAGTGGCAATAAGACTTTTATATATCATTCTAATCCATTCATTAAAATTAGTACCAAAGCTAAATTTCTCTAAAATGTTAAATAGATACTTCCATTCAACTCTATCAAATGCCTTTTCAGCAGCTAGAGAAACAACACATTGGGGAGTCTTCGAGAGGGATGAGTATATAACATTTAACAGTCTCCGAGTGTTAGAAAAGGAATGACAGCCTTTTATAAAACCTGTTTGATCCTGAGAAATAATTTTAGCCAGTATATTCTCCAACCGATTAGCCATTATTTTTGAAAGAATTTTAGCATCCACATTTAATCATGAAATAGGCCTATATAAAGCACAATCAGTAGGGTCTTTATCTTTCTTAAGAATTAAAGAAATAGAAGCTTCATAAAATGTGGAAGGTAACTCTCCTAACAGAAAAGAATCTTTAAGCATTTCCAACATATAAGGAGTAAGTAAATCTTCAAATTTTTTATAAAATCCTACAGAAAAACCATCCAGTCCAGGAGCTTTACCAGATGCATTGAAAAAACAGCTTTCTGAATTTCTCTTTCAGTAAAAGGAGTATCAAGAATTTGCTGATCTTCAACAGATATTCTAGGAAAATCAATCTTTTGTAAAAAGGCATACATATTAGAAGGGTCAGCTGGAAACAGACTTATAGAGTTCACTGTAATAGTCTTAAAAATTTTATTAATATCTTCATAATTATAAGCTAAACTACCATCTCTCTTACGAATTTTTAAAATTTGTCTTTTAGCTCTAACTGCCTTAAGTTGAGATGCTAATAGCTTGTTACTTTTACCTCCAAACACATAAAATTGACTTTTTAATTTAAGCAAATTTCTTTCAACAGTATAAGTTAATAGTAAATTATATTGTGATTGAATTTCAACCCTTTGTTTAAATAAATTAACATTAGGAAAAACTGCATAAGTGTTATCCAGGTCTTTAATTTGTTTTGAAATTCTATCTAACTCTATTTTTGTCTGTTTCTTGAGCCTAGCCAAATAGGAGATTATCTGACCTAGCAAAAATGCTTTAAGTGTATCCCATATAATCAATCTTGACACATCTCCCGTATTATTAAAAAGAAAGAAATCTTTTATCTGACTCTCTATAAATTTGACAAAGTCCGAACTTTGTAATAAATTTTCTGGAAAACGCCAAGGCAAGTTTGCATTACTAACATCATTTAATTCAAAAGTTAAGCTTAAAGGTGCATGATCCAAAACAGCAATAGCATCATATTCACATTTCTGGACTTTGGATAAAAATCAGAAATCAGCTATAAAATAATCAATTCTCAAATATTTTTTATGGACATGTGAATAAAAAGAATAATCTCTATCATTAGGATGTAAATTTCTCCAGGTTTCTATCAAACCATAATCAATTAAAAAGGAATTAATAAGTGTTGCTGACCAACTCAGAAGCTGCTGATTGGTTGAACTCTTGTCAATCAAAGGATTTAAACAACAGTTGAAGTCACCTCTCATCAGCAGCATATATTTATTTAAGTCTGGTAATAAACCAAATACATTTTTTAAAAAAAAGAAGGATCATCTACATTAGGTCCATATGGATTAACCAGGACAATTTTTCTATTACAAATTGTTCCTTTAATAATTAAAAATCTACCATTATTACCTAAGACGATGTCTTCTTGAATAAATAAAGTATTAGATTTAATAAAAATAGATACTCCCTTCGTTTTATTTAGACAAGTAGCATGATATTGAAGGCCCTTCCACGTTTTGAAAAATCTATTTTGATTGCCCGTTCTGATATGCGTTTCTTGAACAAAAATTATATCGAGTTGGAATCGATTAATAATCTTAAAAGTCTTCCTTCGCTTAATAGGGTGATTCCAGCCACGTACATTCCAACTAATAACGTTTATCTGTTTAAGAACCATTGAATATTGTTTTTAAACATGAAAATACACACATACCATCGCGGGCTAATCAAAGATGGCGGTGATGAGTATAACCAAATAGAAAACGCGCATGCTCTGGAGCTCCATAATGGGGGAAAATACAGGATATGTGTAAAAAAACTGAAAAATGAAATCCCACAATAAACCCCAAAATGCAAAAATACCCCCAAACCTGCCACCATCCCCAAAGATAGAAATCCAGCAAAGGAGAAAAAAATCCAGAACCCATCCCCAGGAAGAGAAGTAAAAAAGGCAGAACTCCGCGTGCCGCTCAATTTAAATAGTGATTTATACTTTAAAAGTTTTTACTCTCAACTCCTCCCCTCCCCCTTACAAAGAAAATACATAACCTTAAGATAAGAAAGCCCAACAGAGAAGAAAAAAATGTTCATACTTAATCATTGAAAATAAAATAGGGAATGCAAAAACAGTCTCCAAAGACGTCAAAGCAATACTATTAAGCCTAAACAATATAATCTCTAACAAGAGAAAAACAGCGCCATTATTCTTTAGCTTACTACCTTATTTAACAAACGAACTAAAGCTAATATCTATTACAAAACACTCCATAATATAAGAAAAAGTCTATATAAACTATAAGCAAACTATCACTTAATTAATAAAGAAAAAGGAAGATAGAAACAGATAACCAAATCAGTTAACAATCTGTCCACAGTATTAATTCACTCCGTATACTAAACAGACTTCAAAAAAAGTCATTCTTTAGTCAAACCAAGAAGTTCACCTCTTCTTTAAATAATCCATCGATCAAAGGATATCTTCAGCATACAGAAATCTTCAAAGCCTGTTTTCTTTCAGAAAATTATTCAGTAACTCTAATATCCTTCATACATCAGCCGATTCCACAATAGAACTGACACAGTCCGATGCCGCTTGGGGATCCAAGAAGACACGAGGTGTAGAATCTCTAAGAAATAATTTTAATCTAGCAGGATATCTGAGCAATGGGAAAAGCCCTTTTGCATGCGTTATCTTCATAGCAGGTATAAATTTGATCCGCTGTTCCATGACTTCCCGTGGATAATCTTCGTAAAAATGGATCTCGGAACCATTAAATTTAAAAACTTGCTGTTTCCTTGCACATTTTATGATTTGGTCTTTAACTTTAAAGTGAAGAAAATTGACCAAAATTAGCCGAGCTTTATCTGAAGAAGTGAAAATTCTGTGAGCTCTTTCAATATCGGGAGGCTGAAATAGAACATCCGGAAACAGAGATTGAAACAAATTGGCAAAATGGTCCAATAAATTCCCACTCTCAGAGCCTTCCTTCAGTCCAACAATTCGGATATTATTTCGACGAGATTTCGCCTCTAAATCAACAATTTTGCGTTGAGCCTGTTCCAAGCGGGTTGAAATATCCACAATCTGATGTCTCGATTCTTTAAACGCAGTATTTAAGGAAACAATATTTTCCTCAATAGTTTGTAAACTGTGTCGGAACAACTTCAACTCAGAAGGGTTATTGTCTATTTTGTTGTCGAGACCCATCAATGCACGTTCCAAACGCTCAGCCCAGAGCATACCTTCTGATTTTTCTTTCGAAGTTTTTCCCTTTCCATCGCGGTGTTCAAAAAGATGCTTTCCACTTCTTAAAGGATAGACATAATGACAACTATTTCCCTCCAAGATCCAAGAAATAAAAGTTAAACAATTCAAGGTTTAGACTGGGGAAAAGGAGGAATTAAAGGCAGCCACAAAATTTATGTATTACTCTATTGGGCTGCAGGTGGAAGTCCCCAGATTTTTTTTATCGCAGGGCTTTCCAACCTTTTTTATGCCACAGATACCTACCATTAACCAAGGGGTCCACGGACCGCAGGTTGGGAACCCCTGCTTTAGCCAAAGGCTGGTAAATATGTGGAATTCATTGCAACAGATGGCAAGTCATCGGATACATGTAAAGCAGAAGGTGACAAATTATTGACTGGTAAGAATGGGGTTGAGAGGGATAATAATCAGCTGTGATGGAATGACAGAGCAGACTCGATGGGCCAAATGGTCTAATACTGCTCCTTGTCTTATGATCTTAAAGAAACACTAGAAACACTCAACGTGTCAATCAGCATGGGAAGAAAGAGAAACAGAGTTGATGTTACAATCACAAAATGCTGCAGGAACGCATCAGGTAAGGAAGCAATAATGGAGAAGAATAAACAGTCGACGTTTCAAGCCAAGACCCTTCATCAGGAGTTAATGCATTATGTTTCTCTTTCCACAGATGCTGTGTGGTCATGAAGGTTACAGCTTAAGGAGAAGAGAGCCATTTTTGCAGCATTAAGTCTTACCTTCAAAATACTGCATATTGTTCCCTCCAGGTGAGCAAGGAACAGCAGTTGAGCGTTCTGGACTCCCCTGCAGGGTTAACAAAAGCATGATGAGGGCAGATAGAAACTATCAAATACAATAGTGGATTGAAGAGATGATGCTGACATCGTGAGTAACAACAGTAGACTCACCACACATTAAATTCTGGGCAATGAGGTTAATAGATTTTAGACGATAGCACATTACATCACAGTACAGGTGCTGTGTCAACCTCTTAACCTACTCCAAAATCAGTATCACACTTCCCTCCAACATAACGGTCTATTTATCTACCATCCATGTGCCCATTAAATGTCTTATACCTCCCGAATGTATCCGCCTCCACCATCATCCCCGGCAGCGTGTACAACACACCCACCATCCTCTGTGTAAAAAAGCATAGCTCTGACGCTCTCGCCTACACTTTCCTCTAATTACCTTAAAATGTTGCCCCCCCCCTTGCACTTGCCACTTCCGCCTGAGGAAAACATCTCTTGCTGTCCACTCAGTCTATTCCAATCAGAATTATAAAATACATTACAACAAAATCAACAGCTTATTAGAGGTAAAGAACTCTATCCTCAAAAGTAATCCAAGTTTAAGTATTTTTAATTACTTTCAAAATAACAAAACTTCTCTTGAAAAAGACATTAAAAGACTTTCTCAAGTCTTCCCCTTTTAGAAAATATGTCTTTCTTTAGGAACATTAAATATAATGTCACTTGGAAAGAGGTTATATTTTTGTGCAAATCTCAAAATATTTCCGAAACTTCTTTAAATTTGCACTTTTGCCCACTCAACTTTAGTTATGATCAGAGTAAAAATTGCCATGTAAGAATGATCTTGGGAATAAAGAGGTTAATGTATGAGGAGCATTTGATGGCTCTGAGCCTGTACTCACGGGAGTTTAGAAAAATGAGGCGGGGTGGTGGGGGATCTCATTGAAACCCATCAAATATTGAAAGGCCTCTATAAGTGGACATACTATTCTAAGAAAAATTTTACCCGTAACAACAACTAAATTTATAATAAATTTAACCTGGGAGATATTGGTCACACTGTTGGTCTTCTATCGCAAACTATCACATGACTGGCAGACAGTCAAAAGGAAGCTGGGTAGGATTGAATGAGAATTAGTGAAGGAACGTTGCCTCAGATCATCCATCTCACTCAGAGCTTTGAGTGATTGTGCCCAAAGTTTGGGAAAGTTTTGACAGAAGGGACTCATCTGTGTAACTGTAATGACTAAGTATTCTTGAAATCCATCTCACCCAGAGCACTTGATGGCTCTGTGCCGATACTCTCTGGAGTTTAGAAGAATAGGGAGGGGCAGGATATCTCACTGAAACCTACTGAAAATGTAAAGGCTTAGATAGAGTGGACATGCCATTCTACAAAAGAATACCCATAACAACAAGCAAACTTTATAATAAATGCAACCTGGGAGACATTGGTCACACTGCTGGTCTTTTGCCGCAAGCTATCACATGACTGGCAGACAGTCAAAAGGGAGCTGGGTAGGATCGATCGAAAGTCATTGAAGGAACGCCTCCTCAGTCCGTCCATCTCACTCGGAGCCTTGAGTGATTGTGCCGTTATTTTGGGAAACAGTTTTGACAGAAGGGATTCGTCCATGTAACTGTAACGACCAAATGCCCTTGCCATTCCAATCAAACATGGCACCGTGCATCCGCACATGTTTTCTGAAAAAGGTAAAAATCATTAGTGTTACCAAGCCTATCACAAGAATAGTCTTGTAATTCAGGGTTCAAAAAACAGTGGGGATAATTAACAAAATTCTGTCATATTATTTCTAACACAGAAAAGAACTGTCAGGTTTGAAATAAACCTGGAACATGATGGCTTTCAACCAATGATTAGAAATGAGAAGTAATTTGATACAAGATGCATACTTTTGATTTTGCGTTGAAATATTTGTATATTAATGGTGGGGAGAAGCAAATGACAGGCCTTAAGATCAAAACATAAGTCAAGTTTATTGTCATTTAACTACATACACTTATACTGTCAAACAAGACAATAATCCTCGGGACCAGGGTGCAAAGCACATAACACACAATAACTAATGAAAGTAAGGATAAAATCTACAGACGGATTATACATAAATAGGAGCTTGGCCAGGTGGACTGGAGGAGGTTACTGATGGGGATGATGGCAGAGCAGAGATGGCTGAAGTTTCTGGGAATACTCCACAAGGCGCAGGTAGATATGTCCCGCAGAGGAAGAAGTTCTCAAGGGGTAGGCAACCATGGCTGACAGGAGAAGTTAAGGACAGCATAAAAGTAGAAAGAGTATATAAGGCAGCAAAAGTGAGTGGGAAGTTGATTGATTGGGAAGCTTTTAAAAAGCCTACAAAATGCAACTAAGAAAGCTATAAGAAGGGAAAAGATTAAATATGATGGTAGACTAGCCAATAACATAAAGCAAGATACCAAAAGATTTTTCAGTTATATAAAGAGTAAAAGGGAGGCTAGAGTTGACATTAGACCCCTGGAAAATGATGCTTGTGAGGTAGTAATGGCGGACAAAGAAATGGCAGATGAACTTAATGGGTACTTTGCATCTACCTTCACTGTGGAAGATACTAGCAGTGTGTCAGAGATCCATGAGTGTCAGGGAGCAGGAGTGAGTGCCATTGCAATTACAAAGGAAAAAGTGCTAGGCAAACTCAAAGGTCTTAAGGTGGACAAGTCACCTGGACCAGATGGACAACATCCCAGATTCCTGAGGGAGGCTGGTGAAGAGATAACGGATGTATTGGTCATGATCTTTCAGGATCACTTGATTCTGGCATGGTATTGGAAGACTGGAAGATTGCAAAGATCACTCCACATTTTAAGAAGGGAGGAAGGCAAAAGAAAAGAAATTATAGGCCAAGTAGCCTAACCTCAGTGGTTGGGAAAATGTTAGAGTCTATTATTAAGGATGAGGCTTTGGGGTACATGGAGACTAATGACAAAATAAGTCAAAGTCAGCATAGTTTCTGTAAAGGGAAATATTGCCTGGCAAATGTGTTGAAGTTCTTCGAGGAAGTAACATGCGGGGTGGACAAAGGAGAGGCAGTGGATGTCATTTACTTGGATTTGCAGAAGACATTTGATAAGGTGCCACACATGAGGCTGCTCAACAAGATAAATTCCTATGGCGTTACAAGAAATACACTGGCATGTATAGAGGAATAGCTGACAGACAGGAGGCAGCGAGTGGGAATAAAAGGAGCCTTTTCTGTTTGGCTACCAGTGACTAGTGGTGTTCCTTAGGAGTCAGTATTGGGACCACTAAATTTCACATTGTTTGTTGATGATTTGGATAATGGAATTGATGGTTTTGTGGAAAAATTTGCGGATGATACGAAGATAGTGGAGGGGTAGATAGTGCTGAGGAAGCAATGCTATTGCACCAGGACTTAGACAAATTTGTAGAATGGGCAAAAAAAGTGGCAGGCAGAATGCAGTGTTGGGAAATGTATGATAATTCATTTTGGTAAAAGGAACAATAGTGTGAACTATTATCCAAACAAGGAGAAAGTTCAAACATCAGAGGTGCAAAGGGACTTAGGAGTCCTTGTGGCAAGACTTCCAGAAGGTTAATTTACAGGTAAAGAAGGTAAAGGCAATGTTGGCATTTATTTCAACAGGAATAGAGAATAAAAGCAAGGAGATAATACTGAGCCTTTATAAGACACTAGTCAGGCCGCATTTGGAGTAATGTCAACAGTTTTGGGCCCCATTCACAGTAAGGATGTGCTGTGATTGGAGAGTCCAGAGGAGGTTCACAAGAATGTTTCCGGGAATGAAGAGGTGAACAAATGAGGAGAATTTGGCAGCTTTGGGCCTGTACTCAACAGAATTTAGAAGAATGTTGGGGGCTCTCATTGAAACCTACTGAATGTTGAAAGGACTAGATAGCGTAGATATGGAGAGAATGTTTCCTTTGGTGGGGGTATCCAGAACTAGAAGGAACAGCCTCAAAATTCAGGGGCGACCTTTTAGAACAGAGGTAAGGATTATTTTTTTGAGCCAGAGAGTAGTGAATCTGTGGAATGCTCTGCCACAGACAACAGTGGAGGCCAAGTTTGTGTCGTTTAAAGTTAAATTGGATAGATATATGGACAGGAAGGGAATGGAGGATTATGGACCGAGTGCAGGTCGGTGGGACTAGGTGAGAGTAGGAGTTCGGCATGGACTAGAAGGGCTGTAATTGTTATATGGCTATATGGTATTTTTAAGGTGGAAGTTGACAGTTTCCTGATCGGTCAGGACATCAAAGGACATGGCGAGAAGGCAGGTGTCTAGGGTTGAGTGGGATCTGGGATCAGCCATGATGAAATGGTGGAGCAGACTTGATGGGCTAAATGGCCTAATTCTGCTCCTATATCTTATGGTCTTATGATCTTACAAAAAAACGTAAGTGCATAAGTTAAATATTGTAAGGTACAGAACAGATTAACCAATGACACCTCAAATATGATGTGGCAGGGGGTTCAGAAGCCTGATGGTCTGAGTGAAGAAACTGTTTCCTATCCTGATCGTTCTTGTCTTTGTGCATCGGAGTTTCTTGCCTGATGGTAGAAAGTCAGAGGATGCTGGATGGATGGGTGGGATCCTTAATAATACTGAGGGCCCTGCGAATGCAGCACTCCTGATAAATGTCCCCGATGGATGGTAGGGAGACTCCTATGATCCTCTCAGCCATTCTCACAGTCCTTTGTACAGACTTCCAGTCCAATGCTCGGCTGCTCATATACCAGATAGATTTGCAACTTGTCAGGACGCTGTCAATGATAAGCAGCACTCAATAGCAGAAACTCATTTTCATGCAGTTCCTCTATGCTCTCGATAGTGACAAGCTGTAAACCCTTTCAGTCATGTGGGCAGATTCACACAACTTGATAGGAGAGGTACCATTGATTCCCACTACCTTACACTTCCCAGCCTTGCATCAATTTCCTTCCTTTGATTGTGTGTCTTATCCCTTGATTCCAACAGAAATTCATCCATCCCTTTGACAAATAATCAAACAGCCTTTAGTTACATTAGCACCATTAAAGATCCTTGATATTCCATCACGGAGAACTTCTGCTGATCAAAAAGAAAGCTGGCGTACACACAAAAAAATACAAATTAAAAATATCTAATATCAGAGGGCATGCATTGAAGGTGAGAGAGAGGGTTGGTTTAAAGGTAGATATCAGGGGTAAGTTTTTTTTACCCAGAGTGGTGGATGCCTGGAATAGTGGTAGAGGCAAATACATTGTAGTCTTTCAAGAGATGTTTCAATAGGCACATGGATGTGAGGACGATAGAGGGATATGGACACTGCATAGGTAGGAGGGATTAGAATTTGGGTGTTTGTGAGCAACACACACAAAACACTGGAGGAACTCAGCAGGCCAGGCAGCATCTATGCAAAAGAGCAAACAGTTGATGTTTCGGGCTGAGACCCTTCAGCAGGACTGGAGAAAAAAAAGATGAGGAGTGGAGTTTAAAAGAGGGGGGAGGGGAGGGAGAAACAAAAGGTGTTGGGTGAAACCGGGAGTGGAGAGGTAAAGAGCTAGGAAGTTGACTAGTGAAAGAGGTACAGGGCTGGAGAAGTGGGGGTCTGATAGGGAAGGACAGACGGCCAAGGAAGAAAGAAAAGGGGGAGGAGCACCAGAGGGAGGCGATGGGCAGGCAGGGAGATAAGATGAAAGAGGGAAAAGGGGATGAGGAATGGTGAAGGGGGATAGGCTATTAGCGGAAGTTAGAGAAATCAATGTTCATGCCATCAGGCTGAAGGCTACCCAGATGGAATATAAGATGTTGTTCCTCCAACTTGAGAGCGGCCTCATTGCGACAGTGGAAGAGACATATCAGAATGGAATTCAAATGGGTGGCCACTGGGAGATCCCACTTTTTCAGGCGGATGGAGCATAGATGCTTGGTGAAGCGGTCTCCCAATCTATGCTGGGTCTATAGAGGAGGCCACACCAGGAGCACTGGACACAATATATGACCCCAACAGAGAGCAGATGCGGTGAAGACGGAGGAATTGAGAGAAGGGAATGGCGTTTTTACAAGTAACAGGGTGAGAAGAGGTATAGTCCAGGTAGCTGTGAGAATCCATGAGTTTATAACAGACATCAATAGACATGCTGTCTCCATAGACAGAAACAGAGAGTTCGAGAAAGGGGAGAGAGGTGTTGGAAATGGACCAGGTAAATTCGAGGGCAGGGTGGAAGGTGGAGGCAAAGAGGATGAAGTTGATGAGTTCCGCATGGGTGCAGGAAGCAGCGCCAATGCAGTTGTCGATGTAGCATATAAAAAATGGGGGATGGACATCAGTGTGGGCTTGGAACATAGACTGTTCCACGTAGCCAACAAGAAAGCAGGCATAGCTACAGCCCATGCGAGTGCTCATGGCTACACCTTTTATTTGAAGGAAGTAGGAGGAACCAAAGGAGAAATTATTAAGCATGAGGACAAGTTCCGCTAGATGAAGGAGAGTACTGGTGGAGGGGAACTGGTTGGGTCGGGTGTCCAGAAAGAAGCGGAGAGCTTGGAGGGCTTCCTGGTGGGGGATGCAGGTGTATAGGGACTGGGCATCCACAGTGAGAATAAGATGATGGGGACCAGGAAATTTGAAATCATTGAAAATACCCAGAGTGTGTGAAGTGTCACAGATGTAGGGAGGAGGGAATGAATTAGAGGGGATAAAACAGAGTCAAGGTATGCAGTTATGAGTTCAGTGGGGCAGAAACAAGATGAAACACTGGGTCTACCTGGACAAGCGGGTTTGTGGATCTTGGGTAGGTAGAAACAGGAGATGCAGGCTGCGGGAACAATGAGGTTGGTAGCAGTAGATGGGAGATCCCCAAAGCTAATAAGGTAGGTGATGGTGATGGTGCTCGTGCTCCTTAGTGGGGTCCTGTTCGAGGGGTAGGTAAGGGGAGGTGTCTGAGAGTTGTCGCTGGGCCTCAACAAGATAGAGGTTAGTACACCAGACTACTACAGCATCCCTCTTATCTGCGGGTTTGATGGTGAGGTTAGGATTAGTGGGGAGCGAGTGGAGAACAGAGCTTTCAGAAGGAGTGAGGTTGAAATTGGAGAGAGAAGTGTTGCAGCCGAGACAGTTGATATCCCGTCAGCAGAGCAGGCAGAAGACCTGAGCGGAATGTCCAGAAAGAAGAGGAGGATTGAAGACAGGAGAAGAGGTCATCTGTGTGTGGTGGACAGTCCTTGCCAAAGAAGTAGGCTGGGAGACCGAGGCGGCACAGCAGACATGGAACTCACTGAGGTGAGGGCACAGAGAGGCAAAGGTGAGGCCCCTACTGAGGACAGAATGTTCTGCCTCAGAGAGGGGTAGGTTGGAGGTAATGGTGAAGACCCGGCACACTGGGATTGGAGGGGGAAGGGGGTCGGTAGTATCTGAGGAGAAGGGAGGTTTGGGTGTTCAGGGATGGTGGGGTGTAAAGAAGATGGAGTCTCCAAGGACCCAAGAGCTGGTAGTGGGACCTAAGAGAGACGGGATTGCGCAGTGGTGGTGGAGGAAGGGGAAACCGGGGATCCAGGGGCAGCACGTGAAGTCCCGGCCTAGATATCAAGGCTATAGTCGGGTTGGAGGCTGCGTAATCAGCACTTTGGAGGTGACCAAGGTCGTTGGAACCCGCATTGATGGTAGTGGAGTCCAGGTTTTGAATCTGCTCTGTATCATTATAGCCGTTGTGTTGAATGTGCTCTGGATCGTTAGAGCCGATGTTTTAAATCTGCTCCAGAACACTAGAGCCGTTGTTTTAAATCTGCTCTGGAACATTAGAACCATTGTGTTGAATCTGCTCTGGATCGTTAGAGACGATGCTTTAAATCTACTCTGGAACGTTAGAGCCATTGTTTTGAATCTGCTCTGCAATGTTAGAGCTATTGTTTTATCCTTCCATTGGCAGTTTTTGATTTGATTTTTAGCTGATTTGGCATAACCTTGTGGGCCGAAGGGCCTGTTCGTGTGCTGTACTGTTCTGTGTTCTATGTTCTATGTTCTAAATCCATGCAGTTACTAAAAACCAGCATAATCAAAGACCCACCTACATTTCCAATTCCCTTCTTCAGAAGCTGAAAAAAGCCTGAAAGTATGCACCACTAGGCTCCAAGACATCTTCTACTCCAATGTTAAATAGTTCCCAAGAACAATAAGTGGACTCTCTGGTTATGATTTTTCACCTTCTCATTTCCCTGCATTGCACTCTCTCTATCACTGTTTCAAATTGATAAATAGAGTGGTGAATCTGTGAAATTCATTGCCACAGGTGGCTGTGGAGGCCAAGTCTTTATGTATATTTAAGGCAGAGGTTGATAGATTCTTGATTGGTCATGGCATGAAGGGAGATGGGGAGAAGACAGGATTTTGGGGCTGAAGGAAAAAATGGGCCAAATGGCCTGATCGTGTTCCTATATCTTATGGTCTTATGGTCTTTATTCTGCATTGTCATTGCTTTACCTTGTTCTACCTCAATGTACTGTGCACCAGTTTGAGCTGTATGAACTGTATGCAAGACATTCGCAGTACACAAGTTCAAATTGATAAGAATAAACTGTTTCCATTCCAACTTGGTCATATAGGATTCTGTTTCACACAGGTACATCACGCCCACTCTGTGATATGATGGATGTGCAGTAGTGTGCAAAAGTCTTTGGGCAACAAGGTGGAGATACACCTCTACCAAAGGAGGTGTAAGGCGCTCCATCCTTCCACTGGCCTGCAGGTCACCCTCAGGCAAGGTGTAGCACCTGCTTAGTTCCTCCCCTCCCACCCCGATCAGGGTCACATGAAGCCATGGGAGGATAGTGGATGGTCATACAAGAAGCTGGTGCTTATCATAAGTCCTGACGCCAGGCAGACAATCTCTAAAGTAGTGGTCGCCAACCAGTCAATCGCGATTGACCAGTCGATCTTTGAGACTTTTCCAGTAGATCCCGAAAAAAAATTAAAAATGCACACCGGGCAGAAAAGACCAGAAGTAAAACCCCCCAAACCCGGGAGCACCACTACATTACCATTATCCTAATCGGCATCAACCTATCTTTATAATGCTAACATTACAACACTTCTCCCCCTTTAAATTCCAACATTCCCCAAATGTAAAAGAACTGGAAAACAAAAAAAAACAGTGGTGTCATTAGCTTGCGTACCTCTGAAACTTATACTAGTGTCTCAGTAACAGTTTACCAATACAAAACACCTGAAAAACCTGGCAGATTCAACATTCAGTCTAACAAAGGAAACTGTCCATTCAAATATTCAGTCTGTCAGGAGGTTTGCAAGGGTGCTGTGCTGCAACAGATGAAAATTATTAAATCAAACTACAGGAGCTATCTTACTGACAGACACCTCACAGACTGTCTCAGACTGGCTGTCTGTAGTTATGAGCCAAATTTCAGGGAACTAGCAGAAAGTATTCAGCCCCAGTCATCACACTGAGTGCAACAGTCAATTTTTATTCATTTATTTTTCATGTTGAAATAAAATTAAATAATGAAACACAGAATTAAAGGTGTTGTAATGTGAGCATTATAAAAATAAGTAATCCCAATTAAGATACTGGCAACATAGCAATACTCCTGCTACAGCCGCCTGCAAAGGGAGACTGCTTCCGGTGCTGCGGGGCTCCACTTCTGGCCTCTTCTACCCGGTGCGCATGAGTGTGTCTAAACGATTTAGTAGGTTGATCTTGCCTTTCACTAAGGCCGAGGTAGGGGATCTTGGGCTTAAAAAGGTTGGCGACCACTACTCTAAAGTATTGATAATGGCTGGGGTCACCCGTCTTGTAGAGACACTGCCCAGAAGAAGGTAATGGCAAAAGACTTCTCCAGAAAAATTTACCAAGTACAATCCCGGTCATGGAAAGATGACGACTGCCTACGTCATAGTACACAGCACATAATGATGATGATGCAAAAGTCTTAGGCACCCTAGCTATACATACGTGCTTAAGCATTTCACACAGTACTGTATATAGCAGGTGGTCAGTGAGCTTCACTGGCTCATTTGCCAATGGACAATCAAGACAATTAATGAAACATCCTTTTAAATCTTTTACCCTCCAGTTGAGGGCCAGCTCTGGAACCAACTCCTTCACACTAATCTACCATTTTATGAAATTAAAGAATTTTGATATCAACCTTAGGAAAATTAATGTTTCCCGTACCTTTATCCTGAGTCTGAGGTGCCAGACACATTCCCAAAAGCACTTCCATTACATCCAATATTGCCTTTAGAATCTGAAAAATGATTATAAAATATTAATAATGGAAAACTAAGTTTTAAAAGAGAGTGTTAAATGCATGAAAGGGCTGCTGAGAGGCAACTTGCACCTTGAAAATTGTATCTTATAAGATAATACTTCACACACCAGAGGGAATAAACCTATTATTCAAATTTTAAGTCCAAAATAAATTTATTATCAAAGTACAGCATACACAGTACTATGAAAAAGCCTAAGACACATGTAAAAAATTCTGTAAAGCAAAGATGCTTTCAAAAACAATGAAACAAAAAGTTTCTATATGTCAAAAAAATTACTTTGGCTATCTCGCTTGCTTCTGTCACTCCACGTAATCCCAGACAACCTCAATAATGTTGAGATCAGGGCTCAGTGGAGACCACACCACTTGCTGTAGAACTCCTTGTTCTACTTTTCACTGAAGGTAGTTCTTTATAACCTTGGCCATGTGTTTGGGGTCAGTATCCTGCTACAGGATGAAGTTGGGGCTGATCAGTTGCCTCCCTGATGGTATTGCATGATGGATGAGAATCTGCTTGTACCTCTCAGCATTGAGGATTCCATTAAGTCTGACTGGATCACCAACTCCATTTGTTGAAATTCAGCCTCAAATCTGCAGTGAACCTCTGCCATTCTTCACTATTCTCTACAGACACTCATCTATGTAGTGCTCTCCAGCTCTTCTACAGACTAACTGCCTCCTGTTTGAGCCAAAACGTCAAATTTTGACTTGTCAGTCCAGAGATCTTGCTCAGCACCCCCATCCTTGTGTTTTTGTGCACAGATGAGTCTCTTGAATTTGTTTCCATTTAGAGGAATAGTTTTTTGGCAGCAACTCATCCATGAAAACAACTTCTGCGAAGACTTCTCTGGACTGTAGAGAGATGTTCCTGGGTTCCAGTGGTTTCTGTGAGTTCATAACTGATAGCAATGCTGGACCTCTTCCAATTTAGAAGAGTCGTCAGTTTGATGCATCTCTCGTCTGCTGTACTCAAGTTTCCGTGGTTGACCAATGCTTTTCTAGTCCTCAACCTTGCCCATTTGTTTCTGCTTTGTCGGAAGAGCTTGGACAGCACATCTTGAAATTCCTGTCAGCCACAAAATTTCTGCTTGGAAGAGAACCTGCTGAAGCAGGATGACCACCTTGTGCCTTGTTGCTGTGCTCACTCTTGCCATGGTGTCAGAATTGATGATTTAGAGGTTAACCTGTCATAACTGATATACCCTCACCTTTTAGCATGGTTGTCCTTCACCCAGTTTGATTTCTTCTACACCTGTTTCTGTTTCAGTTAATCAGTTTAGTTCATTCAGCTCACTGTCATTGATCATTAGCACCTGTTGTTATCTTTGTTCAATCATGTACTGAGCTACATACCTACAAAGTCATCAAGATTTTATTTGAAAAGTGGTATATTACTTAATATCAAAATCACAAAAAAATCTGCAGATGCTGCAAATCTAAAGCAACTCAAACAAAATGCTGAAGGAACGCAGCAGGTCAGGCAGCATCTACGGAAAAGAGTAAACAGTCGATGTTTCGGCTTGAGACCAGTCTTGGCCCAAAATGTCGATTGTTTACTCTTTTCCATAGACGCTGCCTGGCCTGCTGAGTTCCTTCAGCATTTTGTGTGTGTTGGTTTCACTGATTTTTTTTAAAAACAGAATACAAAAAAATTCTCTGCAACGTTTAATTTTTTGGAAAATTAATATTTGGAAATTTAAAATTTTGTAGGACAAAAAATAAACACCAAAAACAAAATTTATATTTTAAAAATCTAGAATGTCTAAGATTTTAGTACTGTGTGTGTAACCATATGCTACCCTGTGATGCGTTTTCTTGTGGGCATATACAGCAAATTCATGGTTTATTGTTCAAAAACACAAAACACATATTTCTCGGAGCAAGCACTCATAAAAAAATTGGGAATATAGATAACCAAAGGGTACACATTCTTCTAATAATTGAAAAGTAACTTATATCAATTAAACTGTTAATACCTAATTGCTACAGATTTAGAATTACAGCAATTTTTCAATAATATATAACAATACTGTTATAACACAAGACTAATCGTAGACTTGGTTAAAAATTCAGAACAAATTGTGGGCCAAAGGGCCCGCACAATGATGTACTATTCTATGTTCTATTACCTAATTCAAATAATTAGTATTTAAATAGTTACAGGCATTTCTAGCAAAATAAATTTTCCAGTGTATGCAGAACTGAAGCTTTATAAGGCAGTCAAACCACAACTGGAGTATTGTAGCAGATTAGGGCCCCTTATCTAAGACAAGACGTACTAGCATTGCAGAAGATTCAAGAGGTTCATGGAAATGAAAGACTTAACATCTGAGGAGTGTTTGATGGCTCTGGGCTCGTACATACTGACGTTTAGAAGAATGAGGGGGGAATCTCATTGAAACCTATTGAAAGGCCTAGACAGAGCGGAAGTGGAGAGGATGTCTCCTAAGTGGAGGAGTCTGGGACCAGAGGACACAGCCTCAGAAAACAAGGATGACCCTTTAGAACAGAGATGAGAAGGAATTTCTTTATCCAGTGGGTGGTGAGTCTGTAGAATTCAATGCCACAGATGGCTGGAGAGGCCAAGTCCATGAGTATATTTAAAGCAGACATTGATAGGTTCTTGATTAGATAGGCATCAAAGGTTACAGAGGGAAGTCAGGAGAATGGGGTTGAGAGGGATAATAAATCAGCCATGATGAAATGGCAGAGCAGACTCAATAGCCTAATACTGCCCCTATATCTTACGGTCTTATGTAATCAGAATACTGTCTCACCTGTCCTGCTAACGTAGAATCTTTCTGGGCTACATCAAAAAGTAGAGTCACTAAGCAGAAGCTGAAGTTTTCAGCAATTGGAAGCTTTCCTGCAAGGTAGAAACAAACAGCAATGTTTAAACTTTCTCCTCAACAACTTTCCATTTACAAGTGATGCCCACACTCAACATATAAAAATTCACATGAATCCTACTCCTGTCCAAAGATGTACTTACCATGATGAAATTAAAAATCTGTAGATTCTTGATAGAGTGGATGGGTGAGGAGGGAGTCTAAGACCAAACTATACAGCCTCAGAGGAATGTCCATTTAGAGATGAGGAGAGTACTGAATCTGTGAAATATGTTGCCACAGGCAGCTGTGGAGGGCAAGTCATTGGGTATATTTAAGGCAGAAATTGACAGATTGCAGCTCCTTAGGGACTGGGTTAGGGAACTGGAGCTGCAGCTCGATGACCTTCATCTGGTCAGGGAAAGTGAAGAGGTGATAGAGAGGAGCTACAAGCAAGTGGTCACACTGGGGCCTTGGAAGTCAGATAAGTGGGTAACAGTTAGGACAGGGAAGGGCAAGAGGCAGAGTACCCCTGTGGCTGTGTACAATAAGTGCTCCTGTTTGAGTACTGTTGCGGGGGACGGCGTACCTGGAGGAAGCAACAGTGGCCGCGCCTCTGGCATAGAGTCTGGCCCTGTGGCTCAGAAGGGTAGGGAATGGAAGAAGGCAGCAGTAATAGGGGACTCAATAGTTAGGGGGTCAGACAGGAACGCAGATGGTAGTTTGCCTCCCAGGTGCCAGGGTCCGGGATGTTTCTGATCACGTCCACGATATCCTGAAGGGAGAAGGTGAACAGCCAGAGGTCGTGGTACATATTGGTACCAATGACATACGTAGGAAAAGGGAGGAGGTCCTGAAAACAGACTACAGGGAGTTAGGAAGGAAGTTGAGAAGCAGCACCGCAAAGGTAGTGGTCTCGGGATTACTGCCTGTGCCACACGACAGTGAGTATAGGAATAGAGTGAGGTGGAGGATAAATGTGTGGCTGAGGGATTGGAGTAGGGGGCAGGGATTCAGATTTCTGGATCATTGGGACCATTTTTGGGGCAGGTGTGACCTGTATAAAAAGGACGGTTGCACTTGAATCGGAGGGGGATCAATATCCCGGCAAAGAGGTTTGCTAAGGCTGGGGTGGTGGGAACCAAACTGAAGAGACGGAGGAGGAGGCTGTTGGCTCACAAATGGAGAAAGCTTGTAGACAGTGTGAGAGGGAGGATAGGCAGGTGAAAGAGAAGGGATGCGCTCAGACTGATGGTTTGAGATTAGATTAGATTATGAGAACACTCAGTCCTCTTTTTATTGTCATTTAGAAATGCATACATGCATTAAGAAATGATACAATGTTTCTCCGGAGTGATATCACAGAAAACAGGACAAACCAAAGACTAACACTGACAGAACTACATAATTATAACATATAGTTACAGCAGTTCAAAGAAATACCATAATTTGATGAAGAACAAACCATGGGCACGGTAAATAAAGTCTCAAAAGTCCCCGAGTCGATCAACTCCTGAGTCTCCGATAGCAGGCAGCAAAAGGGAGAAACTCCCTGCCATAAACCTCCAGGCACCGTCAACTTGCTGATGCCTTGGAAGCAGCCGACCACAGCCAACACTGAGTCCATCTGTCCGAAAACTTCGAGCCTCCGACCAGCCCCTCCAATACAGCCTCCCGAGCGCCAACCTCTGCCGAGCACCTTCAGCCTCGCCCCGGCCGCTGAAACAAGCAAAGCTGAGAATTCCAGGGCCTTCTGCTCCGGAGATTCCGGTTACCAGAGAGTAGCAGCGGCAGCGAAGCGGGCATTTCAGAAGTTTTCCAGATGTTCCTCCGTGCTCTCACGTCTGTCTTCATCAAATCAGAATTGTGCATGGTCCCCTACTTGACAGATAACAGACATCACTACCAAAGTGGCCGCATGTGATGTGTCTATTTTAATGCAAGAAGCATCATGAACAAGGCCGATGAATTACGAGCGTGGATCAATACTTGGAACTATGATGTCCTAGCAGGAATGGTTACTTAAGAGTGCCAGGCCATAGATGTTTCAGGAAGGACAGGGAGGAAGGCAAAAGGGGTGGGGCTGTGGCACTGCTGATCAGAGATAGTGTCAAGGCTGCAGAAAAGGAGGAACTCATGAAGGAATTGTCTACTGAGTCTCTATGGGTTGAAGTTAGAAAAAGGAAGAGGATCAATTACTCTACTGGGTGTTTTTTATAGACCACCCGATAGTAACAGGGACATAGGGGAGCAGAAAGGGAGACAGATTCTGGAAAGGTGTAATAATAATAGGGTGGTGGGAGATTTTAATTTTCCAAATATTGATTGGCATCTCCCGAGAGCAAGCGGTTTAGATGGAGTGGAGTTTGTTGGTGTGTTCAGGAAGGATTCCTGACACAATGCGTAGATAAGCCCAGAAGAGGAGAGACTGTACTTGATCTGGTATTGGGAAATGAACCTGGTCAGGTGTCAGATCTCTTGGTGGGAGAGCATTTTGGAGATAGTGATCGCAATTCTATCTCCTTTACCTCCAGGCAGTCGACAACTTCACCTACCTGGGCAGCATACTCTCTCGCGCAGTGAACATAGACGCTGAGGTCAACAACAGGATTGCCAAAGCCAGCGCCGCCTTTGGGAGACTCCGTGAGAACGTCTGGGAGCGGAGAGGACTCGGCCTTACCACCAAGCTGAAGGTCTACTGTGCAGTGGTCCTTACCACCCTCCTCTACGCCAGCGAGACCTGGACTGTCTACAGCAGACACGCTAAACAGCTCAACCACTTTCACCTGAGCTGTCTCCGCAGACTCCTCCACATCAGGTGGCAGAACAAAGTCCCCGACACGGAAATCCTGGAACGAGGTGGGCTCTGCAGCGTCTACACCCTCCTGCTGAAAGCCCAAGCCAGGTGGGCTGGACATGTGGTCAGAATGCCAGACAGCCGATTGCCTAAGCAGCTGCTGTACGGAGAACTGTGTCAGGGCAAGCGCTCAGTCGGGGGGCAGAAGAAACATTACAAAGACTGCCTCAAAGCGTCCCTCAAAGGCCTGGGTGTCGACATCAACACGTAGGAGACACTTGCCCTCGACCGTCCAGCTTGGCGCAGCAAGATCACCACAGGAGCCCGTGCAGCTGAAGTCAGGCGCATCATCGAGGCACAACGAAAGCGTGCTGTGCGCAAGGCCCGAGCAGCATCCACTGCCACGACAGCACCCACTCACTTGTGTCCCACATGTGGGCGAGCCTTCAGGGCCCGGAATGGCATCATCAGTCACCTCCGGACCCACAGCCACCAATCTCCCATTTGACTTTGAAACCATGGTCATCTTCGATTGCAAAGGACAAACAACAACAACAATCTCCTTTACCATAGCACTGAAGAGGAATAGGAACAGACAAGTTAGAAAGGTGTTTAATTGGAGTAAGGGGAAATATGGAGCTATCAGGCAGGAACTTGGAAGCATAAATTGGGAACAGATGTTCTCAGGGAAATGTACAGCAGAAATGTGGCAAATGTTCAAAGGATATTTGTGAGGTGTTCTGCATAGGTACTTTCCAATGAGACAGGGAAAGGATGTTAGGGTACAGGAACCGTGGTGTACAAAGGCTGTTGAAAATCTAGTCAAGAAGAAGAGCTCACAAAAGGTTCAAAAATCTAGGTAATGATAGAGATCTAGAAGATTATAAGAGTAGCAGGAAGGAGCTTAAGAATAAAATTAGGAGAGCCAGAAGGGGCCATGAGAAGGCCTTGGCGAGCAGGATTAAAGAAAACCCCAAGGCATTCTACAAGTAGGTGAAGAGCAAGAGGATAAGACCTGAGAGAATAGGACCAATCAAGTATGACAGTGGATAAGCATGTATGGAACCGGAGCAGATAGCATAGATACTTAATGAATACTTTACTTCAATATTCACTATGGAAAAGGATCTTGGCAATTGTAGCGATGACTTAGAGCGGATTGAAAAGATTGAGCATCGACATTAAAAAAGAGGATGTGCTGGAGCTTTTGGAAAGCATCAAATTGGATAAGTCTACAGGACCAGATGAGATGTACCCCAGGTGGGAGGCGTAGGAGGAGATTGCTGAGCCTCTAGCAATGATTTTTGCAACATCAATGCAGACGGGAGAGGTTCCAGAGGATTGGAGGATTGCAAATGTTGTTCCCTTATTCAAGAAAGGGAGTAGAAATAACCCAGGAAATTATAGACCAGTGAATCTTACTTCAGTGGTTGGTAAGTTGATGGAAAAGATCCTGAGAGGGAGGAATTATGAACATTTGGAGAGGCATAATATGATTAGGAATAGTCAGCATGGCTTTGTCAAAGGCAGGTCATGCCTTAAGAGCCTGATTGAATTTTTTGAGGATGTGACTAAACACATTGATGAAGGTAGAGCAGTAGATGTAGTGTATATGGATTTCAGCAAGGCATTTGATAAGGTACCCCATGCCAGGCTTATTGAGAAAGTAAGGAGGCATGGGACCAAGGGGACATTGCTTTGTGGATCCAGAACTGGCTTGCCCACAGAAGCCAAAGAGTGCTTGTAGACGGGTTATATTCTGCATGGAGGTCGGTGACCAGTGGTGTGCCTCAGGGGTCTGTTCTGGGACCTCTTCTCTTGGTGATTTTTATAAATGGACGTAGATGAGGCAGTGGAGGGATGGGTTAGTAAATTTGCTGATGACACAAAGGTTGGGGGTGTTGTGGATAGTGTGGAGGGCTGTCAGAGGTTACAGCGGGACATCAACAGGATGCAAAACTGTGCTGAGAAGTGGTAGATCGAGTTCAACCCAGATAAGTATGAGGTGGTTCATTCTGGTAGGTCAAATATGATGGCAGAATATAGTATGAATGGTAAGACTCTTGGTATTGTGGAGGAACAGAGGGATCTTGGGGTCTGAGTCCACAGGACACTCATAGGTGCTGCACAGGTGGACTCTGTGGTTAAGAAGGCATATGGTACACTGGCCTTCATCAACCGTGGGATTGAGTTTAAGAGCTGAGAGGTAATGTTGCAGCTATACAGGACCCTGGTCAGACCCCATTTGGAGTACTGTGCTCAGTTCTGGTCGCCTCACTACAGGAAGGATATTGAAAGGGTGCAGAGGAGATTTACAAGGATGTTGCCTGGATTGGGGAGCATGCCTTATGAGAATATGTTGAGTGAACTCGGCCTTTTCTCCTTGGAGCGACGGAGGATGAGAGGTGACCTGATAGAGGTGCATAAGATGATGAGAGGCAATGATCGTGTGGATAGGCAGAGGCTTTTTCCCAGGACTGAACTGGCTGCCACAAGAGAACACAGTTTTAAGGAGCTTGGAAGTAGGTATAGAGGAGATTTCAGGGGTAAGTTTTTTTTTTTACGCAGAGAGTGGTGAGTGCGTGGAATGGGCTGTCAGTGACGGTGATGGAGGCGGAAATGATAGGGTCTTTTAAGAAACTCCTAGACAGGTACATGGAACTTAGAAAAATACAGGGCTATGGGTAATCTTAGGTAATTTCTAAGTAAATACATGTTCAGCACAGCATTGTGGGCCAAAGGGCCTGTGTTGTGCTGTAGGGTTTCTACGTTTCTAGATTCTTAACTAGTGCATAAGACCATAAGATATAGGAGCAGAATTAGGCCACTTAGCCCATCTAGCTGTGAAGGGATACGGGGAGAAGGCAAGAGATTGGGACTGAGAGGGAAATGGATCAGCCACGATGAAATGGCTGAGCAGACTCGATAAGCCAAATAGCCTAATCGTCCTATACCTTATGCTCTAAATTTATTATCGAAGTACATATACAGTACTGTGCAAATATCTTCGGCACCGTAAATTTTTTATTTGGTTTCAGATGGTATGACCTCCGCAGAGCCCTGATTGCAACATCATTGAGGTTGTCTGCGATTATCAGGAGAGTAAGAAGCAAGCAAGACAGCCAAAGTCTGCAGAAGAACTGTGGCAAGATTTCCGAGATGCTTGGAACCACCTGCCAGCTGTTTTTTTTATATATAAAACTGCACAATAGTGTACCTAAGAGAATTGATGCAGTTTTGGTGGTCACACCTATTTAACATGCTGCAAGGTTTCATTGCTAACGAAGTGCTCTCTTTGTAATGTTTCACTGCTGAGATAATGGTTTCTCTGTAGCAGCAATGTTTGGGTTATGACTGGAGATAACGGGGTTTTGGAATGCGGGGCTATCCAATGAGAGAAATATTGTTCTTTCTTGTGAGTCTGGAAGAGAGATTTTCGCAGTCTTTGGACGGGGAGAGATGAGGAGAGAAGACGCGAATGGAGAGAGTTGGTACACCGCCGGAGTGGACTTGGAGCGAGGGTCCAAAGGTCAGCGATGATCAGAGGAGGTCGATAGTGGCTGACCGGCTTATCAGTGAGCTCCAACTTTGCACAATAGATTGTTTCATGAGAATGGGCCCTTTTTCTTTTATTTTTGTTTTCTTTACTAACCATGTAGTCAAATTATAAAGCTCAATCATTTAATCGCATATTGTGTACTGTTTGTTATTTCGGGGTACTGATTTGTAACAGGAGACACATTGCGCAGCATCCACCCAAAGGAGATTTCTTAAGTTTGGCTGGGCCAGGGGGTCTATATTAAGCCGCTAGCCTAAGAGAGAGTTACAATTGTGGGGGCTACGTTTGGGATTGATTCCATTGGATGCTGTGTGATTACCCTGAGCAATGAACCAGTGGGGTAGATATTCATACTCCGGATGAATTATTAATTCGCCTGTTAAGTACAGTTGAAGTTGCGATTGTGGGCGGAGGTTTGATAAAATGGCTGGCGCAGCTCTCGTTTTAATGCAGACCAGCACTGAGGTAGCAGTAGCTGGGAGCGGAGATTTCAAAGACAGAGTTCTCTCATTTCTGAGGAGTGAGGGGAAGGAGTGGTTGTGATTAGTCCACGTCCCCCGGTGGAGAGTGAGAATTCTAAGTTAGTATCCACCCTTACTTTTCTGGCAAATAAATGGAAAAATCAGATTCGAAGTCCTAGCTATGGCAGGCTCCGCCTATTCTCTTGAATAATACCCACCCCTACAGGGGAGGAGGAGTATGAAACTTGGGTGGAGCGGACCTCTCAGTTGTCAGATGATGAAAAGCGACAGAGATTGGTTGAAAGTTTGAATGGGCGGGCTGCTGATGTTGTGAGAACCGTCAAAGTGCAGTCTCCCGTAGCGACAGCTGCCAATTATCTGCAAGCACTGGATAATGCTTTTGGTCCAATTGGAAGCCCGATGGAGCTCATGCTGGGGTTTCAGAACATGCATCAGGAGAAAGGGGAGAAGCTTTCTGCTTTTATTTTTCGGCTAGAGAGGCAGCTAAATTGCTTGCAGTGCAGAGGGGTCATTCAGGCGGCTGAGGTGGATCAGTTAAGAATGGACCAGATAGCCAGGGGCGCCCAGCCCCATGACCTGATTACTTGGGGTCTCTGACAGTCTCGTAAGATGCGCCCCCCCCCCCCCCATCTTTTGTTGAGCTGATCAGAGAGGTATGGGGAGGAGAACACGGTGGACTCAGTCAGCAGGGTACAGTCCTCGGTAGTAGTCCCCTGCGGTGAAGTGACCGCAGATAGTCTACCCCGGGGAGTGGTAGAGGAGATTGTGGCAAAGTTGAGAATGGAGATATGTCGGCTGTTATCAGCGAGTGTGACCGCACCCCCCCCCCCCATGTGATGGAGCTGATGGGGGGGAGATTCCCCAAGGGGACAATCAATGCGGAGGGCTGCTGGCAGCAGGTGTCATGCCAGAAGCAGAGTGAACCTCCGAGTACCTAAGCAGAGAGAGTTGTTGGGAAAACTTAGAGGAGACCCAGTGAGGGAATGGCCTGGTGTCTCTGGGGGAACAGGTTCTCAGCAATGTACCAAAGAATCCCTGAAAGCGAAAGGCCCAATTCCTGAAGGCTTAGTGGGTCTATGCTCCAGTGTGTCGCTACGAATAGAGAGTATTTATGCTAAAGCCATACTCGACACCGGGTCGCAGGTCATGTAGTTGTACCATTCATTTTACAAACGGTATCTGAAGCATTTACCATTGACCCCACTCAGGGCACTGGAGACCTGGGGTCTCATTGCCGGTGATTATCCATACGACAGTTATTTGTCAGTGAAGTTGGAGCTCTTGGAGGCCGATGTGGGAGTGTCTGAGGTCCTGACCCTGTTGAGAAGGGCAGCGTTTCAATTCTGGTGGGGACCAACACCCCTCTTGAGAAGAGGCTCATGGGGGCCTGCAAGGAGAGGCTAGCGAGAGCTTTCTGGGAACATTGTCTGAGCACCCGGTATTTCGAGCTGCTTTTGAGGAACTGCGTGGCTGCATTAAGCCAGATATTGAATTTCAAGGAGCATTGCCTCAAAAAGGTGGCTTCATTGTTAAGGACCCCACCACGCAGGACATTTCCTCTTCTCACCGCTACCATTAGGAAGGAGGTACAGGAGGCTGAGGCACACACTCAATAACTTTACTACATACTTACTATAATTTACACTTATTACATATTGCATTTACTGCTGCCACAAAGTTAACAAATTTCACAACATATGCCAGTGATATTGAACCTGATTCTGTCACCCTAACGCTTGGAGATTAGAATGACACTGAGACAATGGAGCCCAAAATTAAATATGCCTTCATAAATAGTCGAGTTTTCTGGACATATCTTAGTTAAATCATGGCTGCAAAACTAAAGAGCTGATTATCAACTACAGGAGGAAGAACACATAGGTCCATGAACCAGTCCTCATTAGGGGATCGGGAGTGGAGAGGATCTGCTTTCTTAGAAGCTTATGTAGATTATTCACGTCTCCAAAAACTGGCATATTTCTATAGATGCACAGTGGAGAGTATCCTGACTGGTTGCACCAATGTCCAAAAGATGACAAATTGTGCCAAGTTCAAAAAGAAAAACAAAAGTTTGAAGTTCAAAGTAACTTTATTATCAAGCTACATATGTGTCATCATATACAATCCTTGAATTTCTTTTCTCTCGGGCAATCACAGTAGATACATAAAACACAAAAGAATCAATGAAAGCAACACCCACAAGGTGCTGGAGGAACTCAACAGGTCAGGCAACACCTATGGAAATGACTAAACAGTTGGGTCTTGACCCAAAAATTGACTGTACTTTCACTTCTATAAATCCTGCTGGACCTTCTGAGTTCCTCAGGCACTTTGTGTGTGTTGCTTTAGATTCCAGGCATCTGTAGAATTCCTGGGGTGTTTAGAATCAATGCAAGACCACATCCAACAGGGTGGACAACAATCCCCTACTGACTGGTTCTCACTGCACAACTCTGAACCCTGCAACTTTCCTAAATGACCCACTACAACTCTTGAAGGTTCAGGCACGATTGTCTATTACAAAATTGTGTTTTCACCACCACACTAGAAGATTTGACTGATCAACCATTGTCTAGTGCCGACCTCCAACTCTACGTCGATGGCAGTTCTTTTGTCAGCCCTACTGGCTAAAGATGCTCAGGATATGCCATCGCCACTGACTCCACAGTTATTGAACAAAGACCTTCTAAGACCCCTATATCAGCACCAAAGGCAGAGCTCTATGCCCTCACCCGCGCCTGTATTTTAGCTAGAGACAAATCAGCCAATATTTACTCCGATTCCCGCTACACTTTTGATGTCACCCACGATTACGGTGCCCAGTGGGAGTATCGTGGGTTTCTAACCTCCACTAGACAGCCCATTAGTAATGCCCTATATGTTTGTCACTTATTACGGCTTCTTCAGCTCCCATCCCAAGTAGCTACTATTAAATGTGCCGCACATACACGAGCTTCCGATGAGGTATCCTGGAGAAACACCAGGGTGGACGAGGCGGGAAAACAAGCAGCTCCCCACCAGCCACTTATCATGATTATGGGGAACAAACAGGCCACAGTTCAAACGCCACAGCAATGGGGTATGCCAGACATAGGGAAAAACGCGCATTTCAGGGGGACGCCCCTGCTGAGGAATGCCAATTATGGTCTCAGATGGGATGTCACTAAGATAAAAAACACCCAATTGTGGCTGACCCCTGCAGGTCAGGTTTGCGTTCCAAATGTCTTTTTACCTGGCTTAAGGTTTTACCTCTGGCATTGTTCCATATGAGAGTTACACCCTCGACTAAAACTGGATTATCCCCAGCAGAAATGATATATGGAAAGCCTATGCGTACCCCATGGACACCAGAATTAACTCGTCCCCTCCCTGATAAAATAGATATGCATATTCTAGGGGAGGAAATGGGAAAATATTTGTGTAAGCTCACCAAAATTTTCCAAAGTTTGCATTCGCAGGTTGTCCAGGCCCACCAAGAGGACGAGGATCAAGCTAACGGGAACTATCCCACTGTTAATACTGGAGACTTTGTCTTGATAAAGAATTGGGACAGAAAGAAATTGGACACTCGGTGGAAAGGACCCTATCAGGTGCTGCTGACCACACCCTCGGCCATGAAAGCGGAAGGGCAGCCAAGGTGGATTCATCGAACCAACTGTGAACCCGTCGTTAAGGAAGGGGGAATAATACCATGACGACTGTACTCTGTACCCCAAGTCTCCAAACGAATACTTTCCTTTCTCTATGCCATACATATTCAGAACTAATAAGGTAATAGAATAGAATAGAATAGTACAGCACAGTACAGCCCTTCAGCCCACAATGTTGTGCCGACCCTCAAACCCCGCCTCCCATATAACCCCCCCTCTTAAATTCCTCCATATGCCTGTCTAATAGTCTCTTAAACTTCACTAGTGTATCTGCCTCCACCGCTGACTCAGGCAGTGCATTCCACACACCAACCACGCTCTGAGTAAAAAACCTTCCTCTAATATCCCCCTTGAACTTCCCACCCCTTACCTTAAAGCCATGTCCTCTTGTATTGAGCAGTGGTGCCTGGGGAAGAGGCGCTGGCTATCCACTCTATCTATTCCTCTTAATATCTTGTACACCTCTATCATGCCTCCTCTCATCCTCCTTCTCTCCAGAGAGTAAAGCCCTAGCTCCCTTAATCTCTGATCATAATGCATACTCTCTAAACCAGGCAGCATCCTGGTAAATCTCCTCTGTACCCTTTCTAATGCTTCCACATTCTTCCTATAGTGAGGTGACCAGAACTGAACACAGTACTCCAAGCGTGGCCTAACCAGAGTTTTATAGAGCTGCATCATGACATCGCGACTCTTAAACTCTATCCCTTGACTTAAGAAAGGTAACACCCCATGAACTTTCTTAACTACCCTATCCACCTGTGAGGCAACTTTCAGGAATCTGTGGACATGTACCCCCAGATCCCTCTACCAAGTATCCTGTCAATTACTTTGTACCCTGCCTTGGAGTTTGTCCTTCCAAAGTGTACCACCTCACACTTCTCCGGGCTGAACTCCATTTGCCACTTCTCAGCCCACTTCTGCATCCTATCAATGTCTCTTTGCAATCTTTGACAATCCTCTACACTACCTACAACACCACCAACCTTTGTGTCATCTCCAAACTTGCCAGCCCACCCTTCTATCCCCACATCCAGGTCGTTAATAAAAATCACGAAAAGTAGAGGTCCCAGAACAGATCCTTGTGGGACACCACTACTCACAATCCTCCAATCTGAATGTACTCTCTCCACCACGACCCTCTGCCTTCTGCGGGCAAGCCAATTCTGAATCGACCTGGCCAAACCTCCCTGGATCCCATGCCTTCTGACTTTCTGAGTAAGCCTACCATGTGGAACCTTGTCAAATGCCTTACTAAAATCCATACAGATCACATCCACTGCACTATCCTCATCTATATGCCTGGTCACCTCCTCAAAGAACTCTATCAGGCTTGTCAGACACAATCTGGCCTTCACAAAGCCATGCTGACTGTCCCTGATCAGACCATGATTCTCTAAATGCCTATAGATCCTATCTCTAAGAATCTTTTCCAACAGCTTTCCCACCACAGACGTAAGGCTCACTGGTCTATAATTACCCGGACTATCCCTACTACCTTTTTTGAACAAGGGGACAACATCCGCCTCCCTCCAAACCTCCGGTACCATTCCCATGGACAACGAGGACATAAAGATCCTAGCCAGAGGCTCAGCAATCTCTTCCCTCGCCTTATGGAGCAGCCTGGGGAATATTCCATCAGGCCCGGGGACCCATGATAACAACCCCGTTATTTTTGCACCTTTCCAAAATCTGTCTCCCAATCTGCTCCTCTGTATCTCTGCTGCTCCCAGGGGGCCTATAGAATACCCCCAATACAGTAACTGCTCCCTTCCTGTTCCTGACTTCCACCCATACTGACTCAAAAGAGGATCCTGATACATTACCCACCCTTTCTGTAGCTGTAATAGTATCCCTGACCAGTAATGCCACACCTCCGCCCCTTTTCCCTCCTCTCTATCCCTTTTAAAGCACTGAAATCCAGGAATATTGAGAATCCATTCCTGCCCTGGTGCCAGCCAAGTCTCTGTAATGGCCACTACATCATAATTCCGTGTATGTATCCAAGCTCTCAGTTCATCACCTTTGTTCCTGATGCTTCTTGCATTGAGGTACACACACTTCAGCCCTTCTGCCTTACTACCTTTACACCGTTTATTCTGCTTCTCGTTCCTCAAAGCTTCTCTATATGTTAGATCTGGCTTTACTCCATGCACTTCTTTCACTGCTCTATCACTCCGGGTCCCAACCCCCTTGCAAATTAGTTTAAACCCTCCCGAATCTGCTAGCAAACCTACCTGCAAGGATATTGCTCCCCCTTGGGTTCAGGTGCAACCCATCCAATCTGTACTGGTCCCACTTTCCCCAGAAGAGATCCCAATGATCCAAAAATCTAAAACCCTGCTCCCTGCACCAACTCCTCAGCCACGCATTCAACTGCCATCTCCTCCAATTCTTACCATCATTGTCACATAGCAATCCTGAGAACGCCACCCTTGAGATCCTGTTCTTCAGCCTTCTGCCTAGTTCCCGAAACTCACACTTCAGGACCTCATCCCTCTTCCTGCCTATGTTATTGGTACCAACATGTGTCACGTCTTCTGGTTGCTTTCCTTCCCGTACCAGGATGTCGGGCACCCGGTCAGAGACATCCCGGACCCTGGCACCCGGGAGGCAACAAACCATGCGGGTGTCCTTCTCACGTCCACAAAATCTCCTGTCTGCTCCCATGACTATAGAGTCTCCAATGACAACAGCTCTCCTCTTCTCTGTCCCACCCTTCTGCACCACCGGGTCAGACTCAGTGCCGGAGGCTCTGCCACCATGGCTCACACCTGGTCGGTCATCCCCGCCAACAGTATTCAGGACGGTAAACTTATTATTCAGGGGAATGGCTACAAGGGTGCTCTGCACTATCTGTCTGCTCACCTTCGCTTTCGCCCCTCTGACTGTCACCCAACGACCTGCTTCCAACAGCCTAGGTGTGACTACCTCCCTGTAGCTCTCATCTATGACTGCCTCATTCTCCCTTATGAGTCGAAGGTCCCCCAGCTGCTGCTCCAGATTCCTTACATGGTCTTCCAGATCGCCCAGCCATATGCACTTCCGGCAGATGTGACTCTGCGGGAGAGGGGCATTCCCCCAGACTGCCACATCTCACATGAGAGGCACATCACCATCTCAGGAGGCATTGTAAAGACTAACTGTGAGTAAGCTTGTCCTCCGCCTCTTCTCGTTGAAGCCTCTCGAGTCAAAGCCTCAAAGCTCTACTCCTTCACTGGCCCACTCACGCACTGGCCGCTTTCCAGTAGTCGGCTTGTTGGGTATGTGCCAGGTTACCCCAGCATGCGGAGTCAGGAACGCCCTTGGAAGGAGTGAGATGTTATCTGTGAGATTTATGAATTCTTTGAGTAAATCCTCAGATCCATTTTTGAATCAATGGTGGATGTCAGGATGTAAAACAACCCGGAATTGTGGGTGTCTTTGTTTTAAGGGATGGCATTTGCGTATACTTACAGAAGTGGTTGAGAGACCTTCTATCGAATCTGCCCATGCCCTGAGGAAGGTAAATGGGACCTATTATTGCCGTACTGGAGGAATAGAGGAAACATTTTTGGCAGATAGCTCTTGTACAGAAACTAGGACTGATCCCTGTTTGTACGTTGTTAATGGAACTTATTGGGTATGTGGTAAGAAGGCATATCCATGGCTCTCAGGGCCTTATGATGACAAGGGAACTATCACAGTGAGAAATTGGATGGGATGTTGCTGCTTAGCTTATGTAGTACCCTCTATATATTTATTAACCAACATTTCTCATCATACTCAGCTAGAACGAAATAGGCGAGGAATTACAAAAAGCAAGAGGTTTTGGATGATACATTAATCCCCTTCTTATAGCTTGCTGTAAAAGTGTTGGATTACTTTAAATTTTATCATCAAATGATAAAAAGGAGGGAATGATAAAGTTGTTAAGTTTTCCACAAAAGAAGTTTCCTGACTTTTCACACCTTTTGGTTTCAACAAAAGGCGGTTGCTGATGGAGCTTAAGACAGGACATTCCTTTATCGATTAAAATTTACATTTCAGTGGAGTCTTTTACCTAAGTTATTAAGTTTTGCTCTATCTGAGTAGCTGGGACGTCTATCGAACAGATTGTTCATTTGTATCAACCTGAGTGTACCTTTGTATCGGTGGCCTTATAACTTGTAACAATTCTGACGTCAGGCAGTGAACTTGTTGAACCGCCGGAGAAATGAGAGCGCTTCTCCCCTGATGTCGGGACCAAGTTCACTCACCGGCTGAGATAGAAGAAATAAACTGGTGAAAAGATAAGTATCGATCTTTTTGTGCTGTGTTTATTTCATCCGGCAAATTTACATTTACAATCTTTTTAGTCAAAAATAAAATCTATCAAAGAAGAGATTTGAAAGAAAAACAAAACAAATACCAGTGAGAATTGCCTATAAGCCACAACAATACAGGAAATCAATAAAAATAATAATGATCATGGAGATAATAATCACTCAAATTATTAAAGCAGAAGAGATCAGTGAAAGGGATAAAGGAACAGGAACGGGATCCTAAATAAAACATAGAAGAGCCCTTTCAAGCTTACCAACAATTTGACCATAAGACATAGGAGAATCAGGCATTTGGTCCATTGAGTCTACTCCATCATTTCATCATGGCTGATACATTTTCACTCTCAGCCCCAATCTCTTGCCTTCTCCCCATATCCCTTCATGCCCTGACTAGTCAAGAATCTATCAACCTCTGCCTTAAATATACATAAAGTCTTGTCCTCCTCAGCCAACTGTGACAACGTGTTCCACAGATTCACCACTCTCTGGCTAAAAAAAAAATTCCTCCTCATCTCTGTTCTAAATATTTGTCCCTCTATTCGGAGACTATGTCCTTACTCTTAGACTCTCCACTCTATCAAGGCCTTTCAATATTCAATAGGTTTCAATGAGATCTCCCCTCATCCTTCTGAATTCCAATGAATACAGGCACAGAGCCATCAAACGCTTCTCATATAATAACTCTTTCAATCTCGAATCATTTTCTGAGCCTCCTTTGAACCCTCTCCAGCGTCAGCACATCATTTCTTCAAAAAGGGGCTGAAAACTGCTCGAAGTGAGGCCTCAACATTACCTTTTAAAGCCTCAACATTACACCTTTGCTTTTATATTCTAGTCCTCTAATTGAATGCTTGCTGTCCTCACTGCCAACTCAACCTGTAAATTAACCTTTAGGGAATCCTGCGCAAGGACTCAAGTCCCTTTGCACCTCAGATACTCAGATATTTGCACTGGAGCAAATAATAAGGAATAAACTAGAACATCTACGAAGGAATATGGGGAATATATTTTAAAGTGATTGAGAAATACTTTGGTGTTTGCAATGCTTGCGTAAAATGATTGCTGAAAATAATTTTAGTGACGCATAGAATGGTGCTACTCTAGTCCGTGCAAAACAGATATTTACAATGCAGCAGCAAGCGACTTTGATAGTCCATAACACTGAAAGGCCATTGACAAGTGATGTGTAGCATTATTCAGTTGTTTTTCAGTCCAACTATCTAACTGGTGGTTCCGTATCTCCCACCAGGCGGCAAGAGTTTTAACAAAGCAGTGGTGTAATAGTGTTTAATGCAACACATACAAAATGCTTGAGAAATTCAACAAGGCAGGCAGCATCTACAGAGGGGAATTAACATTCGATGATTTTGGGCCGAGACCCTTCATCAGGAATGACCTGACCTGCTGAGTTCCTCCAACATTTTGTGTTTGTTGCTCTGGATTTCCACATCTGCAGAATCTCTTGTGTTAATTGTGCTTAAAGCAGCATTCAACAGAATCTTAAGAAAAATATATTTAACAAGGAACAAATAAAGTGTTAATGCAACATCGCAGATGAATAAAAATGTATGGGGTTAAATACTCAAGTAAAATTAAAGGAATATTAAAAAGCAATGACAATGCACACAAAATGCTGAAGGAACTCAGCAGGTCAGGCAGCAATTAATAAAGAGTCGACATTTCAGGCCGAGGCCCTTCTTCAGGACTGAGAAGGAAGGAGGAAGATGCCAGAATAAAAAGGTGGGGTGGGGGAGAGTGGAAGAAGGCTAGCTGGAAGATGAGAGGTGAAGCCAGGTGGGTGGTAAAGGACTGGAGAGGAAGGAATCTGATAGGAGAAGTGAGTGGACCATAGGAGAAAGGGACCCAGGGGGAAATAATAAGCAAGTGAAAATAGGCAAAAGGCCAGAGTGAGAAATAGAGAAAGAGGGGAAGGGAGGGATTTTTTTTTAACCAGAAGGAGAAATCGAAGTTCATGCCATCATGTTGGAGGCTACCCAGACCGAATATAAGGTGTTGCTCCTCCAACCTGAGAAATGTGGGTAACCTACATTGGAAATGTAGATTAGTTTGCATACAGAGAGTTATGTGTACTGTATCTGCTCACTGGATTTTTTGTTTTTTGTTTATCACACCATTATCTGTAAAATCTAGGGAGTGTCATGCATGAAAATCCCAGCAGTTTCTGAGATACTCAAACCACCCCGTCTGACACCAGCAACCAATCCACGGTCAAAGTCACTTAGATAACATTTCTTCCCCATTCTGATGCTTGGTCTGAAGAACAACTGGACCTCTTGACCACATCTGCATGCTTTTACGCATTGAGTTGCTATCACGATTGGCTGATTAAATATTTGCTTTAACGAGCATGTGTACCTAATAAGTGGCTATGGAGTATAAATTCCGATTATTACAATAAAATTCATTGTCTACAGCTTAGCTAATGCTCATTGATTGCTGATGTTGGCTAGAACTTGTTGGTCAGAAAGGACTACAGTCCAGATGGACCTGTTGTGCACTCTATCACAATAAATAAAGTGACAGGTGATATATCTACACACTGCATGGATTCAATTTAATTTCTATTAAAAATGCAAAAAATAAAAGGTAGTTAAAAAACACCATCTTATTAAAAAGAAAAAATCCTTCTCTTTAATTAATTTCCATATTGTGGTTGAGCTGAAATGCTATCAAGCACTTACACCATATCCTATGGAAGTTCTGTTGTAGCAGAAACAGCTTTATTTGGTCAAAGCTACCCAGTGCCATAATGAAAAAACACCGTAAGATTCTGCATCCCCCAGAAAGAGTGATGCAATGTCATACACAACTCCCACAAAGGAAGGATGATTCTTGATAAAAGTAGAGCTCCGCTATATAAGGGGTGATTGATAAGTTCGTGGCCTAAGGTAGAAGGAGTCAATTTTAGAAAACCTAGCACATTTATTTTTCAAAATAGTCCCCTCCTACATTTACACACTTAGTCCAGCGGTCATGGAGCAAACAGATCTTGGACCTCCAGAAAGTGTCTACAGATGGGTGATTGATAAATTTGTGGCCTAAGATAGAAGGAGATGAGTTATACAGCTCTCGTTACATGCACATGCAGGTCAACTCTTTGAGTGATCATGCAGAAAGTTTGAAGTTAATGACTCATCTCCTTCTACCTTAGGCCAAGAACTTATTAATCACCCCTGATGAGACCATATTTGACATAATGTGTACATTCCTTTAAGAATTTCTTAGCAGGTTAAGAAAGTTTGGCTTGTCACCATGGAATCTAACAAATGCAGGTTAGAAAGAATGCAAGGTAGCCTAGTAGCTAGCACAACACTTTACAGCACAAGCGACCCAGGGTTCAATTCCTGTCATATAGGTTTCTCCCAGGCTCTCCGGTTTCCTCCCACGGTCCAAAGCCGTATCAGCTGGTAGGTTAATTGGTCATTGTAAATGGTTCCATGATTAGGTTAGGGTTAACTTAGGGTATTGCTGGGTGCCTCAGTTCGAAGAGCTGTAAGGGCCTATTCCATGTTATAAATAATAATTAAAATTCTTGTATCAAACATCATATCCTTTTGTGCATGCATGCTTGGAAACAGTGGTCATTAATAAGACAAGCATATATCGTCCATCCCTGATTACCCTTGAGGAGGTGGTGGTAAGCTGCCTTCTTAAACCGCTACTGCTCTAGTTAAAGCACTCCTGCAATTCGGAGGGTGGAGAGTTTCAGGGAGTTCAGTAAAGAATTCTACTTAGGATCTTCACACTATGAATGAGAACTTGCTGAAGGAAGTTCCATTGTGAATGTAAACATCAGGATATTTATACTGAGAACACAAATACAAGGACATAATGTATGACCTTATATTTTAGTGCAGATAGGAGTGACATTGAAAATCTGACTGAGTGGTGCCACAACAACAACCTCATACCCAAAGTCAGCAAGACCAACCAGCTTCCAGATTAAGATGGTGCCCGAAGAAAGACAGTGACAACTTCCTGGCAGCAAATAAAACTACTACCTACTTCATTAATCACATTTTTTTTTTCTCTTTAGTGATCACTGCAATCAATAGACTGTAACTTCCCATTTGGAGCAGAGTTTTTGAACTGCCTGTGCATGTTGCCATTTTTATGGTGTGAACTGAAGTCTCGAAGGTGCAGGGTGGTTGCGACGTGGCCAGTAAGGGCAGAATCAAGGCATTGGGGCCCGAGCCCAAGAGCGGGGATCGAGCCAATGTTTAGCTATTGCTGGAGTGGGCTTGAAAGTGACTCGAAGCAGCAGTACTGAGGCAAGGCGAGACGAGGCAGAGTCAAGGCAGCGGGACCCAGTCCTAAGTGCTTGGAACTACCCATCGTTTGCCCGATTTAAGCACCGGACCAGATTGGAAAGGTCGAATACAGGCAGAATCGAGCCAGGACTGAGAGCAAGGAATGGAGTGGTGTTGGGCCAATTTAAGTGCCGGGGTAGACTGAAAAGGCCAGAGGAGAGGGTCGTGGTGGTGCTCTGCTCGCTGCTTCGCAAGGCTTACTCATCTCTACAATGAATTGAGGCTGTGGCCTGCAATTGATGGGCTCCTGGATCATCTGATGACTGGTTTCCTGACTATGACCTCTTTCAAGAACTTCAGCTCTGAATGTTATTTGCTTACTTTTAATGTTTGCGTAAAAGGTGACGTGCTGTAGCTGCATGATGTCGGGAGCCAGTGGACCCCATTGTGGTTCCTGCTGACCACATCTGCAGCAAGTGTTGGCTGCTCAAAGTTGATGACCTGGAATCTGAGCTTCAAACACCACAACATATCGTGGGGGGGGGGGCAGTGAGTTATCTCGACGCTCTCTTCTCTTCCACAAGGTAGGTACACCTATCAGATTAACTGTCTCAAAGTCTGTCCGTGGTCAGGGACAAAAGGGTGTGACTGCGAGTGTAGCAGGTAAATGGGATCCAAGAGACAGTGCTGGAGGAACCTCAGCCCTTGAGCTTGTCCAGCAGTTCTGAGATCCTTGCTCCCTGTGTGGATGAGAGTGGGGCTGCAGGAAGGATAAGCAACCTAACTGTGGCACCATGGTTCAGGGAGCCAGGCAAGAGGGAGGAAAGAAGAGAAATATAGTGGTAATTGGGGATAGTATAGAATAGGCCAAGTTCTCTACCGCAGGGATAGAGTGTCCCAATGACGGCGTTGCCTGGCTGGTGCCCGGGTTCGGGACATCTTACCTGACCTGCAGAGGAATTTGCAGTGGGAGGGAAAAGATCCAATTGTCGTGGTCCATATGGCTGTCAACAACATAGGTACATCGAGGGAAGAGGTTCTGCTGAGGGAATTTGAGCAACTAGGGACTAAATTAAAAAGAAGAACCAAAAAGGTGGTAATCTCTGGATTACTATCTCAGTCATGTGCAAATTGGCACAAGGTTAAGAAGATTAGAGAGTTAAATGCGTGGCTCAAGGATTGCTGTGGGGAGAAATGGGTTTGAATTCTTGGGAAACGGGCACCAGTATTGGAGAAGGAGGGTGCTGTTCCGTTGGGACAGGCTCCACCTGGACTGTGATGGGACCTGGATCCTGGTTAATCGTATAACTAGGGTTGTGGATAGGGCTTTAAATTAAATACCAGGGGGTGGGTTCAACAGATTGGAGAAGTATGGATAAAGTAAATGGGAAAAGTGTAGATAAAGATGAGGTAAAACCAAAAGTTAAAAAAGAGAAAAGTAAAGGTGGAGTGCAGAAAAGTCAAGTGCATAAGAGACAAAGATTACTAGATTTTAAGGACACAATGAGTGTAAGGGCACTTTATCTGAATGCCTATGGTATTTGTAACAAGGTCAGTGAACTTGCAAATGCAGCATAAATCAGCACAAAGGGGTATAGTTTAGTGGCCATTACAGAAGTGTGATTGCAGGGTGGAGAGAATTGGGAATTAAATACCAAGGATATCAGGTAATACGGAAAGATAGGCAGGAAGGTAAGGGAGGTGGGGTAGCACTCTTAATTAAAGATGAGATCAGGGTGATACTGAGAGATGATAAAAGATCTAAGGAGCAGAATGTGGAATCCATCTGGGTAAAGATTAGGAATAGTAAAAGGAAAAAAATCACTGGTAGGAGTTGTCTATCGGCCACTGAATAATAACATTTCAGTGGCACAGGCAATAAACAGAGAAATATCTGAGGCATGTAAGAATGGAACAACAGTTCTCATGGGGGAGCTTAACTTGTACATAGATTGGCTGAATCAAGTTGGTTGAGGTAGTCTTCAGAAGGACTTCATAGAATGCATCTGTGATAGCTTTCTTGAACAGCATGTTACTGAATCTACAAGAGAACGTGCTGTCTTGGATCTGGCCCTGTGCAATGAGACAGGTAAAATTAGCAATCTTGTAGTTAGGGATCCATTTGGAAAGAGTGATCACAGTATGGTTGAGTTTCTGATACAAATGGAGGGTGCAATAGTTTGATCTATAAGAAGTGTATTATGCCTAAATAAAGGAGACTACAGCGGGATGAGGGAGTTGTTGGATAGGGTAGAATAGGAACACAGGCCATATGGTGGGATGGTTGATAAACAGTGGAAGACTTTCAAAGAAATTTTTCACTGTGCTCAACAAAAGTATTTTCCAGTTAAAAGCAAGGACAGTAAGGGTGGGGAGAGCCAGCAATGGATAACTAAGGAAATAAAGGAAGGCATCAAACTAAAAGCTTGTGCGTACAAAGTCGCCAAGAGTAGTGGGAAACTGAAAGATTGGGAAAACTTTAAAAAGCAACAAAGAACCACTAGGCAAGCAATAAAGAAAGGCATCACAGATTATGAAAATAAACTAGCACAAAATATAAAAACCGATAGTAAAAGTTTTTATAATTATAAACGTGGAAAAGTGTGGCCAAAATGAATGCAGGTCCCTTGGAAGACGAGAAGGGGGAATTGATATTGGATAATGAAGAAATGGCAAAGGCTTTGAATGACTATTTTGCGTCAGTTTTCATGGTGGAGGACACATCTAACATGCCAAAGAGAGATGTTATGGATGTAATGGGAGGTGAGGACCCCAATACAACAACTATCACTAAAGAAGTAGGTTGTGCAAACTTGTGGGCCTAAAGATAGATAATTCCCCTGGTCCAGATGGAATGCATCCCAGGATAATGAAAGAAATGGCAGAGGTTATAGTTGAGGTTTTGGTGATAATTTACCAAAATTCTCTGGACTCTTGGTAGGCCCAGGCAGATTGGAAGATGGCGAATGTCACACCACTGTTCAAAAAAGGATGTCGGCAAAAGGCACGTAACTATAGATAGTTAGTTCAACATCTGTAGTTGGGAAAATGCTTGACGCTATCATTAAAGAAGAATTAGTGAGGCATCTGGAAAGAAGTGGATTTATCATGCGGACACAGCATGGATTCAGCAAAGGTAGGACCTGTTTGACAAACTTACTGGAGTTCTTTGAGGATGTAAACAAGCACAATAGATAGAGGGGAACAGATGGATGTTATTTACTTGGATTTCCAGAAGGTGTTAGATAAGGTGCCACAATAAAGACTTATCCATAAGAGAAGGATACATAGAGTTGGGGGTGATGCTTTAGCTTGGATAGAGGATTGGCTAACTCATAGAAAGCAGAGAGTTGGGATACATGAGTGGTTCTCTGATGTGGCAATCAGTGGTGAGCAGTGTGCCACAGGGGTCGGTGCTGGGCCCGCAACTGTTCTTGATATACATTAACAATCTGGAAGAGGGGACTGAGTGTAGTGTATCTAAGTTTGCTGATGACAATAAATTAGTTGAAAAGCAAATTGTGCAGAGGATACTGAGAATTTGCAGAGATATAGATAGGTTAAGTAAGTGGGCAAAGGTCGGGCAGATGGAGTACAATGTCAATAAATGTGAGGTCATTCACTTTCAAAGGAAAAGTGGATGATCAGATTATTATTCAAATGGTAGAAGATTATAATATGCTGCTGTGCAGAAGGACTTGGGAGTCCTTGTGCATTAATCACAGAAGGTTGGTTTACAGGTGCAGCAAGCTATCAAGAAGGAAAATGAAATGTTCATAAATCCTGCCTCTCAGAATCTTCTCTCTTTCTTTACTGTCCTGCTTTAGTCAGTTTTCAGGATATAAACTTAACTTTCATAAGAGTGAACTTTTTCCTTTGAATAATTTGGTATTAGTTAATACTAACCTTCCTTTTAAAATTGTAAAAAATCAATTTACTTGTTTGGGCATAACAATTACTAGGAATTACAAATTCCTTTTTAAAGAAAAATTTTTTACACTTCTGAATTATGTTAAGAAGGCACTATCAAATTGGTCACCCCTCTCCTTATCGTTGATTGGCCGAATTAATTCTATTAAAATGAATATTTTGCCTAAATTTTTATATTTATTTCAGGCTGTACCTGTTTTTATTCCTAAATCTTTTTTTGATTCTCTGGATTCTATTATATCTTCTTATATATGGAAAAATAAAATTTCTCGATTAAATAAAGTTCATCTTCAAAAAGCTAAAAAGGAATGGAGGTTTAGCCTTATCAAATTTTAGGTTTTATTACTGGACAGTCAATATACAGAATCTTATGGTTATATTATATTAATCAAGAGGACTGTCCGGTCTGGGTTTCCTTAGAAGCTAATTCTGTTAATAAATTTTCTATCATTTCTCTTCTCGGATCCTCAATTCCTTTATCTTTAAGTAATTTAACTGATAATTTTGTAGTTAAACACACTTTGAGGATTTGGGTACAATTTAGAAAGTATTTTGGTTTATTGAGTTTTTCACTTTCAAGTCCCATTCTTTCTAACTATTTTTTAAACCTTCTATGACTGATTTAGCTTTTAAAGAGTGGAATAGATTGGGTATTAAATGTTTTCAAAATTTGTTTGTTGGAGATAGTCTCTCTTCATTTGAACAACTGTCAGCTTACCCAAAGTATAGCCTACCCAAAACCTACTTTTTTCGATATTTACAAATTAGAGACTTTTTGTGTTCTCAAGTACATACATTTCCTAAAAGTCCAGATAAGAATTTACTTGATACAATTTTTAACTTGAAACCCTTCCATAATGGATCTGTATCTAATATTTATGGTATGTTGTTGGGAATGAGAAATATTCCTTTAGACAAAATTAAAAATCTCTGGGAACAAGATTTACAGATTCCAATTTTTGAGGACATTTGGAATGAAATTTTTAAATTGGTTAATCCCTCATTATTATGTGCCCATCATTCCCTTCTACAATTTAAAGTGGCTCATAGGGCCCACATAACTAAAGATAAGCTGTCTCGTTTTTATTCGGATATATCTCCCTATTGTGAATGATGTAACAATGGAGAAGCTTCACTAATTCATATGTCTTGGACTTGTCCAAGCCTTGAAAAATATTGGAAGGAAGTATTCCAAACTTTTTCGGTGCTTTTTAAAGTAAATCTTAAACCTAATCCTTTGACTGCCTTAGTTGATATTGTTGGAGGAAATGATATTATTTTGGAGACACATGATTTGCATATTTCTCTTATAGCCAGCAGGGCATTCTTGCTTAAGTGGAAGGATGCCACTCATTGGTGAAATCATGTTACGTCATGCTTAAATTTAGAGAAGATTCGCTATTCAATTTCTGAACCTAGACAAGGTTTTTTAACATTGTGGGGGCCTTTTCTGAATTATTTTCAAAATCTTTGATTTGCTATTAAGCACAGATGTTGACTAACAATATGTTTTATTATATGATAAGGATTTTTTCCTTTTTTTTTTAACCAAACAGCTGTTTTTTTTTCTGGTAGTGGGTTTAGATTTTTTTTGTATAATAGAATTATCTCTCTTCAATATTATGTTTAAATTTAATGGTCTGAGTCGATGTTCCCTCCCTCCCTCCTTCCTAATGTATATGGATATGGGGTAATGAGACTACATTTGTGATTTCAATATACTGTAATCGATATATATTATATATCCTACTGTACTCTGTATTCTTTTATGCAAGAAATCAACACAAATATTGAAAAAGAAAAAAGAAAGGATCTTCTCCATCATTTTACCAACCACTGAAGGAAGACTCACTGGTCTATAATTTCCTGGGCTATCTCTACTCCCTTTCTTGAGAAGGATATCCCTTTTTGGAGTTCCTCCCTGATAACTGTGAGGTGGTTCATTTCGATAGGTTAAATATGATGGCAAAATATAGTATTAATGATAAGACTCTTAGCAGTGTGGAGGATCAGATGGATCTTGGGGTCCGAGTCCATAGGATGCTCAAAGTTGCTGCCCAGGTTGACTCTGTGGTTAAGAAGGCATATGGTGCATTGGCCTTCATCAACCATGGGACTGAGTTCAAGAGCTGAGAGGTAATGTTACAGCTACATAGGATTCTAGTTAGACCCCACCTGGAGTACTGTGCTCAGTTCTGGTCACCTCACTACAGGAAGGATATGGAAACTATAGAAAGGGTGCGGAAAAGACTTACAAGGATTTTTTACTGGATGGGGGAGCAGGCCTTATGGGAATAGATTGAGTGAACTTGGCCTTTTCTCCTTGGAGCGATGGAGGATGAGAGGTGACCTGATAGAGGTGTATAAGATGACGACAGGCATTGATTGTGTGGATAGTCAAGAGGCTTTATCCCAGGGCTGAAATGGCCAACACAAGAGGGCACAGTTTTAAGGTGCTTGGAAGTAGGTACAGAGGAGATGTCAGAGGTAAGTTTTTTATGCAGAGAGTGGTGAGTGCATGGAATAGCTGCCGGAGACTGCGGTGGAGGCAAATACAATAGGGTCTTTTAAGAGACTCCTGCATAGGTACACGGAACTTAGAAAGATGGAGGGCTACGGGTAACCTGAGGTAATTTCTAAAGTAAGTACATGTTCAGCACAGCATTGTGGGGCGAAGGACCTGTATTGTGCTGTAGGTCTTTTGTGTTTCTACCAAAGTTATTTCTCTGGTAGGTGAGACTAGGGCTGAAAGCCTCAAGATTTGGGGGAATAGATTTAGGATGGTGATGAGGTGGAACTGCTTTTCCCAGAGAGTGGTGAAGCTGTGGAATTGTCTGCCCAATGAAGCAGTGGAGGCTACCTCAGTAGATATATATAAGACAAGATTAGTTAGATTTTTACATAGTAGGGGAATTAAGGATTATGGGAAAAGGCAGGAAGGTGGAGATGAGTCCATGGACAGAGCAGCCATGATCTTATTGAACGACGGAGCAGGCTTGACAAGCCAGATGGCCTACTCCTGCTCCTATTCCTTATGTTCTTATGTAATTTGCTTTTTTTTCCCTGCACATTTAACAGTCTTTTTAAATGGGTTTCTTTGTTTTGTGGCTGCTTATAAGGAGATAAATCTCAAGGTTGTATATAGTACCCAAACTTCGATAATTAATGTACTTTGAACTTTAAACTTTGACTTCAGGAGCAGGAAACTGAAGGACCATTAGCCAGTCCTCATCGGAGGGGATCAGAGGTGCAGAGGGTCAGCAATTTTAAATTCCTCTGTGTTTTCATTTCAGAGGACCTGTCCTGGACCCACACGTAGGTGCAATTACAAAGAAAGCATGGCAGTGCTCTACTTCGTTAGGAGTTTGCAAAGTTTCAGCATGATATCTAAAACTTTGACAAACTTCTATAGATGAGCAGCAGAGAGTACATAAACCACTTGCATCACAGCCTGACATGGAAACACCAATGCCCTTCAACGGAAAATTATACAAAAAGTAGTGGATACAGCCCAGTACGTCATGGCTAAAGCCCTCCCCACCATTGAGCACATCTACACAGAGCGTTGTCAGAAGAAAGCAGCAGCTATTATTAGAGATGCCCACCACCCAGGTCATGCTCTTTTCTCACTGCTGAAGAAGGTACAGGAGCCCCAGGACTCACACCACCAAGTTCAAGAACAATTATTATTCCTCAACCATCAGGCTCTTGAAACAAAGGGGATAATTTCACATGCCCCATCACTGAACTGTTCCCACAATCTGTGGACTCACTTTCGAGAACTCTTCATCTCTTGTTCTCGATATTTATTGCTTATTTATCTATTATTATTTTTTATTTTTCTTTTGTATTCGCACAGTTTGTTGGCTTTCGTACACTGGTTGTTCGGTCTGTTGTGTGCGGTCTTTCATTGATTCCATTATGGTTATTGGATTATTGAGTTTGCCCACAAGAAAATGAATCTCAGTGTTGTATATGGTGACATATATGTTCTTTGATAATAAAATTACCTTGGCCCACTTTCCTCACAAGAATGCACATGATCATCTCTGTATATCAGAGTATACAGGTCTCTCCCGCTGCATCTGCAAACCCACGCAGGATCACACACGACTTGGAAGGGTTAAACAAAACTAGGAATTTTATTAACGAAAAAGACAAAGCAAAACAGCAGAATTTATGAGGTCTTGGATAACTCAAAATAAATCGGCCTGAACTTCACTTGGCATGGAGCAGGACAACTGAGACCCCAAGGGATTAGCACTGCCCCTTTAAATACATGAAAGAATCAGTACCCAGCTGATAAAACTGCAGACTAATTACACGCTAACAAGTAACTATTCTAATAAAAGACAAAAGTCCAAGGTTACTTAATTGGTCACCAGCAAAGTCCTGGAGAATTAATTGGAAGTTTGCAATGGCAATTGCAACTTCAATGTAAAATAAAGAAAACCTAACAAAAACACATTAAAGATCCCCAAAGAGTAACAATATATTATAATACATTATAAAACACTGAGAATACAAGGAAAAACAACTGTAAAAAAAAAACTCAGAGCCCTCGGAATACTCTACCGACAAGCCAAGGTCGTGACGCAGCTCAGCTGAAGGTCAACTTGTATTTAATCAGAATCAGGTTTAATATTAATTTTAAGAACAATCATAATAAATAAACAACAGTATTTCTAATTGTAACTAAATCTTAAGAAAGCCTGTCTGAGATACCAAAATGCTGGGCTATGGACTGTAGTTTTTGATGGCATCTAGATCAAGGTCTATTTTGGGGGCTTTTGCTTATATGGTGGGGGGAGGGGCGGTCAGTGTTTCTGCTGGTGTTAAGTGGGGGGAGGCGGCAGCGTAGAGAATCAACATTTCTCCTGCTGCTTATGTGTGGGAGGATGAAGGGGAGAGAGGAGGCTTTTAGGTTCTGGTGTTACTGCCATTCATTCTTTAGACTTCTTGTCCGGTGGATGTCTCTGAAGAATAATAATTTCAGGTGCATATTGTAGACATTCTCTGATATTAAATTGAACCATTTGAACTTGCAAATAAATATAATTTCTCCTTTATATTTTAAGCCCCATGAATATAAATTCACAGTAGACCAGCAATTACTACCATTTCAAACCCTAAAGAGCTAACATTAATACTTTACATTAATTGCGATGGCATTACCTCGATGTTTTCTCCCTGAGCTGTCTTCAATCCACTGTACTTTCGGTAATCCTTTCAGGAGGCGGAGCAGATAAGGGACGACGGTTTCTTTGTGCTGCGAGAAGTAAGATCAAAATTTGTTAACAACAGGAATTCTGCAGATGCTGGAAATTCAAGCAACACACATAAAAGTTGCTGGTGAACGCAGCAGGCCAGGCAGCATCTCTAGGAAGAAGTGCAGTCGACGTTTCAGGCCGAGACCCTTCGTCAGGACCTAAATTTCTTACCTGGCTACCAGGTTGACAGCACTGAAGCAGACCTAACATCTGCCAATGGGAGCTCTCAGGAGCACTTGGGTTGATCAGTGAAATAGGTTGGTGATTAAAACTGGTGTTATGTGGGGGTTAGTTTATCTGTTGATCCAAAGGAGCTTCCATCGCTTGGCCCGTTGGCAGCAGCTCTTTTCCATTGGTTACCTTGTGTCCCACAGCACCAGTCTGGTTTCAGGAAACTCAGCAGTATAAGAATAGAACGTATGGGGGGGCGGCTCAGTCTCTTTCCTTCATCCCCAGAGCCCGCTTCACATCGAGGTCACTGAAGAACCATTGGAAACCGGAGTTTAACGGTCCAGCCCACTCGCACGCTTAGCTCAGTACTTGCTTATTTAATATTTAGTTTTGTAGTTTGTGTAACTCGGGGGGACATAGACGTTCAGAGAGACTTAGAGGGTCAGGATCCTGTGTCATGGAATACAAGAGAAATGGGGACTGTTCACTGTTGCAGCCTTCCTCCACTTTTACTGCCAGTATGATGTGTCATCATCTTCCCCCAGCTTCACTGTTGAGATCTTGGTTGGATTGCTATATGGGTCCTCCCCCTTGAACTTACTGCCATGACCCTGGTGACCCTACCAGGAGCTAAGCACCAAGCAGCTAACCTCCAGACAACATCACTCTCGGGATCTAAGGAGCTCACAAGTGTCCCCACCACGACAAGGTGGGGAGGAGGATGAAATATAGAAAACTATATGAGATCTCACACATACACACACACACACATGCACACACGCGCATACACACGCACGCACATACACACACACACACACACACACACGCATACACACGCACGCACACACACGCACGCACACACACGCGCACACACACTAAACACAGTGGAGGGCTCAGCCACTTCATTAGCTCAAAGCACATGTGCAAACGCGTGAAGTCTAGGAAAGGCTAACACCATTTTGATTTACATAAATGGTGCCTGAAGACCACTATGAAGAACGTTTTATTCTGGAGTCTTCCCCTTCCTTTCTTGCCTTGATCATAAGACCATAAGATATAGGAGCAGAATTAGGCCATTTGGCCTGTCGAATCTGCTCTGCCATTTCATCTTGGCTGATCCATTTTCCCTCTCAGCCTTAATCTCCTGACTTTTTCCCCCATATTCCTTCATGCCCTGACTAGTCAGAATCTATCAACCTCTGCCCTAAATATACCCAATGACTTGGACTCCACAGACGCCTGTGCTAACAAATTCCACAGATTCATCACACGCTAGCTAACGAAATTCCTCCTCATCTACCACTCTAAATTGTGCCAGCCCGTGGTATAGTGATATCAGCACTGGACTTCGAGGCAAATGATCCCAAGCTCGAATCCAGCTGGCTCCTTGCATGCTTTCCATCCGTGCTAGGTTGAGTGTCAGGCTAGCAACTCAGCCTCACAAAAAAAACAGTCAAATGCCAAAAGGAACAACAACCATTCTAAATAAACACCCCTCTATTCTGAGGCTGTGTCCTTTTGTCTTAATACTCCTCTCCAAATCTACTTCATTGAGGCTTTCACCATTCAATAGGTTTCAATGAGATCACCCCTCATTCTTCTGAATTCAAAGGCTCCTCACATGATAAGCCTCTTAATCCTGGAATCATTTTCATGAACCTCCTTTCATGGAGAGAAACCTCTCTAACGTAAGCACATCTTTTCTTAGATAAGGGGTCCAAAACTGCTCTCAATATTCCCATTGAGGTCTCACTGTGCTTTATAAGGCTTCAACAAATAAGGCCTCTCGAAATAAATGCTAAAGTTGCATTTGTCTTCCTCACCACCAATCAACCTGCAAATTAGCCTTTAGGGAATCCTGCACGAGGACCCCCAAAAACCCTTTGCACCTCAGTTATTTGAATTCTCCTTCCATTTAGAAAATAGTCTACCCTTTTATTTCTTCTAGTACATGAACATATTCTTCTCGACACTGTATTCCATCTGCTACTTCTTTGCCCAGTCTCCTATCTAATGCCTTTTGTAGCCTACCTGTTTTCTCAACACCACCTGCCCTGCACCTATCTTTGTATCGTCTGCAAACTTGGCCACAAAGTCATCAATTCCATCACCCAAATCATTGACATATATCTTAAAAAGGAGCAGTCCCAACACAGACCACTGTGGAACACCACTAGTCATCAGCAGTCAAACGGAAAATGCTCCCTTTATTCCCACTTTTTGCCTCCTGCCAATCAGTCAATGCTGTATCCATGCTAGTACCTTTCCTGTAATACAATGGGCTCTAGTTAAACAGCCTCATGTGTGGCTTCTTCTTCTCACTCCAACCCTCCCCTCTCCACTGACACCAGCAGCCTCCCTCCCCGTCCCCCCTCTGATCCCACTTCTCATCCGTGCCGAGTCTTTACCATCCCCTCCGACCTTCAACTGTCGGAGGCAGAACGCTCTGTCCTCAGTAAGGGCCTCACCTTTGTCCCCCTTCGCCCACACCTCAGCGAGTTCCACATTTGCCATGACGTGGATCTCTTCTTCTGTCGGCTTCATCTCCGAGCCTACTTCTTCAGCAGGACTCTCCCACCCCCACTGATGACCCCTTCTCCCGTCTTCAACCCTCCACCTCTTCATGGACACCCGGCTCTGGTCTTCTGCCCGCTCTGGATCTCTTTATTGCTAACTGCCGACAGGACATCAACCATCTCGACTTCACCGCACCTTGTTCCCATTCCAACCTCACTCCTTCGGAACGCTCTGCTCTCCACTCCCTCCGCACTAATCCTAACCTTATTATTAAACCCGCCGATAAGGGGGATGGTGTTGTAGTCTGGCGTACTGACCTCTACCTTGCCGAGGCACAGCGACAACTGGTGGATACCTCCTCTTATTTACCCCTCGATTGTGACCCCAATAAGGAGCACCAAGCCATTGTCTCCCACACCATCACTGACTTTATCCGCTTAGGGGAACCTCCCATCCACTGGTGCCAACCTTATAGTTCCCACACCCCACACTTCCCATTCATAGCTCCTAACCAAGATCCACAAACCTGCCTGCCCTGGTAGACCTATTGTCTCAGCTTGCTCCTGCACCAATGAACTCGTTTCTGCATACCTCGACACTGTTTTATCCCCCTTTCTTCAATCCCTTCCTACCTATGTTCATGATACTTCTCACGCTCTGAAACTTTTCGATGATTTTAAATTCCCTGGCCCCCACCGCTTTATTTTCACCATGGATGTCCAGTCCCTATATACTTCCATCTCCCATCAGGAAGGCCTCAAAGCTCTTCGCTTCTTTTTGGATTCCAGACCTAACCAGTTCCCCCCTACCACCACTCTGCTCCGTCTAACAGAATTAGTCCTTACTCTTAATAATTTCTCCTTTGGCTCCTCACACTTCCTCCAAACTAAAGGTGTAGCCATGGGCACCCGTATGGGTCCTAGCTATGCCTGCCTTTTTGTTGGCATTGTGGAACAACCTATGTTCCAAACCTATTCTGGTATCTGTCCCCCACTTTTCCTTCGCTACATTGACGACTGCATTGGCGCTGCTTCCTGCACGCACGCTGAGCTCGTTGACTTCATCAACTTTGCCTCCAACTTTCACCCTGCCCTCAAGTTTACCTGGTCCATTTCCGACACCTCCCTCCCCTTTCTAGATCTTTCTGTCTCCAGCTCTGGAGACAGCTTATCTACTGATGTCTGCTATAAGCCTACTGACTCTCACAGCTATCTGGACTATTCCTCTTCTCACCCTGTCTCTTGCAAAAATGCCATCCCCTTCTCGCAATTCCTCCGTCTCCACCGCATCTGCTCTCAGGATGAGGCTTTTCATTCCAGGACGAAGGCGATGTCCTCCTTTTATAAAGAAAGGGGCTTCCCTTCCTCCACCATCAACTCTGCTCTCAAACGCATCTCCCCCACTTCACGCACATCTGCTCTCATTTCATCCTCCCGCCACCCCACTGGGAATAGGGTTCTCCTGGTCCTCACCTACCACCCCACCAGCCTCCGGGTCCAACATGTAATTCTTCGTAACTCCCACCACCTCCAACGGGATCCCACCACTAAGCACATCTTTCCCTCCCCCCCCCACTTCTGCTTTCCACAGGGATCGCTCCCTACGCGACTCCCTTGTCCATTCGTCCCCACCATCCCTCCCCACTGATCTCCCTCCTGGCACTTATCCTTGTAAGTGGAACAAGTGCTACACATGCCCTTACACTTCCTCCCTTACCACCATTCAGGGCCCCAGGTAGTCCTTCCAGGTGAGGCGACACTTCACCTGTGAGTCGGCTGGGGTGATATACTGCGTCCGGTGCTCCCGATGTGGCCTTCTATATATTGGTGAGACCCGACACAGACTGGGAGATCATTTCACTGAACACCTATGCTCTGTCCACCAGGGAAAGCCAGATCTCCCAGTGGCCACAAATTTTAATTCCACGTCCCATTCCCATTCTGATATGTCTATGTGTGGCCTCCTCTACTGTAAAGATGAAGCCACACTCAGGTTGGAGGAACAACTGGGTAGTTCCATCTGGGTAGCCTCCAACCTGATGGCATGAGCATTGACTTCTCTAACTTCCGCTAATGCCCCACCTCCCCCTCGTACCCCATCTGTTATTTATTTATATACACACATTCTTTTCCTCTCCCTCCTTTTTCTCCCTCTGTCCCCCTCACCATACCCCTTTGCCCATCCTCTGGTTTCTCCCCCCTCCCTTTCTTTCTCCCTAGGTCTCCTGTCCCATGATCCTCTCATATCCCTTTTGCCAATCAACTGTCCAGCTCTTGGTTCCATCTCTCCCCCTCCTGTCTTCTCCTATCATTTCGGATCTCCCCCTCCCCCTTCCACTTTCAAATCTCTTACTAGCTCTTCTTTCAGTTAGTCCTGACAAAGGGTCTCTGCCCGAAACATCGATTGTACCTCTCCCTAGAGATGCTGCCTGGCTTGCTGCGTTCACCAGCAACTTTTATGTGTGTTGCTAGCATGTGTGGCACCTTGTCAAAAGCCTTCAGAAAACCAAGTACTCAACATCCTGCTTGTTATTTCTTCAGAGAATTCCAAGAGATATATCAGGCAAGGTTTTCCCTTAAGGAAACCATGCTGACTTTGGCCTATTTTATCATGTGCCTCCAAGTACCCCAAAATCACATTCTTAATAATCAACTCCAACATCTTCCCAACGACTGAGGTCAGACTAACTGGCCTGTAATTTCCTGTCTTCTGCCTCTCTGCTTTCCTGAAGAGTGGAATGATTTTGCAATTTTCTTGTCCACTGGAACCATGCATTGATTCTTGAAAGATCAGTACTAATGCCTCCACAATCTCTTCAGCCACCTCTTTTAGAACACTGGGATGCAGATCATCTGGTCCAGGTGACTTATCTACCTTCAGATCTTTTATTTTCTCAAGCACTTTCTCCTGAGTAATGGCAATTTCACTCACTTCTACCCCTGATACTCTTGAACCTCCAGCATACTGCTAGTGTCTTCCCATGTGAAGACTGATGCAAAATATTTATTCAGTTCCTCCAGCATCATTTTCCAGTGGTCCGATATCTACTCTCACCTCTGTTTTACTCGTTATATATCTGAAGAAAATTTTAGTATCCTCTTTAATACTATCGGCTAGCTTACCTTGATATTCCATCTATCTTTTCCTTCTTTGTGACTTTTTAGTTGCCTTCTGTTGGTTTTTAAAAGCTTCCCAATCCTCTAACTTCTCACTAATTTTTGCTCTATTATATGCCCTTTCCTTGGCTTTTACATTGGCTTTGACTTCTCAGCCACAGTTGAATCATTCTCCCTTTAAAACACATCTTCCTCTCTGCGCATTCCTAATTGTTCCCAGAAATTCCAGCCATTGCTGCTCTGTCATCAAGCTAGTGTCCTCTTCCAATCAGTTTTGGCCAGCTCCTCGCTCTTACCTCTGTAATTTCCTTTACTACACTGATACAGCTGACTTTAGTTTCTCTTCTCAAATGGCAGGGTGAATTTGATCATATTATGATCGCTAAGGGTTCAGTTACCGAAAGCTCGAAAGCTCTCTAATCAAATCCGTTCATGCACAACACCCAATCCAGAATCCCTGTTGGCTCAACCACAAGCTGTTGTGAATAGCCATCTCGTTGACATTCTACAAAGCCCCCTTTTAGGGATCCAGAACCAACCTGATTTTCCCAATCTACATACACATTGAAATCCTTCATGATTATTGTAACACTATCATTTTGACATGAATTTTCTATTTCCATTTATAAGTTGTAAACCACATCTTTACTACTGTTTGTGGGTATGTATAAGAACTCCCAACAGAGCGTTTTTACCCTTGCAGTTTCTTAGCTCTACCTATAACGACTCTACATCTTCCACTCCTATGATACTTCTTTCTAATGATTTCATTTAATTTTTTACCAACAGAGCCACCCCACCCCCTCTGTTGACCTGCCTGTCCTTTTGATACAATGTGTATCCTGGGACTTTAAGCTCCCAGCTATAATCTTCTTTCAGCCATGATTCAGTGATGCCTACAACTTCATGCATGCCAACCTGTAACTGTGCTGCAAGTTCATCTACCTTATTTTGCTGCTGTGGATGCCAGGTCATCGGGTGTATTTAAGGCAGAGATTTATAGGTTCTTGACTGGACATGGCATCAGAGGTTACAGGCAAAGGCCAGGAACTGGGGTTGAGGAGGAGCAGCCATGATTGAATGGCAGAACAGACTCGATGGGCCAGATGGCCTAATTCTGCTCCTATGTCTTATGGTATACTGTGTGCATTCAAATTTAACACCTTCAGTCCCTTTTCAACTTTGCCCCTCTTTTACACTGCAACTCAACCCGTTGACTGTAATTTTGCCCTATCATCAGCCTCTCCTTGCTCGCAGTCTCACTGAACACTGCCTCTTAAACCAACTGTCCCATCCTCAGTACTATCACTCCAGTTCCCACCCTCCTGCCAAATTAGCTTACATCTTGATGAAGGGTCTCAGCACAAAATATCAACTATGTATTCATTTTCATAGATACTGCCTGACCTGCTGAGTTCCTCCAGCATTTTGCGTGTGTTGCTATAAAATACAATGTGCGACCTTTGACAACTCTAATTGAAAGGGTGCTAAGGCACTTTTGAAAGCATATTAACTAAATGTCTCACCTGAAGGTTTGATTCCGTCAAAAAAATGCCCAGTGCAATAACTGCATCTCTCCGTCGCTCATCCAGCTGGAAGTTGCCATGGAAATCCACAGGGGACATGCATAACAGCTTTTCCACCTGCAAGAGAAAGCAGATTCAATCTTCTCCATTGCAACAAACCGCACAATGCACCACAATTGTACTGACAGTCTCATATATAACATGCATAACATTCTCTGCAAACTGCTTTTCCCAAAAGCTCCCTTCTGGAAAGCACTGTAAGACCAGTAAAACAAAAACTTCAGAACATCTTAAAACTTTCTTCCCCAAGGCAGTCAATCTGTTTAACCACCCCAGTTAGCCCTCCATATACACATACACATCTCCTTCCATGACCCCTATCAGCTAAAACTGCTTTTTATAATGCTCTTTACACTGTAAATGAGATGTAGGGGATAGCACCTCTGGTGAAGGGGCTTGTCATGTCCATTCTGGGGCAGTTCACTCACCTTTGGTTCCCACTGGACACTCTCACCTGTGACTCCAAGTACCTGTTTACACGTGACAGTGGCCACATCCTGGTACACCACTTTGGTAGGCGGGCTAAACCAGGTGAGGGTAGCCGGCAGGCCTCATACCCTGGCGAGATATCCCTGTCCTGGCATGTGAAGTCAGCTCTGGCGTGCTGGTTAGATGAGATTTACAGTGAGATTCAACAGCCAGGAAGATAGTACTGCAATGCTCCATGGAGAACGAAGGGCGTGACAAGGCACAAAAGGTGTCATGGTCACCCACTGCAACCAAATAAGTCCCTAGTTTGTGAAACTTGTTCAAACCACCGGACACGGACTTCTGAGGTCGAGAGAGTGGAACTGCTCCAGTATCATGGTTCTTCCACTTTAAAAATTCTCCTACATGGGTTTCCTGTCAACAATGAACAACCACCACTACACTGTAACTACATGCAGGCACTTACTTATTTATGCATACTTTATTCAATATCTATTCAACCTGTTCATTGTAAATTTTTTAAATTATATATAATTCTTTATTTTTGTCAGACCATAAGACATAGGAGCAGAATTAGGCCATTCAGCTCATCGAGTCTGTTCCGCCATTCCATCATGGCTGATCCCAGATTCCACTCAACCCCATACACCTGCCTTCTCACCACATCTTTTGATGCCCTGACTGATCAGGAAACCATCAACTTCTGCCTTAAATAACCACACGAACTTGGCCTCCACCACAGTCTGTGGCAGAGGATTCCACCGACTTACCTCTCTCTGACTACAAAAATTCTTCCTTACCTCTCTTCTAAAGGGTCGCCCCTCACTTTTGAGGTGGTGCTCTCGAGTTCTTGATATCTTCACCATAGGAAACATCCTCTCCACATCCACCTTATCTAGTCCTTTCAACACTAGGTAGGTTTCATTCTTCTAAATTCCAGTGAGTACAGGCCCAAAGCTGCCAAACGCTTCTCATATGCTAACCCGTTCATTCCTGGAATCATCCTCATAAACCTCCTCTGGACTCTCCCCAATGACAACACATCCTTTCTATGATATAGGGCCCAAACTGTTGACAATACTCCAAGTGCAGCCTGATTAGTGTCTTATAAAGCCTCAGCATTATCTCCTTGTTTTATACTCAATTCCCCTTGAAATAAATGCCAACATGCTTTCTTTACCACAGACTTAACCTGTAAATTAACCAAGAGTCTTGCACGAGGACTCCTAGGTCGCCCTACACCTCTGATGTTTGAATCTTCTCAACATTTAGATAATACTCTGCACTATTGTACCTTTTACCAAAATGCATTATCATGCATCTCCCAACATTGTATTCCATCTGCTACTTTTTGCGCATTCTTCCAATTTATCTAAGTCCTGCTGCAATTGCATTCCCTCCTCAGCACTACCTACCCTCCAACTATCTTCACATTATTCGCAAACTTTGCCACAAAGCCATCAATTCCATTATCCAAATCACTGACGAACGACATGAAAAGTAGCAGTCCCAATACTGACTCCTGAGGAACACTACTACTCACCAGCAGCCAATCAGAAAAAGCCCCTTTTATTCCTACTCACTGCCTCCTGTCAGCCATTTCACTATCCATGTCAGTATCTCTCCTGTAATGCCAGAATTTTATCTTTTTAAGCAGCCTCACGTGCCTCAAGTACCTTCTGAAAATCCAAATAAATGACATCCACTGTCTCTCCTATGTCCACCCTGCTTGTTATTTCCTTGAAGCACTTTAACAGATTTGTCAGGCAAGATTTCCCTTTACAGAAACCATGCTATCTTTGACTTATTTTATCATTACTCTCCAAATACCTCAAAACCTCATTCTTAATAATACACTCCAATGCTTTCTCAACCACAGAAGTTAGGCTGACTGGCCTATAATTTCCTTTCTTTTGCCTCTCTCTTAGAGTGGAGTAACATTTACAATCTTCCAGCTCTCCAGGACCATGCCAGAATCAAGTGATTCTTGAAAGATCATGACCAATGCATCCGCTATCTCTTCAGCAACCTCTCTCAGGACTCTGGGCTGTAGTCCATCTGGCCCAGGTGACATCCACCTTAAGACCTTTGAGTTTGCCTAGCACTTTTCCCTTGTAATAGAAATGGCACTCACTCCTGCTCCCTGACATTCATGGACCTCTGGCACACTGCTACTGTCTACCATAGTAAAGACAGACGCAAAGTACCCATTAAATTCATCCGCCATTTCGTTGTCCCCCATTACTACCTCACCAGCATCATTTTCCAGGGGTCTAATGTCAACTCTCGCCTTCCTTTTACTCTTTATATAAATGAAACAACTTTTGGTATCCTGCTTTATATTATTGGATAGTCTGCCCTCATATTTCATCTTTTCCCTTCTTATAGCTTTTTTAGTTGCCTATTGTTGGATTTTAACTTCCCAATCATCCAACTTCCCACACACTTTTGCTACCTTATATGCCCTTTCCTTGGCTTTTATGCAGTCCTTAACTTCCTTGTCAGCTACAGTTGCCTACCCTACCATTTGAGAACTTCTTCCTCTGTGGGACATATCTATTCTACACCTTGCGAACTATTCCCAGAAACTTCAGCCATCTCTGCTCTGCCATCATCCCTGCCAGTATCCTCCTCTAATATACCTGTGGATTCTGCTGAATGTTTTTGTTTTTTTTTTGCATGTTGTGCTCTGACCAACACACCATAGCAAGTTCCAACTAGATGAAAAAGTTTTGGTAAATAAAGTTGATTCTCAATCCATTTAGCACATCTACATTTAATTCTGTCAGAGGAAAGTAGAATCCATTATCAGGGATCCCCACCACCCAGGCCATGTTCTCTTCTCACCGCTGGTGAACTCACACCATCAGGTTCAAAAACAGTTACTACCCCTCAAACATCAGGCTCTTGAACAAAGGGGAAACTACACTTATTTGCCCATCCATTGAGTTGTCCCCATAATGAATGACCTCACATTAAGGACTCTTTATCTCATGTTCTCATTATTTATTGTTATTTACCTATTTTTGCATTTGCTTAGTTTTTTGTCTTCTGCACTCTGGTTGATCTTTCATCGATCCTGTTATAGCTACTATTCTATAGATTTGTTATGTATGCCCACAGGAAAACAAACCTCAGGGTTGTATATGGTGACATGTATGTACTCTGATAATAAAAATTACTTGAACCTTGAACTTGAAATCCATAACACACTAGTAGGAAGATTGATGAACGCAAATCGAATTGTAACCGCTAAGAGGTAATGTAATAAATAGAACCATGCTATAAAATAGTTACCTCACAAGAGGTTGCCATTCTGCCTATCACAAAATATCAGAACTGTTCTCTACATCCATTCACAGGCCCTTGCTCTGTAGCTTTGCAAACTTCTTGCCACCGTATGTTCATCCAATTCTTTTTCAAAGCCCATCATGGATCCACCCTCCACTTTATTATAATTAAAACCCATGACACATTTGAATAACTTATACCAGTCATAGTCATCATCATCATTATGTGCCATGTCATATGACCTGGGCAATCATTGTCTATCCATGGTCATGATTGTTCTTGGCAAATTTTTCCACAGAAGTGGTTTCCCATTGTCTTTTTCTAGGCAGTGTCTTTACAAGACAGGTGACTCCAGCCATTATCATTACTCTTCAGAGATTGCCTGCCTGGCGTCAGTGGTCACATAACCAGGACTTATGATATGTACCAGCTGCTCATAGGACCATCCACCATCTGCTCCCATGGCTTCACGTGACCCTGACTGGGGGAACTAAGAAGGTGCTACACCTTGCCCAATTGTGACCTGCAGGCTATCAGAGGGAAGGAACATCTCACACCTCCTTTGGTAGAGACATAGCTCCACCCCACCACTTGGCCACTTCATTATAATGTTACTAAAACACACAAAACAAATATTAATAAGTATACACATTTGAGTAACCTCTACCAGTCATAATACTGGACAGAAACTGAAAGATATAGTAAACTATTGATGTAGAGGGTTTCTGGGATGTTTTCAGTACAAACAATGCAGTATCACAGCAACAACGTAATTTCAGAAGTATTTTATATTAGACATAAATTAGATTTACTCGTCTCTGCATTGAACAGAGGCTGTAGCCTGCAACTAAGGGGCTTTTGAATTAGCTGAGGACTCATTTTCATTCTAAGAGATCCATCAGCAAGAAAAGCAGTACTACAATGCTCCATGGAGAATGAAGGTCATGACAAGGAACAGAAAACATCATGGTCATCTACAGCAACCAAGGATGAACCCTGTTTGCGACGCTTGTTCATACCACTGGATTTGGATCTCTGAGAGGCTGCGAGAGTGGAACTGCTCCAGTGCCACAGCTTTTCCACTTTAACAACTCTCCGGCACAGATTTCCTGTCATCATTGGACACGATGGTAATCAGCTATGAATGCTCTTTGCTCATGTCTATTGTTTGCACAATTTGGTGTTTGATAGTCTTGTTTTATTTTAATGGATACTACTGGATTTCTTAGTTTTGTGGCTGCCTGTAAGGAGACGAATCTCAAGATTGCATACAGTATAGATACTTCAATAATAAATGTACTTTGAACTTTGACTTAATATTAGTACAGGCCAAATATTAGGTAAAAGCTATTTATACCAAGCAACCAGTATATTTTCCTTATAGCTCTGGAGATGGGCGGATCGAGGGTTGGTGTCACAGCAGGAGACCCATGTGTCATTGGGGGAGTCAGGATATCTGCTATGGGCCCAAAGACCCAGGATCTTTGCGATCTTCAGGCACAGAGCTAGAAAAATGCGACATAACGAACTTTTAACATCGTAAACCAGTGAGCTGTTTGTAATGTCTCCCTGCTCGCTGGGAAAATGGAGAGAGATTAGGGGGAGAGAGAGAGAATATGCAGTATGTCGAATGCCGGATGAAATGCGAAGTCTTTGGGGTAAATGCAAGTCTGTGTCTTTGCTATTGTTTTGTTCATGCTGAGTGCTCGGTGGTGGTACTGATGCTTCCTTTTTTTTAACCGGTGGGGGGAGGGGGGATTGTTGCTCGCTGCTGCTTACACGCGGGAGGGAGGGGAGCTGGGGAAGGGACTTTGGGGTTCTTGTGTTTATCTGTTGTTCATTCTTTGGGGCACTTCTCTGCTTTCGTGGATGTTTGAGAAGAAAAAGCATTTCAGGATGTATATTGTATACATTTCTCTGACATTAATTTGGACCTTTGAACCTTTGAATTATTCTGACGTGTAGAGATTCTGACAATGCTATCCAAACATACAATGCAGAATCAGAATCAGGTTTAATATCACCAACATACGTCGTGAAATTTGTTCACTTTACGCCAGCAGTACAATGTGATACATGATAGATGTACAAAACAACTGAATTACGTTAAGTATATATATATATATATATATATATATATATATATATATATATCAAATAGTTAAATTAACATAAATAGTGCAACAACAGAAATTTTTAAAAAGTAGTGAGGTAGTGTTCATGGGTTCAATGTCCGTTTAGAAATCCGATGGCAGAGGGGAAGAAACTGAGAGTGTGTCTTCAGCCTTCTGTATCTCCTTCCTGATGGTAGCAATGAGAAGAGGGCATGTCCTGGGTAGTGAGGGTCTTTGATGATGGATGTCACTTTTTGAGACATCGCTCCTTGAAGATGCCTTTGATACTGCAGGAGCTAGTGCCCGTGATGGAGCCGACTGAGTTTACAACTTTTTGTAACTTACTTCAATCCTGTGCCCTAGCCACCCCACCCCCATACCAGACAGTGATGCAGCCAGTCAGAATGCTCTCGTATGCACAAGTTGTTATGTTTTGTATCTTCAAAACATTAAACCAATTCAAAGGAAGACACAGGGGTCCGAAATGTGAGTCTAACTTAAGCGGGGCACACATGTATCACATGGTAGCGTAACGACGTATGCAATTCACATATTTATACATATAACCCATAACGAATTATTTATACCAACAATAATGCTCAATCAACCAATTTTTTATAAGATTACTCAAATATTACTGAACTATTCAATAGGTTTCTCCTCACATTAGTTTTATTTTATACTTGTGACTCAGTTTAAAATGGAGGCAAATCGATGCGACGGGGCTCGGGTCTGACAGTGAGGAACAAGCCAAGCTTTGACCGATTTAAGCACCAAGCCGTATTGAAAAGGTCGGGTTTGGGCCAAAAGGTTGGGTTGGGCAGGCAGTCCCAGGCCGAAGAGCATCTTGAAGTGGCAGTGCCTGAGTCCAGGAGTGATGAACGACCAGCTGTAATAGCTGATTTAAGAGGTCAGATTGAAAAGGTCACAGGGTGTCGGGGCCAGAGGTGAGGGATGGGCCACTCTTCAACTTGCTGCCCCAAGAGGTTTACTCGTCTCTGTGCTAAACTGAGGCTGTGCCTGCAATTAGCAGGTTCCTAGATTGGCTGAGACTGGCTTTGTCACTGTAGACTCTCTCATGAACATCAGTATGCAATTTGCTTCCTTTTATTGTTTGCATGATTTGTTTTTTTCTTCTGCACAGTGGGTGTTTGACAGTCATTCTTATGGGTTCTATTGGGTTTCTTTGTTTTGTGGCTGCCAGTATGATGAATCCCTTTACCTTCCCTTTTACTTTCACACTTCCCTGTGATTTGTCATATCTGTTGAACTTCCTCTGCCTCAGGACAGCAGCCAACAGAATCAAAGTTGCCAGTCATCCTCTCTTCTCTGCAAACCACCACCCGACGCCACCCCAGGTCAGAAGTAGAGATGTTCGCAGATGACTGCACAATGTTCTGCACCATTCGTGACTCCTCAGATAGTGAAGCAGTTCACACCCAAATGCAGCAAGACCTGGCTTGGGCTGACAAGTGGCAAGTAAAGGCTGATTTATACTTGTGCCGTAGCCGACGCAAGTGGGCTACGCCGTTGTGAGCATTTATACTTGTGCGTTGGTGTGTCTGCATCGCTCTGCAATTCGGGCACGTACACGCATGTGCACGTCACGTATTCGCACGTCACACATGCCCACACACCTGCCCGTGCAAGGCTTCAAGGTCATGGTAGTCCTTCTTGGGGTAAACAAGTTTAAAGCGAGCGTCTTTTTTCGTAAAAGCGAAATGTGTCCTCCATAATTTCGGAGGTCTGTAAAGCTTTATGGAAAGCATTGCAACCAGAGTTCCTTCCCTGCCCTTCAGTCACCCAATGGGAAGCTATTGCAGCGTAGGAGGAAATGCGATGCTACCAAGCTGACCAATCACAGTTGTTGCGGTCTGCACTGCCGCAACTCGTAGTTACATTTTGGGAGAGGTACACGTCAGGCTACGGCGTAGGGATCCGCGTAGGCACTGTGTAGGGTTCGCGGCTACGCTGTACCTACAGCGTCAATTTGACACACAAATATAAATCAGCCTGAACATTCGAGCCACACAAGTGCCAGGCAATGACCATCTCCAATAAGAGAGGCTCTAACCATTATCCCTTGACATTCAGTGGCATCACCATCACTATCAACATCCTGGGTGTTACCATTGACAGGAAACTGAACTGGTCTAGCCATATAAACACAGTAGCTATCAGAACAAGTCAAAGGCTAGGAATCCTGTGGCGTGTAACTCACCTCCTGACTCCCCAAAGCCTGTCCACCATCTACAAGGCTCAGGTCAGGAGTGTAATGGAATACTCGCCACTCGCCTGGATGACTGCAGCTCCATCAACACTCAAGAAGCTCGATACCATGCAGTACAAGGCAGCCCACTCGGTTAGTACTCCTTCCACAAGCATCCAAGCCCTCCACCATCGACAAACAGTTGCAGCAGTGTATACTATCTACAAGGCAGCAACTTCCAGACCCACGACCACTAACATCTATAAGGACAAGAGCAGCAGATACCTGGGAACACCACCATTGGAAATCCCCTCTAAGTCGCTCACCATTCTAAGTTAGAAACATATTGCTGTTCCTTCATTGTCACTGGGTCAAAATCATGGAATTCCCTTCCTAACAGCATTATGGGTATACCTACACCTCAGGGACTGCAGCAGTTTAAGAAGGCAGCTCATCACCACCTTCTCAAGGGCAACTAGGGATGAGTAATAAATGCTGGCTTAGCTGGTGACGCTCACATCTCGTAAATGAATAAATTTAAAAACCCACCCCACCCCTCCCCAAATCAGGCAAAATATACCAAAGCTTCAGATCCAGAACTATACAAGGAATCCAGGTATGACCTACAGGAGATGATCTTAGGAGCAAGGAAACAATTTTGATGGAGACTAGAGAAAGAATCAGATGCATGTTGTCTCGGGCAGGCTATTACTTCCTAACGTGATGAATGGCTGTGATGCTTCATGCCCAGATGAGCTCAACACCTTTTATGCATGCATCAAAAGGAAGAATAAAACTCATCTACTCGAAACCCTGCAGCATTCTATGACCCTGCAATCTCTGTCTCGGAGGCCGATGCCAGAACATCTTTCAAAGGGTGGACCCACACGTGGCCTCAGGTCCAGATGCTGTACCAGGTAGGACTCTGAAAAACTGTGCCCACCAACTGGTGGGTATGTTCAAGAACATGTTCAATCTGCTACTGCCTGGATACTGTCCAGGGACTGCTGCAGTCGGAGGTTCCAGCTACTTCAAAAGAGCAATACCAGTGCCCAGAAAGAGTAGAGTGAGCTACTTCAACAACTATCACCTGGTGGCATTCACATCTACTGTGATGGACTGCTTTCAGAGGTTGGTCATGGCTAGAATCAACTCCTGCCTAAGCAAGGACCTGAACCCACTGCAATTTGCCTATCACCACAATCGGTCTACAGCAGACACAATCTCACTGGCTCTCCACTGGGCATTGGATTATCTGAGCAATGGAAATACTTACATCAGGCTCAGCACTCAACAAAATCATTCCCTCAGTATGAATTAAAAAGATCCAAAATCTGGACCTCTGTATCTCCCTCTACAACTGGATTCTTGACTCCCTCACCAGAAGACTAGAGTCTGTGTGGATTGGAAATAACATCTCTTCCACACTGACAATCAACACTGGCGCACCTCAAGGATGTGTGTTTAGCCCACTGCTCTACTCTCTCTAAACTCACCATTGTGCGGCAAGGCACAGCACAAATGCCATCTATAAATTTACCGATGACACAACTATTGTTGAAAGACTTTCAGATGGTCACAAGGAGACACACTTGAGTAAGTTAGATCAGTTAGCTGAGTGGTGTCTCAGCAGCAACCTTACACTCAACATCAGTAAGACCAAAGAATTGTTTGTGGACTTCAGGAAGAGTAAGTCGAGAGAACACAGACCAGTTCTTATTGAGGGATCAGAAGTGGAAAGCATGAGCAAGTTCAAATTCCTGGGTGTCAATATCTCTGAGGATTTATCCTGGGTCCCACATATCGATGTAGCTACAAAGAAGGCACGACAGAAGCTATATTTCATTAGGAGTTTGAGGAGATTTGGTATGTCACCAAAAACACTTGGAAATTTCTACAGATGTACCATGGAGAGCATTCTAACTGGTTGCATCATCATCTGGTACAGAGGGGCTACTGCACAGGATCAGAAATAGCTGCAGAAAGTTATAAACTCAGTTAGCTCCATCATGGGCACCAGCCTCCCCAGCATCTTCAAAAGGCGATACCTCAAAAATCTGGCATCTAGCATTAAGAACACCCCATCACCCAGGACATACCCTCTTCTCATTGCTACCATCAAGGAGGTGGTACAGGAACCTGAAGACACACACATAATGTTTCAGGAACAGCTTCCATTAGATTTCTGAATGAATATTGAACGCATGGAACACTACCTCAGATTTTTTTTACTTCTATTTTTGTACTACTTATTTAATTTATTTTTAATGTACACTTTTTATTGTAATTTATAGTTTTATTATATATTGCAATGCACTGCTGCCGCAAAACAACACATTTCACGACGTACAGTACTGTGCAAGTCTGAGGCACATGTAAAAAAATTCTATAAAGCAAAAATACTTTCAAAAATAATGAAATGTAAAGTTTCTAAATATCAAAAAAATTACTAGAAAGAGCAGCAAACAGTTAAAAATGAAATCAAATAAACAATTGGTGTCACCACCCTTTCCCTTTAAAACTGCATCGATTCTCTCAGGTACACCGTTGTGCAGTTTTAGAAGAAAATCGGCTGGTTAGTTGTTCCAAACACTTTGGAGAACTGCAAATTTTGGCAGTCTTGCTTGCTTCTGTCTACCCAGGTAATCCCAGACAGCTTCGATGATGTTGAGATCAGGGCTCTTGGAGCTCATATCATCTGAAACCATATCAAAAATCTGGGGTGCCTAAGACTTTTGCACAGTACTATATGCCAGTAATATTGAACTGGATTCTGATTCTGAAGCTTGTAAATATGCACCACCAGGCTCAAAGATAGCCTCTCTCCTGCTATTATAAGTTTCCTGAACAGATCATAATGATGAACTTGATCTCTTCGCTTATTTTGTTACAGCATCGCACTAACCACTACGCTACCATGGCACCCCACCAATAAATTTACTTTAGATATAACACTAACACTATATTGTACATTCAGTTATTGCTTCTCCATTTCTACCACATCAACATACAAATGTTTTGGAATTATCTGTATGCATGTCATGGATAATAAAGTTTCAACTGTATCTCGGTACATATAACAAAGATCTCCCATGGCCTATAAAACACCCCCAAATAAGTCATCATCCACCTTTTTGTTTCTAAACTCCACAAACAATTCAGCGTAAAGGTCTTCGGCACTTATCTATAGCTTGGGTGCTTAAGACTTTTGCACAAAATTGTACTTGTCAACGTGGAGTGGACAGTGAGTTTGTAAATCTAGCAAAGGATGTTGGGAATGGTGAGCGTGGAACACCGCGGGAGGAGTGTGGGACAGGTGGTGCAGGTGCAGACACACCCAGCCCTGAGACAACGGGTAAGGTCATTTGATTCCTCCAAACTACTGGTTTATTGATCATTACAGAATGTCTCTCTGGTGCTTCCTGCTCCGTCCCCTCTCCCTTCCCCTTTTCCCAACCATGATTCCCTTCTCCCTGCCCCCTTCCCACTCTCAGTCCACAAAAGAGACTCAAATCAGAATCGGGTTTACCATCACTCACATATGTCATGAAATTTGTGTGTGTGTGTTTTTGTTGGCAGCAGCACAGTGCAATATATAAAATTACTACAGTACTGTGCAAAAGTCTTAGGCAACCAAGCTATATATACACGACTAAGAATTTTGCACAGTACTGTATGTATCTAACACTTTTGTACAGTACTGTATATGATGTCAATTGAAGAACTTTTAAGTATATCTTACTTCAAAAGCTCTCTAGGTTTAGAGGGTTGAGTGAAAATAATCTGGGGCAACTGTTTCTAATAGCAAAAGAGTCAGGGAATGGAAGACACCAATACAAGGAGACTAGCAGATGAGTTACTGATGTGCACTGCCTGAAAGGGACCAAAAAGTTGATGCAATCATTATATTCAAAAAGAATTGGATAAATACCCTACATGAACATTTCCAAAAATCAGAACAGTAGGATTATAAAGATAAGAGATCCTGCAGACACTGGAAATCTTGAGCATTACTTTCAAAGCGCTGGAGGACCTCAGCAGGATCTATGGAGGGGTAATAAACAGTTAATGTTTCAGGCCAAGACCATTCATCAGTTGCAGCCCTGCTGAAAGGAATGTAGGATTATCTGAATAGCTCTGCAACAGGGGTTCCCAACCTGGGTTCCATACCTCTCAGTTAATGTTAGAGGTCCATGGCATAAAAAAGTTGGGAAACCCCGCTCTACAACAAGCCGGCATAGAAAGACAAATTGTCTCCTCTACTATTATTTCCATCCAGAATGACCTAATTGTAACTTGTGCAAATCTATCATTTTATTTATTTTCTAATTTATTGAGACACAGCGTGGAATCAGCCCTTCAACCCACAGCACCCCGCAGTACCCCGATTTAACCCCAGCCTAATCATGGGTCAATTTACAATGACCAATTAACCTTTAGACTGTGGGAGGAAACCGGAGCACCCGGAGGAAACCCATGCGGTCACAGGGAGAAAGTACAAACTCCCTACAGGCAGCGGTGGGAATTGAACCCAGATCAATTACCTGTACTGTAAAGCGTTGTGCGTACCACTACATTACCGTGCAGCGCATTCTGACAGGTAAAAGAAGAAAGGGAGTTTTCGATTCAAAAGAAGTAAGTTAGACAGAATGAAAAACTGTCTTGACCTACTTGTTAATATCCCAGATTGCTTAACAATGCTTCTGAAGTGGTTAGGCAGTTAAGTTACAAAGAACAAGTTTCAATCAGAATCAGGTTTATCGTCACTGACATGTCTGAAGCAGGGTACCAAGCAGGGAAATATTAACAATTAAAAAACCCAGTCCATCATGGGCAAAGCCCACCCCATCATTGAGTATGTTTACATGAAACAGTGTCACAGAAAAGCAGAATCTATCATTAGGGACCCCCACAACCCAGGCCATGCTCTCTTCTCACTGCTGCCATCAGGAAGATAGTGCAGGAACCTCAGGACCGACACTACCAGGTTCAGGAACTGTTTATTTATTTACTTATTGAGACACAGCGCAGGATAGGTCTTTCTGGCTCTTCCAGCCACACCACCAATCAGTCCCTGATTTAACCCGAGCCTAATCATATGACAATTTACAATCACTTATTAACTTACCAGCTAGTACATCTTTAGACTGTGGGAGGAAACCCACGTGGTCACAGAAAGAATGTCCAAACACCTTACAGATAGTGGCAGGAGTTATTACCCCTCACCCATCAAGGTCTTGACCCAGTGGGGACAACTTCACTTTTTCCATCATTGAAATGTTCCCACAATCTTTCAAGGACTCTTCAACTCAAGTTTTCTATATTTATTGCTTATTTATTATTCCGTGGAAGTTTTTATGTTTTACAACATTGGACTAAATTTGTTTTTTTACACTAATCAACAGAAAAAGACTTTCATGTCAAAGTGAAAACATATCTCTACAAAGTGATCTCAAATAATTACAAATATAAAGCACAAAATAATTGATCGCATAAGTATTCACTCTTATGTTCCTGCTCCAAATTCCAGCATCTGCAGTCTCTTATAACTCCACAAACAAGTTATCCTCTTGTCCCTCCCCACTAATCTCCCTCCTGGCACTTATCACTACAAGCGCTCTAGGTGCTACACCTGCCATACATCTCCTCCCTCACCTGCAAATCTAAGAATGTTGTATATTCTGTCTGGTGCTCCTGACGTGTCTCTTCTACATTGGTGAGACTTGTTGTAAATTGGGGGATCGCTTCATCGAGCAGCCTGCACAATCCGCCAAAAGCAGAACCTCCCTGTAGGCAAACATTTTGATCCCCATTCCCGTTCTGACATGGCATCCTCTTCTACCAAGACGAGGCCACCCTCAGGGTGAAGGAGCAAAATCATATTCTGTCTGGGTAGCCTCCAACATGATGGCATGAACATCAATTTCTCCTTTCATTTAACAAAATTCACCCCCCCCCCACTTCTTCTATTCCCCACTCTGGCCCTTCATCTCTTCTCACCTTCCCATCACTTCCTCCTGGGTCCCCTCCTCCTTCCCTTTCTCCTATGGTCCACTCTCCTCTCCTATCAGATTCCTTTTTCTCCAGCCCTTTATTTTGTCTACCCACCTGACTTCATCTATCACCTTCTAGCTTGACCTCCTCCCACTTTTTTTATACAGGCATCTTCCCCCTTCCTTTCTAGTCCTAAAGAAGAGTCTGAAATGTGTATTGTTTATTCCCCTCCACTAATGCTGCCTGACCTGCTGAGTTCCTCCAGCATTTTGCGTGTTCTGCTTGTTTTAAGTTATCCACTTCACTGATGCTTAGGAAAGATTAATATGGGGCAGTACACCAGGAATACAGTAGACAGCCAGCATTTTTCTGCAGTGCGGCAATAGCCAATACCAGAAGAATCTGACTGAGTTGAGTGGAGGAAAGATATCAGAGGTAGTTTTTTTATATAACAAAGAGAGTAGTGGGTGCCAGGGGTGTTGGTAGAGGTAGACATAATAGGAACAATTTAACAACTCTTAGATAGGCACATGGAAGAGGCACGTTAACGTACTGGTTAGCACAATGCTTCCCTGTATAAGTGACCTAGGTTCAATCCTCATCACTGTCTGAAAGGAGGTTGTATTTTCTGCCCGTGAACACGTGGGGTTTCCTCTGGATGCTTCAGTTTCCTCCCAGTTGATAGGTTAACTGGTCATTGAAATTTGTCCTGTGTGGTCTCCCTAACATCCACCAGGGATATTTATCAAGAGCACTGCATTCATAGGGCCTTGGTATTATCATGGATAACATCCATCCTCTTTGACTTTCTACCAACAAGCAGGAGATTTGATGCATAAAGACAAGAATGGTCAGGATGGGAAATAGGTTCTTCCCTCAGGCCATTGGGCTTCTGAACTCTCTGCAGCATCACATTTGAAATGCCTCTGGTAATTCGTATTGTAGCCTACAATATTTAATTTATACACTTTACTTTGTTGAGCTATGCATAATTCATTAGTAGATTTAATTCTTACTTTCCTAAGCTATTGTGTGTTATATGTGAGATAATGTGAACTACTGTGCTTTACACACTGATCTGGAGAGATGTTGTCTCATTGACATTATATGTGTATACATTAGGCTAAGATTAAAAATGGGGTGATTGCTGGGCAGCGCAGTTCGAATCGCAAGGGCCTATTTTGAACTGTATCGGAATAAAATAAAATAACTTAAAAATAAAAAAGGAGGGATTTTGGGCTGTGTGAGAAGGAATGGTTAAACTGAGTGCAGAGTAGGTTCAATGTTGGGGGTGCTATGGTCCCAGGTACAGTTCAATGGGAGTAGGGAGAAGTTTAAATGGTTCGGCAGGGTCTAAACGGGCCGAAAGGTCTGTTTCTGTGTTGTACTTTTCCATGACTCAATCGGTCAGCACAAATTATGTGGGCCGAAGGACTCCATTAAACTGTCCTATTTTGTTAAAATGTGAAAGGTGGCATATCACATTAACCTGCGCCGTGATGCTAGTCTCTAGGGTCAATTTGACCCAGAGCTCGGAGACCGAAGGCAAAAGCTTGTTCTATGTATACCGGAGCCAGGGACTTGTTCCCTCCCGGCCGGGGGAAATCCCCAGGCTCCGAGAGCCGACGGGCCTCGACATACAGCCGTGGGGATTTGCCGCCTTAAAAGCCGGTGGTTAGATTTTAATAAACAACCCCGCTCACCTTCTCGATGGGAGCCGGCTTCTGCGCGGCCAGCGAGCGGGCCAGGCTGAGCACGGTGTTGAGGTAGAAGCCTCGGCCGGCCGCCTTCCCCGCCATGTTGGACGGCCCAGTCAGTCAGAGCGTCAAAGCCCGCCCACTGGCTCCGAGGAGAATTCAAACCTCAGTATGGGCCTCAGCTCCGGGAGGGAGAGTGGAAAACTCGGCCAGCCAGCTCCGGGAGGGAATGGATGGCTCGGTCAATGAGTCATCTCTGGGGGAAATTGGACAGTCCAGTTGGTCAGCTCCAGGAGAAAATGGGCGGCTCAATCAGTCTGTCAGCTCCGGTGGGAATGGACGGGCAGCCAGCTCCAGTTGAGGTTAGACGTCCCGGTTAGTCAGTCAATCAGCCGGCTCTGGGGAGAATAGTTGGCCCAGTCAGTCAGACAGTCTGCTTATGTCTTATAAATACTTATTGTTGCAACTTTGTGTAAACAAACTTTTATAGTTTTGTCATATAAAAAAAAGAGCAGAGAATGAATGGCCCAGTTAGTCATTCAGCTCTGGGAGAGAATGGACAACCCACCCACTGACACCACCCAGAGACAACATTTTAAACCTCAGCATTGGCATTATCTCTGAAGATGAATGGGGAGCAATGTCTCAGCTGGAATGGCATCTGGGTCATGGGGAACTGAGGAGTTGATCAGCAAATATGAGAGCTTAAGATATAGGAGCAGAGTGAGGAGGCCTCTGAATTGATCAGGGAATATGAGTGACTGAGGAATTGATCAGAATCAGGTTTATTATCTCCAGCATATTTCATGAAATTAATATATTTAATATTAAAATATTAATATTAAAATATTTCATGAGTACATATTATTGAAAAGGAAAAAAAGTACGAATATATATGTATATTAATTAGTTTGATTAAAAATAGTGCAAAACAGAAATAATGTATAAAAAAGGGAGGGAGTGTTTATGGGTTCAATGTCCATCTTGGAATCGTGTGGCAGAGGGGAAGAAGCTACTCTTGAATCATAGAATATGTGTCTTCAGGCTTCTGTACCTCCTTCCTGACGGTAATAATGAGAAGAAGGTATGTCCTGAGTGATGGGGGTCCTTCATATGCCTTTTTGAGGCATCGCTCGCTGAAGTTGTCTTGGATACTACAGAGGCTGGTACCCAAGATGAAGCTGACTAATTTTACAACTTTCTGCAACTTCTTTCAATCCTGTGCAGTAGTCCCCCCCCCCCCATACCAGACGGTGATGCAGCCTGTCAGAATGCTCTCCATGGTACATCTGCAGAATTTTTTGAGTATTTTTGGTGATATACCAAATCTTCTCAAATTCCTAATGAAATATAACTTCTGTCTTGCCCTCTTTGTAACTACATCAATATGTTGGGACATGGTTAGATCCTCAGAGATCTTCTCACCCAGGAACCTGAAATTGCTTACGTTCTCCATTTCTGATCCCTCTATGAGGATTGTTTCATGGTCCCTCATCCTACCCTTCTGAAGTCTACAATCTCTTACTGACATTGAGTGCAAAGGTCATCAGGGGTCAAAAGTCATTGATAAGCAAATATAAATACTTTGTATTTGTACTTTCATAAAAAATTTACTTTGAACTTTGAAAAGAGGTCATGGCACGGATCAGCTCTCGGAGGTCCAGAAACTTGGGTGTTCAACCAGAGTACAGAAGACAACTAAATGTGCAAACACAGAAAGAAAGAAATAATAATAATAAATGAATAAACAATAAATATCAAGAACATGAGATGAAGAGTCCTTGAAAGTGAGTCCATAGGTTGTGTAAACATTTCAATAATGGGTCAAGTGAAGTTGAACAAAACTTTTGTTCAGGAGCCTGATGCTTGAGGGGTAGTAACTGTTCCTGAACCTGGAGGTGTGAGTTCTGAGGTTCCGGTACCACCTTCCCGATGGCAAGAGTGAGAAGAGAACATGTCCTGGATGGTGGGGGTCCCTGATGATGGATGCTGCCTTCCTGTGTGAGGAGTGATTGATAAGTTCGTGGCCTAAGGTAGAAGGAGTCAATTTTAGAAAACTTAGCATACTTATTTTTCAACATAGTCCCCTCCTACACTTGCACACTTAGTCCAGTGGTCGTGGAACATATGGATCTTGGACCTCCAGAAAGTGTTCACAGCAGGGGTGATTGATAAGTTTGTGGCCTAAGGTAGAAGGAGATGAGTTATTAACTTCAAACTTTCTGCATTTTCACTCAAAGAGCTGAGCTGCATGTGCATGTAACGAGAGCTGTATAACTCATCTCCTTCTACCTTAGGCCATGAACTTATCAATCAACCCTTGTAGATGTGCTCAATGGTGGGAAGCCTTTACCTCATAGAGGAACTGGGCCGTATCCACTACTTTATGTAGGATTTCCCATTCAAGGGCAATGGTGTTTCCATAGCAGGCTGTGATGCAGCCAGTCAATACACTGTGCACTACACATCTATAGAAGTTCGTTGAAGTTTTAGATGTCATGCCGAATCTCCACAAACTCCTAAGGAAGTTTCTTTGTAATTACACTTTAGTGCTGGGTCCAAGACAGGTCCTTTAAAACAATCAGAATCAGAATCAGGTTTATTACCACCAGCATGTGATGTGAAATTTGTTAACTTAGCAGCAGCAATTCAATGCAATACATAATACAGAAAAATAATAAATAAAATAAAATAATAATAAATAAATCAATTACAGTATACATATATTGAATAGATTAAAGAAAGTGCAAAAAACAGAAATACTGTATATTAAAAAGAAGTGAGGTAGTGTCCAAGAGTTCAATGTCCATTTAGGAATCAGATCACACTGACATTTTTAAAGTTGTTGACCCTCTCCACCTCTGATGAGGACTGGCTCATGGACCTCTAGTTTCCTTCTCTTGATCAGATATCAAAAATATTAAGACATTGATCATAATCAGAGGAGATGAAGCATTGAGGCCTTAAGAGTATGAAATTAAGTTCAACTCTAAAAGAAGTGAAAATATTTTTAGATCAGTTAGAATCAGAATCAGGTTAGTTGTCACTGGCAGAATTCTTGAAAATTTGTTTATTTGTGACAGCAGTACAGTGCACACATAAATAATTTCTGTAGGTTACAATGAAATTTTTAAAATGTTCAAAACAGGACTAGTGGATTGGACAGATGAATCAGAATTGAACAGAGAATGAAAAGAGATGAGATCTTGATCAGGCATCAAAAAGCTGATGTAATTGGAAATCAGCAGAGCAAAGGTATTGGTAAGCGATCAAAGAGAATTGAAAATAATCAGAATATTAGAGATCAAAAAAGGTGATATTGGTATTGCAGTGTACTGTTGCCGCAAAAACAACGCTTCACGACATAAGCTAGTGATATCAAACCTGATTGTGATATTTTCGTAAATTGAGATCATGTGATAATGTACGCTGCCAGTGACAATCAAGGCCGCCCCCGTATGGAGCTTTAGTTTAGAGGGCAGTGAAGTCGGCGGGTAGTAGTGGGAGGACTGTCCTGAGGATGGACTTCTACCCGAGACGTCGACTGCACTGCTTTCCATAGATGCTGCCTGATTCCGCCAACATTTTGTGTGTGTTGCAAGGAGTGGGAGGAGTCAGGAGTGCGGTGACGTCCAGCAGAAAGGGGCGGGGGAAGCGGACGGAGGTCAGGTGACGGTCGAGGGGCGGGGTATCGGAACGGGTCAGCTGACTCTGGGTCCCGTGACAATCCATGGCCTCTATCCGTTGTTGAGTCTGGCTGTGAGAGAACGGAACATGTCGGCCTATCCGAGTCGCCACAACCCCTTCGCTGAGGATGATGAGGACGACGAGGCCCAGGGCCGGGGGTTCGGCGGGGCGGCTCGGGAGGAGGGTTGGAGCGACGCGGCGGAGCGGCAGAACTACCTGAGGCAGCAGGCGCTGAGCAGTGCCCGGCGGGCCGTACAGAGCAGTGGCAGGAGTGTCGCCCTCATCCACGAGTCAGAGCAAGTGGGCGCCGACACTGCGGAGGTGAGAGCAGGTGGTCGCTGCTGTTGGTGAACCGACAGGGCAGAGGCATGGGGAAGGGAGGAGGGAGGGTATGGCCGCTGGTCAAAGTAGTCAAAGTTTTGTTATCAGAGTATATATATGTCACCACAACCTTGAGATTCGTTCTCCTGCGAACATACTCAACAAATCTATAGAATTGAAGCTATAACATGATCATTGAAAGTTCAAGTAGAGCACAGAAGATAACAAGCCGTGCAAATGTAATATAAATTATTAGCAATAAATAACGAGAATAAGATGGTCCTTAAAGTGAGATAATTGATTGTGGGAACATATCAATGGGTGGGCGAATGAGTATAGTTATCTCCTTTTATGCAAGAGCCTGATGGTTGAGGGTTAGTAACTGTTCTTGAATCTGGTAGTGCGAGTCCTGGGGCTTTTGTACCTTGTAAGGACCTGATGGCAGTAGAGAGAAGAGAGCATGGCCTGGGTGGTGAGGATCTCTGGTGATGGATGCTGCTTTCTACATAACGTTTCATGTACATGTGTTCAGTGGTGGAGAGGGTGTTACCCATGATGGACTGGGCCACTACTTTTGGTAGAAATTTAAATTTAAGGGCATCGGTGTTTTCATACCAGGCTGTGATGTGGCCAATTAATATACCCTCCACTTCACATCTATACCTATAAATATCTATAAACCAGACAACAAGTAGAATATTTCAGCATCGAATTCTTTGGGTTTGCCCTAGACACCTCAGTCAAAGAGAAACAAAGGGGTCAGTCGTGGGTTGCTGTCCTGAAATCAGCCAATCAGACCTGCCATCAGCCATCCAGTCCTGCAAGCCACACACTCTGCTCCACACCTCACCAAACTCCCTAGGAAACAGTAAAGCACCAGGTCGCTCATTTATCCCAAAAACACACCACCAAAATGTTATTCACAGGGTCTAATCACACACAGTTGAGCAGTGGACACATTTGAAAGAAGTAGTAAAATAAACACTTGTGAATTTTTCACAGGATTTTTGTGAAATCACCTTTAGTCAATTTGTTTGGTGGGGCCATCTTGAAGTTGTTCTTGTTTCCCCTCAGATCCTGAGGTCACATTTACCTCCTTTCAATGGGTGGAATGTAAGGGATTTGAAGATGAAGGCTGCACAATCTGTGTGGATGTTGGTCTCAAGATCCCACAAAGCAGATGTAGTCATAGAAAGGAACAGCACAGAAACAGGTCCTTTGGTCCATCTACTACATGCCAAACCATTTAAACTGTCAAGTCCCATTGACCTTCACTGGGACCATAGACTTCCATACAGTTACCATCCATGTACCCATCTGTACTAATCTTGAACAATGAAATCGAGCTTGTGTGCACCACTTGTACTGGCAGCTCATTCCACACTATCTTGGCCCTCTGAGTAAAGAAGTTTTCCCATATGTTCCCCTAAAACCTCTGACCTTTCACGTTAAACCATGACCTCTTGTTGTCCTACCTAACCGCAATGGAAAATGCTTGCTTGCATTTACACTACCTATACCCCCTCATCATTTTATATACCTCTATCAAATCTCCTTTCGATTTTCTGTTCAAGGGAATGAAGTCCTAATCTATCCAATCTTTCCTTGTAACTTGGGTCCTCCAGACCCAGCAACATCCTTGTAAAACTTCCCTGCTTGCTTTCAACCTTATTTACATCTTTCCTGTAGGTAGGTGATCAAAACTGCACACACTACTCCAAATGGGGTCTGAGCTACATCTTGTACAACTTCCATGTAACCTCCCATCTCCTGTAATCAATATGTTGACTTCTGAAGGCCAATGTGCCAAAAGCTTTCTTTACCACCCTATCTACCTGTGATGCCACTTTCAATGAATTATGGACCTGTATTCCCAGATCTGTTTGCTGTACCACACTCCTCAGTGCCCTACCATTCATGGCGTAAAATCTACCCTGGTAGTCCTACACTTCACACTTGTCAGCATTAAATTTGGTGGGTATGGTAATACAGATGGTTGGCCTGGAGCTGTGTAGACATTCAGTTCATTAATTTCTCCAAAATCTTTCATCTCATTTTCTTTTTTGTTCTCTACTCTTTCCAGAAGTTTTTCAGTGAAGTTAGGTACATAGTACTAAATTCCTCTGTTTCTTTATTACTCCATTTATCCTGTCTCACTCCATGAAGGCCCCAAGGTAGCTTTTGCTAATCTTCTATTTTCCTTGGTGTATCTCTTGAAACCGTCCAAGTCTGTTTTTATTTCCTGGTGTATTATTCGTGCACTCCATTTTCCCTTCTCTGGTAAGGGGAGAGGAATGAAAGAAAGGACCATTTTGCTTTGTTCTCTCCCGCTTCCCTCACCAGCCCTCCGCACTCATTTCCTTGATCACTTTCCCAAGGGTTTTCCAATTTACCAGAGATTAACTGAAGCGTTTTGGGAGATTGATTCAGCGGGTACCCTGCTCCTCCCCAGTGTGAGCCTGTCTGAGATGTCAAAGTGTTGGGATCCTGGTCTCCAGGGCCCTTGCTATTTCTTTCATGGTATGTGGTGAGAGGCTGATGCTTCTGCTGGAGCAAGTGGGGTAAGGGTTGATGTCTGGGAAGAGTAAGAATTTCAGGTGGTATACTGTATACATTCGGACATTGAACTGAACCATTCAACTGGAAAGATGGTGGAATTACTTCCCAATTCAGGCAGTAGCTAGAGACAGAATCTTCATCTTGTCACATTGTCCTAGCATCAGAGCTCAGCTGGTTGGGCTGAAGCTTGCTGTTAGTGCTGTAGACTTTTAAATGGAGGAACAAACAAAGGGGAAGATCTCATGGTTGAAAGCCATGAAAGGTGAAGTGAAACAAGGCCTTCTTGTTGCACTCCTTGTAAAGGCAATTATTTCTCTAGATGCTGGGCATTGAGTGAAGCAGTTTTAAAGTGTGGAAATGTGAGGGATTTCATTATCTAAGCTGGTGGAACTCATTGCCGTGGATGGTTGTGGAGGCCAAGTCATTGGATATAGTACTGTGCAAAAGTCTTGGGCACATATAAGACCATAAGATATTGGAGCAGAATTAGGCCATTTAGCCCATCGAGTCTGCTCTGCCATGATCCAGTTTTCCCTCTCAGCCCCAGTGTGTTTTGTCCCCATAATCCTTCATGCCCAGACTAATAAAGAATCTATCAACCTCTGCATTAAATATACCTGATGATAATCAATTCCACAGATTCACCACCTTCTGGCTAAAGAAATTCCTCCTCACCTCCATTCTAAATGGACATCCCTCTATTCTGAGGCTGTGTCCTCTGGTCCTATTTCCCCCATTGTAGGAAATATCTTCTCCACATCCTGTCTATCGATGCCTTTCAGCATTCAATTGGTTTCAATGAGGTCACCCCTCATTCTTCTAAATTTCAGTGAGTACATGCCCAGAGCCATCAAATGCTCCTCATATTAGATTAGATTAGATTCAACTTTATTGTCATTGTGCCGATTATAGATATAAAGCCAATGAAATGTATTTAGCATCTGACCAGAAATGCAAAGAATAGTGTTATTTACAAAATAACTGCGAATTAAAAAGAAGTGCTACAGCGCACAAATATAGAAGTACTGAGACAGTACAATACGGATGCAATACTGCTTAGCGTTGTGATGAGAGGTTCAACAGTATCACAGCCTCAGGGAAGAAGTTCTTCCTGTGTCTGCTGGTGTGGGAGCAGAGGCTGCTGTAGTGCCTACCGGATGGGAGTAGAGTAAAAAGTCCATGGTTAGGGTGAGATGCATCCCTGATAATGCTTTTCACCCCGCCCAGGCAGCGTTTACGTAGATGTTCTCAATGGTGGGCAATTGGGTGCCGATAATCCGGTGGGCAGTTTTCACCACACGCTGGAGTGCTTTGCGGTCCAATACGGGACAATTGCCATACCACACTGAGATGCAGTTGATGAGTATGCTGTCAATGGTACAGTGGTAAAAGTCCATCAGTATCCTGGGACAGAGGTGAGCTTTCTTCATGCTCCGCAGGAAATAAAGGCGCTGTTGTGCCTTTTTGATCAGGATGGAGGAGTTCAGGGACCAGGTGAGATCCTCGGAAATGTGGACACCAAGGAATTTGAAGCTTGATACAGCTCCGTTGATGTAGATGGAGACGTGAGTGTGACTCCTGGCATGCCTGAAGTCCACAATGATCTCCTTGGTCTTCTGGGTGTTAAGGGCCAGATTGTTGTCGGCACACCACAGGCCAGGTGCTGGACCTTGTCCCTGTAGGCCGTCTCGTCATCCCCTCTGATCAGACCAACCACCATGGTGTCATCTGTGAACTTGATTATGGAGTTAGAACCATGTACAGGAACGCACTCATAGGTGAAAAGGGAGTACAGAAAAGGGCTCAGCACACAGCCTTGAGACAACGCCGGTGTTCAGGGTGAGAGTGGAGGAGGAGAGGTTGTCTAACTTAACTGATTGGGGCCTGTTAGTCAGAAAGTCCAAGGTCCAATTGCAGAGGAATACGCTGATACCAAGCTGGCGAAGTTTGGTGATCAGCTTGGAGGGGATCACAGTATTGAATGCCGAACTAAAGTCAATGAGCAGCATTCTGACATAAGAGTTGGGGCTGTCCAGGTGGGTCAGGGCAGAGTGAAGTGCCATGGAAATGGCATCCTCTGTTGACCTGTTGGTGTGATAGGCAAATTGATGGGGGTCCAGGGTAGAGGGCAGACAGGATTTCAGATGTGATAGAAGCAGTCTCTCAAAGCACTTTGCAATGATGGGGGTGAGTGCAACTGGACGGAAGTCATTCAGGCCCGTGGCAGTGGAATGCTTCGGCACTGGCACGATGGTGGCGATCTTAGAGCATGTGGGGACATCTGCCTGGGCCAGGGACAGATTAAAAATGTCCGTGAAGACCCTGGCCAACTGCCCTGCACAGACTCTGAGTACACAGCCAGGTATTCCATCCGGACCAGCTGCCTTCCGTACATTCACCCTGCTCAGGGTGGCGCAAACATCGGAGGTGGAAAGTGAGAGAGGCAGTTCACCAGGTGGGAGATCCACTTTGAGGGTGACCTCCTTATTCTCTCGGTCAAAGCGAGTGTAGAAGTAATTGAGCTCATCAGGGAGGGAAGCAGAGCTGGAAGGGGGCACGGTACTAGGTGGTTTGAAGTCTGTAATGACCTGTATGACATGCCATATGAGCCGGGGGTCCGAGGAGTTGAAGTGCTCCTCGATTCTCTGTTTGTATATGTGTTTAGCCTGAGGGATTCCCCTCCTCAGGTTAGCCCTGGCTGAGCTTGTAAGCCTCCCGGTCTCCAGACCCGAAGGCTGAATCTCTGGCTTTGAGCAGTAGGCGAACTTCTCTGTTCATCCATGGTTTCTGACTGGGGAAAACTTTTATTTGTCTTTGTGATGTCACTCTATCTACACACTTGTTGATGTGCTCAAGGACAGAGTTGGTATATAAATCATGTTAACCTCAGATATACCTTTCAATCCGGAGTCATTTTCGTGAACCTCCTTTGAACCCTCTCCAATGTATGTTCATCCTTCCTTCGTTAAGGGACCCAACACTGCTCACAATTCTCCAAGTGAGGCCTCACCAATGCTTTATAAAGCCTCAACAAAACAACCTTGTGTTTTATTTATTGTGCTATTTTTATTATTTTGTTCTTTTTCTTTGTTGTGTTGCATTGGATCCAGAATAAAATTATTTTGTTCCCCTTTACACTTGTGTACTGGAAATGACATTAAACACCCTTGAATAGTGAGGCTAAGCTGATATGTAAGGAGCAGCTCGATAGCAGGCAAGAAAAGAGCAGTATATATTGATATGGGTAGTGAAGTTCAGTGGTGACTTGTTTGGTTTACAAAGCAGCTAATCTTCAGAATGCCTGTAGATTAGCACGCCAGTTTACACCAGCAATCCCTAGGTTAAAGTGCACATGAACACAAAGCAAGTGCTGTCCACAGAAGAAAGGTCAGTCATGCACTTATCGATATGTGGTGGTTGTCCATCATGTCCAGCCATGACAGTAAAGTTTTTAAAGTGGAAAAGCCGTCGCACTAGGGCAGTTCTACTCTCTCGACCTCAGAAGTCTGGGTCCAGTGGTGTGAGTAAGTGTCACAAACTGGGGTCTGTGTTTGCAGTGGTTGGCCATGACACCTTATGTCTCCTTTGCTCTCCACAGAGCATTGCAGAACCACCTTGCCTTGGTGTTTATTTTTCTCAAATACAGTGCCTTGTAAAAGTATTTAGCCCCCAACCCTTTGTTCACATAAATAAGTACTGCAGCCAGGGATTTTAATCATTTTATCTGAGAGCATTTATTTGTGAATCACGTGCTTCTTTTTTCACAGTAGAGCTCAAAAACGAGAACATTGTAAAGCATGAAAAACTAAAAATTCAAAAATTGAAATGCCAGCAGTTCAAAAGTATTCATCCCCCTTTGCTCAGTACTTAGTGAACCACCTTGCAAATCTTTTACAAGACAGTGTAGCGATGTGCTACACACAGAGCTAGAAATAACAACACGCAGCCTGTGAGTCGCACTCGAGACTCGTTTATTCAAACTTCGCGGCACTGGGTTTTAAGCAGTTCCCTTCCAGCCCTCTCCGGGAGGAAATGACGTCAGAGGTGCATTACAAAAGTCTCTCCCCGCGTGCAGGCTATTTTGTGAGCCGGTTTGCTTGTGTAGAAAGTGGGTCGCCACATAACACCCCCAGAACCGGCAATGCACCCCCAATGACCACAGTCTGGATCAGTCTCTGTTTGGGTGGTCTGCCTCTGCGCCGTGGTGCCTGAACCTCGACCGACTGCGCCAAGTCCACATGGGCCGGTTTGAGTCGGTCCACCGTGAAAACCTCCTCTTACCCCCCAACGTCCAGAACGTACGTGGACCCGTTGTTACTGATCACCTTGAACGGCCCCTCGTACGGCCGCTGTAGTGGTGCCTGGTGTGCGCCCCTTTGTGCGAATACAAACTTACAGTTCAGCAGGTCTTTAGGTACGCAGGTCGGGGTCTGTCCGTGCTGCGAAGTTGGTATGGGGGCCAGGTTGCCGAGCCTTTGGCGTAGTCTGTCCAGGACTGCTGCGGGTTCTTCCTCTGGATGATCACAGGTGTGCTGTACACCAGCTCGGCCGACGAGGTGTGCAGATCCTCTTTGGGTGCTGCGCAGATTCCAAGCAGGACCCAGGGAAGCTCGTCCACCCAGTTAGGCCCTTTCAGGTGGGCCATGAGAGCCGACTTTAAGTGACGGTGGAAGCGTTCCACTAGTCCGTTCGACTGTGGGTGGTAGGCAGTTGTGTGGTGTAATTGTGTTCCCAACAGGCTGGCCACAGCCGACCACAGGCTGGGGGTGAACCGGGCGCCTCTGTCAGAGGTAATGTGGGCCGGTATCCCGAAGCGTGCTACCCAGTTTGCCATTTGCGCTCGGGCGCAGGAATCGGTGGTGATGCCGTTGAGCAGGACCGCCTCTGGCCATCTCGTGAACCGGTCTAGCGTAGTTAGGAGGTACTGCGCTCCTCGTGACACTGGCAGGGGCCCCACGATATCCACATGAATGTGGTCGAACCTCCGGCGGGTGGGTTCGAACTGCTGCGGCGGGTCTTTGGTGTGCCACTGCACCTTGGCTGTTTGGCACTGAGTGCACGTTTTGGCGCATTTGCTGACCTGTTTGTGAAGTCCGTGCCAGACGAACTTGCTGGAGACCATCTGGACGGTTGCCCTGATAGATGGGTGTGCCAAGCCGTCTAAGGAGTTGAAAACTTGCCGCTGTCGGGGCAATGGGGCGAGGTTGGCCGGTAGCCACGTCACACAGGAGGGTCCTCTCACCTTGGCCTACGAGGAAGTCTTGCAGCTGCAAACCCAAAACTGCAGTCCTGTAGCCAGGCATCTCATCGTCTGCCTGCTGCACCTCCGCCAGTGCTGCACAGTCCACCCCCTGGGACAGGGCCTGAATAGCTGGTCTGGAGAGTGCGTCTGCCAGGACGATGTCCTTTCCCGAAACGTGCTGGATGTTCATCGTGTGCTGGGAGATGTAGGACAGATGTCGCTGCTGGCGGGCCGACCAGTGATCGGACACCTTCGTGAATGCGAAGATCAATGGTTTGTGGTCCGTGAACGTGGTGCCTTCTAAGAAGTACCTGAAATGCCGAATTGCCAGATATAGGGCCAACAGCTCCCGGTCGAAGGCACTGTACTTGAGTTTGGGTGGCCGTAGGTGCCTGCTGAAGAACGTCAGGGGTTGCCAGTGCCCCTCAATGAGTTGCTCCAGCACCCCACCGACTGCTGTGTTGGATGTGTCCACTGTGAGGGCGGTTGGAACGTCCGTTCTGGGGTGCACCAGCATCGCGGCATCTGCTAAGGCTTCCTTGGCTTTAACGAAAGCAGCCGCGGCCTCTTCGTCCCAAGTAATGCCCTTGCCTTTACCCGACATCAGGGTGAACAAAGGGCGCATGATACGGGCTGCTGAGGGGAGGAAGCGGTGGTGGAAGTTCACCATACCAACGAACTCCTGCAGGCCTTTGACTGTGTTGGGCTGGGCGAGTGGCGGATCATGTCTACTTTGGCAGGCAGAGGTGTTGCCCCATCTTTGGTAATCCTGTGGCCCAGGAAGTCAATGGTGTCGAGTCCGAACTGACATTTGGCCGGGTTGATCGTGAGGCCCAAGTCACTCAGGCAGGAGTAGAGATGGCGGAGGTGGGACAGATGCACTTGACGACTACTGCTGACTATGAGGATGTCGTCTAAATAGACGAACGCAAAGTCCAGGTCGTGTCCCACCGTGTCCATTAGCTGCTGGAACGTCTGTGTGGCATTCTTCAGGCCAAACGGCATTGGGAGGAATTCGAACAGGCCGAACGGGGGTGATGAGTGCTGTTTTGGGGATGTCTTCAGGGCGTACCGGAACTTGATGGTACCCCCGGATGAGGTCTACTTTGGAAAAGATGCTTGCCCCGTGCAGGTTTGCTGCAAAGTCCTTTATGTGCGGCACGGGGTAGCGGTCTGGAGTTGTAGTCTCGTTCAGTCTGCGGTAGTCACCGCAAGGTCTCCAGCCCCCGGCTGCTTTGGACACCATGTGCAAGGGGAAGGCCCATGGACTGTCAGACCACCGTACGATCCCCAATTCCTCCATCCTCTTGAACTCCTTCACCAGGCGGAGCTTGTCCCGGGGGGAGCCTTCGTGCGTGGGCATGGAGGGGTGGTCCCTGGGTCGGAATGTGGTGCTGTACTCTGTGTCTGGGCATGGCTGCCGTGAACTGCGGTGAATTCTGATGAATTCGTTGTCAGACAGCGTGATGGAGTCCAGGTGTGGGGCTGGCAACTTGGCTTCACCCAGGGAGAACGTCTGGAAAGTCTTGGCATGGACCAGTCTTTTCCCTTGCAAGTCGACCAGCAGGCTGTGGGCTCGCAAGAAGTCCGCCCCCAGGAGTGGTTGGGCCACAACGGCCAGTGTGACGTCCCATGTGAACCGGTTGGCGCCAAACTGTAGCTGCACTGTGCGGGTGCCGTAGGTCCGGATCGTGCTGCCGTTTGCGGCCCTCGGTGGGTCCTGTCACCCTGTTGCGGGTGTCATACCCCGTCGGCGGTAAGATGCTGATCTCTGCTCCAGTGTCGACCAAGAAGCGGCATCCCGACTGTTTGTCCCAGACGTACAGCAGGCTGTCCTGGTGGCCAGCTGCTGTAGCCATTAGCGACGGCTGGCCCTGGCATTTCCCGGGAACTTGCAGGGTGGGCGACAACGGCGGGCTTCTGTGCCCCACCGCTGGTGGTAGAAACACCACTGTTCATTGGCCTCCTCACTCCTTCCTCTGGGTTGTGTGCGCTCCGTTGCCGGGCCTGGTCTGACCTGCTGTTGGGCGCGTAGCTTGGTAATCTGTCCGATGGATGCCCCGCTCTCCCTCTTGGTTTTCCACAGCACGTCTGCCCGGGCCACCACCTTCTGGGGGGTCACTGAAATCTGCGTCGGCCAGCAGCAGATGTATGTCCTCTGGTAGTTGTTCTAGGAACGCCTGCTCAAACATGAGGCAGGGCTTGTGTCCTTTGGCCAGGGCCAGCATCTCGTTCATTAATGCTGACGGCGGCCTGTCTCCCAAACCGTCCAGGTGCAGCAAGCGGGCACCTCGCTCACACCTTGAGGCCAAAGGTCTCTAAGAGCAGCGCTTTGAATGCTGCATATTTGCCTTCTTCGGGGGGTGACTGTATGAAATCCCCAACCCGTGCGGCTGTCTCCTGGTCAAGGGAGCTCGCCACGTAATAGTAACGTGTGGAATCCGAAGATATCTGCCGAATCTGGAACTGGGTTTCTGCTTGGTCAAACCACATGCGTGGTCGCAGTGTCCAGAAAGTTGGCAGTTTTAGCGAAACTGTGTGAACAGATGAAGAAGAGTCGATCGTCTTTGGTCCAAATCCCGTTTGGACTGTCGGGGTCACCAATGTAGCGATGTACTACACACACAGCTAGAAATAACGACATGCAGCCTGTAAGTCGCACTCGAGACTAGTTTATTTAAACTTCGCGGCGCTGGCTTTTAAACAGTTCCCTTCCAGCCCTCTCCGGGCGGAAATGACATCAGAGGTGCATTACAAAAGTCTCTCCCCGAGTGCGGGCTATTTTGTGAGCCGGTTCGCTTGTGTAGAAAGTGGGTCGCCACAACAGTAGTCTTTCTGGATGAGTCTATTAGCTTTACACAATGTGTCAGAGCAAAATTTGACCATTTGTCCTTACAAAATGACTCGAGTTGTGCCAGGTTAGTTGGAGAGCAGTGATGGACAGTAATCTTGAAGTTTTGCCAGAGATGTTTGATCAGGTTAAGGTCAGGACTCTGAATGGGCCACTGAAGGACATCAATTTTCTTCATTTGAAGCCACTCCATGGTTCAGAGTCGGTGTCCTGCTGAAAGGTGAACTTTCTCCCAATTTGTTTTCTGGCAGAGGCTTGCAGGTTTTATCCAGAATCTCTGTATTTAGCAGCATTCATCTTCTCATCAATCCTGACCAGATTTCCAATACCTGCTGCTGAAGAGCATACCCATAGAATGATGCTACCTCCACCATATTTTACAGTTAGAGATTGTGCTACCTTGCTGGTGCACAGTATTAGATTTGCACCACACATTCCACTTTAGTCTCATCTGACCACATGAACTTCATCCACATCTTTACAATATCTTCAAAATGACACTTTGCCAAGCCCTTACGGGCAAAGATATGTTTTTTTAAAAGCTAGGGCTTCTTCCTGACCACTCTTCCATAAGTACCCTTGTTGTGCAAGGCCTTGGATATTGTGGAGCCATGAACATCATCTGTAGTTGCAGCTACTGACTTCTGCATCTCACTCAGAGTGTGGGCATCACAGTTGTCCCTCTTACAAGTGTCATTCTTCTCCAGTGACTCAGTTTAGACAGACGGCCTGACCTAGGCAGTGTGGCTGTAGTTTCGTATGTTTTCCACTTTTTCCATGACAGACTGTACTGAGCCCTGAGGCGTGCTCAGTGCCTTTGAGATGGTCTTGAACCCTTCCCCACATTTGTGCTTCTCTATTACCATTTCTCTGACCTGCCCTGAATGCTCTTTTGTCTTCATTGTGGTTTGCTCTGTTTAAAATCTACCATACTGTTGGACCTTACAGAGGAAGGGGTTATTTATTCTTATGAATTTACTGAAAGGTGATCCTCTGATAATCCACATCAACAATTCGGCGAGTTGTTGAGGTATATTGCACATGAGGAAAGTTAACATAGTAATTACAAAGGGGATAAATACTTAAACCCAAGAAAATCTGCAGGTGCTGCCAATCCAGAGTGACACACACACAAAATGCTGGAGGAACTCAGCAGGTCAGGTAGCATCTATGGAAATGAATAAACAGTGTTTCCACTCTTTAAGAAGGGAGGAAGGCAAAAGAGAGGAAATTATAGGCCAGTTAACCTAACCTCAGTGGTTGGGAACAGGTTATTAAAGATGAGGTGTTGAGGTACGAATGATAAAATAAGTTGAAGTCAGCCTGGTTTCTGTGAAGGAAAATCTTGCCTGACAAATCTGTTAGAATACTTTGAGGAAGTAACAAGCAGGGTGGACAAAGGAGAAGTAGTGGATGTCATTTACTTGGATTTTCAGAAGGCTTTTAATAAGATGCCTCATGTGAGGCTGCTTGACGAGATAAAATCCTATGGTTGCAGGAAATAGAGGAATGTCTGACAGGTCAGAGGCAGTGAGTGGGAATAAGAGGGGCATTTTCTTTTTTTTAACCCCAGTGACTAGTGGTGTTCCTCGGAGGCCAGTATTAGGACCACTACTTTTCCCATTGTTTGTCAGTGATTTAGATAGTGGAATTGATGGCTTTGTGGCAAAGTTTGTGGATAATATGAAGATAGGTGGAAGTGTAGGTAGTGCTGAGGAAGCAATGCTATTGCAGCAGGACTTAGACAAATGGCAGATGGAGTACAGTGTTGGGAAATGTATGATGTATTTTGTTAAGAGGGACAATAGTGCCGACTATTATCTAAATGGGGAGAAAATTCAAGCATCAGAGGTGCAAAAGAACTTAGGAGTCCTTGTGCAAGACTTCCAGAGGTTAATTTATAGGTTGAGCCTGTGGTAAAAAAGGCAAATGCTCTTACTTTAAGGGGAACAGAATATAAAAACAAGGAGATAATGCTGAAGTTTTATAAGACACTGATCAGGCCGCACTTGGAGATTTGTCAACAGTTTTGGGCCCCATATCAGAAAGGATGTGTTGTCAATTGAGAGTCCAGAGGAGATTCATGAGAATGATTTTGGGAGTGAAGGGGTTAACACGTGAGGAGTGTTTGGCAGCTTTGGGCCTGTACTCACTGGAATTTAGAAGAATGCGTGGGGATCTCACTGAAACCTACCAGCTGTTGAAAGGACTAGGATAGGGTGGATGTGGAGAGGATGTTTTCTCTGGTGAGGATATCCAGAACTAGAGCACAGCCTTAAAGTTGAGGGGTCACCTTTTAGAACAGAAGTAAGAAGTAGATTTTAGCCAAAGTGGTTAATCTGTGGAATGTTCTGCCACAAACTGCAGTGGAGGCCAAGTCCATGGGTATATTTAAAGGGGAAGTTGGTGAGAGGGCAGGTGTATGGGGTTGAATGGGAGCCAATCAGCCATGAGGAAATGGTGGAGAGGACTCAATGGGCTGAACAGCCTAATTCTGCTGCTATGTCTTATGGTTTTGGGCCGAGACATTAGCAATGGACCATTCAATTCAAAGAGAGAGAGCTTCGCACACATCAGGGAGAAGAGGTTTGAAAAAAGGAGAGCTTCACAGGGATCGGTGCATTAGCGGCGAACCAGTCGATTTGCGATTCGTTAACAGCAGTAAATAAACGTAAAGCAGGGTCAAATCAAAGCGGCCATTGTGTGAGGGGACCAGTGTAGGAGTGGAAACATGAGGCTTTGGCGAGGAGGCACAGGTAAGTAGCAGATAAGGCATTTGTAGTGGTTAACTAAAAAGTCGCTAAATTACAGCAGATGCAGGATTGGGTGATGTGCTGTAGCTGCATGATGTGGGAGCTGATGGACCCCATTGTAGTTCCTGATGCACCAGATATTGGCTGCTCAAGGAACTCGGGCTCAAAGTTGATGACCTGGAATCTGAGCTTCAAACACTGCGGCACATCAAGGAGAGAGAGAGTTACCTGGATGCTCTCTTCCACGAGGTAGGCACACTCATCGGACTAGCTGCTTCAAATTCGGTCTGTGATGAAGTATAAGAGGGTGTGCTGCAAGTGAGGTGGGTAGTGGGATCCAAGAGGCAGTGCTGGAGGAGCCTCAGCCCTTGAGCTTGTCCAAAAGGTTTGAGATTCTTGCTCCCTGTATGGATGAGAGTGGGGCTGTAGGAAGGATGAGCAAACTAACTGAGGCACTGTGGTTCAGGGAGCCATTCAAGGTGGTGGGGGGAGAGAGAAGAGAAATGTAGTGGTAGCTGGGGATAGTATAGGCAGGGGAATAGACAGAGTTCTCTGTCACAAGGATAGAGCGGTGTTGCCTCCCTGATGCCTGGTTTTGGGACATCTTATCTGACCTGAGGAATTTGCAGTGTGAGGGGAAAGATACAGTTGTCTTGGTCCATGTGGGTACCAATGACATGGGGAGAACGAGGAAAGGGGTTCTGCTGAGGAAATTTGAGTAGCTAAGAACTAAATTAAAAAGCAGAGCCAAAAAGGTAGTAATCTACCTGAGCTACGTGCAAATTGGCATAGGGTCAAGAAGATTAGAGAGTTAAATGTGTGACCCAAAGAAGTGGGTTTGAATGCATGGGAAACTGGAACCGGTATTGGGGAAGGAGGGAGCTGTACCAATGGGATGGGTTCCACCTGAATCGTGATGGGACCTGGATCCTAGCGAATTGCATAACTAGGGCTGTGGATAGGGTTTTAAACTAAATGGTAGGAGGGTGGGTTCAACAGATTGGAGAAGTATGCGTAATGTTAAAAAGAAAAATATGGAGAAAAATAAAACAAAAGATAAAAAAAGAAAAGAGTTGAAAAAAAGTTAAGTGCCAAAGAGAAAAAATTACAAAATTTTAAAAGCACAATTTATTTGAATGCCCATGGTATTCAAAACAATGTCAGTGAACTTGTGGCTTAAATCAGTACAAAAATGTATGATTTAGTGGCCATTACAGAGATGTGGTTGCAGGGTGGAGAGGGTTGGAAATTAAATATCCAGGGATATCAAGTGATACGGAAGGATAGGCAGGAAGGTAAGGGAACTGGGGTAGTGTTGTTAAAGATGAGATCAAGGCAATAGTGAGAGACAATATAAGATCTAAGGAGCAGAATGTGGAATCCATCTGGGTAGAGATTAGGAATAGTAAAGGGAAAACATCACTGGTGGGAGTTATCTACTGGCCACTGAATAATAACATTACAGTGGCACAGGCAATAAAACAGTGAAATATGAGGCCTGTAAGGATGGAATAGGAGTTATCTTCACATAGATTGGATGAATCAAGTTGGTTGAGGCAGTCTTGAGGATTTCATAGCCTTCATCCATAATGGCTTTTTTGAACAGCATGTACTGAACCTACAAGGAATGTGCTGTCTTCAATCTGGTCCTGTGCAATGAGACAGGTAAATTTAGTGATCTTCTATTTAGGTATCCTCTTGGAAAGAGTGATGACAGTATGATTGAATTTCTCATACAAATGGAGGCTGCAATAGTTCAATCTAAAACCAGTGTATTATGCCTAAACAATGGAGACTACAATGGAATGAGGGAGAATTTGGCTAGTGTAGACTGGGAACACAGGCTATAGAAACATAACTGCACAATACAGGCCCTTCGGCCCACAAAGCTGTGCCGAGCATGTCCCTACCTTAGAACTACCTAGGCTTTACCCATAACCTTCTATTTTTCTGAGCTCCACGTACCTATCCAGGAGTCTCTTAAAAGACCCTATCGTTTCCACCTCCACCACTGCCGCCGGCAGCCCATTCCACGCACTCACCACTCTGTGTATTTTAAAAAAAACACAACTAACGCCTACATCTCCTCTGTACCTACTTCCAAGCACCTTAAAAAAAAATATGCCCTCTCGTGCTAGCCATTTCAGCTCTGGGGAAAAGCCTCTGACTATCCACATGATCAATGCCTCTCATTATCTTGTACACCTCTGTCAAGTTACCTCTCATCCTCCGTAGCTGCAAGGAGAAAATGCCGAATTCACTCAACCTATTCTCATAAGGCATGCTCCCAATTCAGGCAACATCCTTGTAAATCTCCTCTGCACCCTTTCTATGGTTTCCATGTCCTTCCTATAGTGAGGCGACCAGAATTGAGCACAGTACTCCAAGTGGGGTCTGACCAGGGTCCTATATAGCTGCAACATTACCTCTCGGCTCTTAAACTCAATCCCACAATTGATGAAGACCAATGCACCATATGTCTTCTTAACCACAGAGTCAACTTGCATAGCAGTTTTGAGTGTCCTATGGACTCAGACCCCAAGATTCCTCTGATCCTCCACACTGCCAAGAGTCTTACCATTAATACTATATTCTGCATCATATTTGATCTGGTGGGACAGTTGAGGAACAGTGGAAGACTTCCAAATAAATTTTTCATGATGCTCAAAAAAAGCATATTCCAGTTAAAGGCAAGGACAGTAAGGGTGGGGAGAGCCAGACTTGGATAACCAAGGGGATAAAAGAAGGCATCTAACTAAAAGCTCGTTCAAAGGTCTAATCTAATGTCAAAGGAATGTATACAATATACATCATGAAATGCTTTTTCCTCGCAATCATCCACAAAAACAGGAGTGCTCCAAAGAATGAACGACAGTTAAATGCTAAAACCCCAAAGCCCCCAAGCACCCCTCCCTCCTGTGCATAAGCAGCAGAGAGGAACAATCCCCCTCTCCTCACCGGCAAAAAAAACATCAGCACTGCCACCGAGCACTCAAGCGTGAGCAAAGCAATAGCAAAGACACAGACTTAGCGTTTCACCTGGCATTCGACATACCACAGGTTCTCCCTCCCTAATAAGGGAGAAGGAGGTGCCTCCGTTTTCCTAGGAGCTGGGAGACATAACAAACAGCTCACTGGTTTATGATGTTAAAAGCCCGTTACATTGCTTTTTTCGAGCTCTGTGCCTTTGGTCTCAACACAGATATTTCAACACATGGGTCTCCTGCCATGACACCAGCCCTCGATCCACCCCTCTCCAGAGCCCCGAGATCCTAGGCTTCTAAGTCAGAGCCAGACTCTTAGGCCGAGCCCTTGGCGTGCTGAACAATAATGGTCATTTATGAAACCCCGAGAGTGGGTCCCATTCCCACAAAGAACCAAAGTCAGCGTGTAACTCCAGGTCAGGGTCTTCAAAAGAACCCTAAAGAGGAAAGATAAAGATATTAAAGACGGAAATAGAGCTGTTTCGGAAGATGCAATCAAAGGAGTCGCCGTTTAGTGCCATCATTACTCCACTCACCAAGTTGCCAAGTGCGTACAAAGCTGCCAAGAGTAGTGGGAAACTGGAAGATTGGAAGAACTTTAAAAAGCAACAAAGTACCACCAAGCGAGTAATAAAGAAAGGGGAGCTAGATTATAAAAATAAACTAGCACAAAATATAAAAATTTCATAATTAACATGTAAAGTGGAAAAGGGTGGCTAGGTCCCTTGGAGGGCGAGAAGGGGCAATTGATAATGGGTAATGAAGAAACGGCTGACTATTTTGTGTCGGTCTTCACAGTGGAGGACACGTCTAACATGGATGTGATGGGAGGTGAGGACCTCGGTAGAATACCTATTACTAAAGAGGTGGTACTAAGCAAGCTTCTGGGCCTGAAGATAACTAAGTCCCCTGGTCCTGACAGAATGCATCCCAGGGTACTGAAAGAAATGGCAGAGGTTATAGTAGAGGCTTTGGTGATGATTTACCAAAATTCTCTGGACCCTGGGCAGGTCCTGGGGGATTGGAAGATGGTGAATGTCACACCACTGGGGTAGGCGATAGGCAGCTGAGAAGTAGTAAAAGGTCGAAGGGGGAATACTTTACAGCCTCTCAATTTTTTTTTATTTTTAGTAACTAGTTGATGACTTTTGGAATTTTTCTTTTGATATGCAGAAGTTTAGAAAATGACAGCAAAATGTGAATATAGTTATGGGGACTCAATATTTTTTTTTCAAGGTGTTGTAAGTTTAAATTGCACACCACAAATTAGTGATGTTCCATGAAATTGTCCAGTTCTATTTCTCTGATTTCTTTAATCATTGCCAATTTTCTTACAGGATTACTCAGCATGAATATCTTCAGTGTTCAAAAAATCTTTTGTGCTGATCATTTATTTTATTGATGCATTTTTATTTCCCGAGTTCCAGTTAAATCCATCCAGTCTGTATCAACCCGACTTTCCATGGCTGTTTGATCTGCTGAAAGTCTTTGTAATCTCTATTATTTTGAATTTACTTTTGATGTTACGTTGGCTACTTGAAACTGGGTGGGAGAGGTTGCAAGACTGAATCACAAGTCCAGGCTGTGTTGCCAAAGTTAGTGCATATTCTGGAGTTATGGTATCTAGCAAATACTAATTTCAATAGGAGCCAGTCTTCAGACCTAAATGTAGATTGCAAATTGAATTTAAAATGCAGCTCTTAATAATGGTGTTCCTGGAGCTACGGACTGGGGGTTGATTGTGTACAAAGAAACATCCCAATGTCCTAAGATTGCAGCTCAGGGACAGTGGGGATTAACATTCATTTTGGGTATCGAGTGTGGGTATGAAGATGGAGGTATTTGAAAACTATATGTAATTCAAAGGAAGCATTGTAGATACATTGTAAATATAGAATTGTCCTGCTGTTACCTTTGATTTTTAGCATATAAAAATGCCATGTAATATTGGGTCAGGCAGTCCTCTTCGTCTAAGTGTCTCTAGTGTGATTGCTGCTTGTATTGCTGAATAAAGACTTCTATATCACCTGCTTCGGTATCTCTCTGGTGACTTTGTTCACAGTCACAACAGATAGTGCCTCCAAAACCCAAGTCTTGACCCCAGGCAATAACAGAGGGCTTAGGAAACCCACCATCTTTCCGCTCTGAGCCTCTGCCAATGCTACCATCACTGTTCCTATGGCACTGCTCAATCCGTCATCAAGTAGAGAGCAATTGAGGTTTGTTTTCATAAACTGCACATTTAAGACTAGATTTGGAGGAAACCTTGGTGTTCTTTTAACAAGTCAAGTTTATTGTCATTTTGACCATAAGCTGCTGGTACAGTACACAGTAAAAACGAAACAACGTTCCTCCAGGACCCTGATGTTGACTGTTCGTTGGGTGTGCGGTTTATTGTAGTGGATCAGTGTGGTGCAGGATAAAACATTGGATGAGTGTGGGGCTATTTGGATTGTACTTTGTTCTACTGCTACTTGTAAAGTTTAACAACAGTTGGCAGGCCAGTGGATTGTACTTTGAAACAGCAGCTGCTAATGTAATGGGCCAAATGGCAGATACTTTATGTACTGTTTATTAAGAAATTAATTATTGGGTACATTAAAAGCATACAGTGAAATGTGTCATTTTCATCATCTTGGAATTCCCACAACTTGCTAACCCTCACCTGCGAGTCTGAATGGTGCCATAATGGCAACCTCTCACTCAAAATAGCAAGAACAAGGAGCTGATTATTCACTTCCTGAGGACGAAACCAGAAGTTCATGAGCTGGTCCTCATCCAGGGATCCGAGGTGGAGAGTGTCAGCAACTTTAAATTCTTTGATGTTATTCTTTAGGATGACTGTCCTGGGCTCAGCATGCAAGCACGGCAATGCCTCTACTTCCTTTGGAGTTTGTAGAGATTCGGCATGACGTCTAAAACTTTGACAAACTTCTATGGATGTGTAGTGGAGGGTATATTGACTGGCTGCAACACAGCCTGGTATGGAAACACCAATACACTTGACTGGAAATTTCTCCAAAAAAGTAGTGGATATGGCCCAGTCCATCACAGGTAAATTCCTCCTCCACAATTGGGCACATCTACACGAAACACTGTTGTGGGAAAGCAGTATCCATCATCAGGGACCCCCACCACCCAGGACATGCTCTCTCCTTGCGGCTACCAACAGGAAGGTGGTACAGGAGCCTCAGGCCCAGCATCACCAGGTTCAGGAGCAGTTATTACCCTTGAACCATCAAGATCTTGAACCAAAGGGGATAACTTCACTCAACTTCATTTGCCTCATCATTGAAATGTCCCCACAGCCAATGGACTCACTTTTAAGGACCCTTCATTTCAGGTTCTTGGTATTTATTGCTGATTTAATTTTGTATTTGCGCAGTTCGTAATCTGCACGCTGGTTGAACACCCAAGTTGATGCGGTCTTTCATTGATTTTGTTACGGTTATTATTCTATAGGTTTATTGAGTGTGCCTTCAAGAAAATTGATCTCAGGGTTGTATATGGTGACGTATGTACTTTGATAATAAATTTACTTTGCACTTCGGGATGTGGGAGGGTTCCGGAGCACCCAGAGGAAACCCACACAATCACAGGAGAGCATAGAAAGCAGCTTATAGACCTGATCAGTGATTGCTAGTGGTATAAAGCAATTGGGCTAATTACTGTATTTTAGATGACTACACCTGATCCAGGCAACAGGCTTAATTGGGCATTAGCCAGTTATTTCTGTACTGGCTATGAGGAACATTGCTACAATATGTTGCTCTTAATGATGTTCAATATCCTTCCCTTTTTGTCCAAAGTCCTATAGAAATTCCATCTCTTGCTGATATCTGGAAATTTGAGCCCCTCACTAACCCTGTAACCATTTTGTTGATTGTCGTGAAAATAGTTGATAGTCCTAAAACTGAAGAACCATCTTAACATTTCCCCACTAACCCATCTTTTAATCCAGCTTGCTACACTCTCCCTCATTCAATATCCTTAACCTTCTCAACTGTGGGTAGATGACCCCCATCACCATGGTTTATAGCTGATGAGAAGGAAAAGACTGATCTCAAACCTCCGCTGTCTTGCGTCTGTACCCATCATGGAGAAGGCTTTGGGAGTAAACCTCAAGGAAAAATCCGGAACTGGAGTTCCTAAGGCAGTTCTATATTGAACTCAAGACTGACTGGCAATTCCTGCGACAATGCTGGTGCAAAACTGTATCAGCCTCTGCTGTTCATCAGGTGAATGGAGAGGGAGAGCTTGCTACATGGGCAACAGCTTGCTCTCTATATCGTACTGGCCTGGCTTGCATATCATGTAGGTAGGTAGAATGCAACATCCATGGTCGACCCTGCTGACAGAGGACCTGTAGCTCCCTTAACTGGTGGTGTATGCATTTGTAGTTATAACTTGAGCTTGAAAGACCAGTGAAACATCCCAAGTGGTAGTTGGAAATGTGAGGCCATATTAAGCCAAACATTTGAGCTTTGAAGAGGACATCATCGTTGTGTGTGACGTAGGCGATTATGGTCTTTCTGTAACCATGATTGTTCTTAGCAAATTTTTCTACAGAAGTGGTTTGCTATTGCCACCTTCTGGGCAGTGTCTTTACAAGATGAGTGACCCCAGCCATTATCAATACTCTCCAGAGACTGTCTGCCTGGCATCAGTGGTCACATAACCAGGACTTGTGATATGAATCAGCTACTCATATGACTATCCACCACCTGCTCCCATGGCTTCACCTGACCCTTATCTGGTGGGGCTAAGCAGGTGCTACACCTTGCCCAAGGGTGACCTGCAGGCTAGCAGAGGGAAGGAGCGCTGTTCAGCTTTAGTAAGGATGTATCTCCATCTCGTCATCCCATTGAAGAGGACACAGCTGGATAAACACATTTGGGGAGGGAATTTGGGTTTGGTCCCTTGCAGCTAAAAGCTCTGCCACTAGAGATGGAGAATTATAAATCTACGTTCAAGGCCCGAGTTGAAAGAGAGATATCTTGAAAGATGTTTGGTAAAGATTAAAGAGAGGTGGAGGTGGAGGTGTCTGTGGTCAGGCCCTGGATAGGTTTAAATACTTAGATGAGTTTTCATGTTGAGGTTTTATGTGTAAGGCTCAAAGGGAATCAGTGAACACTAGAGACAGGTTGGCACGCGGGTAGCAGAGTTTTATAACCACAGAAGATTCTGCAGATGCTGAAAATCCAGAGAAACACAATCAAAATGGTGGAGTACCTCAGCAGGTCAGACAGCATCCATGGAGAACAGTGAAGAGCAGATGTTTCAGGCTGAGACCCTTCAGTTTTATAATCATTTCTGGAGATCTAGCAAATTGACTTCAACATTGTAGTGACGTGAATACGGTTTTCACTGAGGTGTGTTTACCCTCTGTAACTTTGCCAACTTTTCACCTGTTTTATTTGTGGGTCATCTTCTCTCCTCCCCCCCCCCCCCCCCCCCCCCATTTCTGTTTGGGACAATGTCACCTGAGGTGGCACATCTGAGCATATTATAAGATGTTTACCAGCTTCTGTTCTTTTTTTTTTAAAAACTGGACAGGAACTTCTACGACAAGGTGATGCACTGAGGCGAACAGATAAAATGCTGGATAAGATGGATCAGGATATGCAAGTTAGCCAGAGACACATCAACAGCATCAAGAGCATCTTTGGCGGCATTACAAACTACTTCAAATTCAGGAACTCTGAACCACAAGCCCCTCCAGAACCTGAAAAGCAGACTAGGAGCAAGTGAGTAATCTTCCTCTCCTCTCCTGTTTCCTCCAAGAGGGCCACAACCTTATCATAGGGTTTGAAGGTCTCAATAACCCGGAGAGCTATGTTGGCTGGAGTCAGGTCCTTGTGCTTTGGCTCTTGGTAGGGTCACCCATGATACAGTTCAAAGGGTAAAGGCCAGGCTAAGAGTGGTCCACTGGTCTTCCAGGTACAGTGGGGTTCAGCTCAGGGCTAACAACCCTGACTGGTCAAAAAAAAAAATTGTTACGGAATCAGCACTGAAGAGTCCTTCTACATCTGAGTGTGATGCAATGGATAGGCAGGGATGGATGATCATCACTGTATCACACTCTAAATGCCAGTGGCTTAACAGGTAGTAAGTAACTCTCATTGAATTTGTAGTAGCATTCTCTGTCTAGTATTATGTCTACAGCCTAGCTGTAGAGCCTTGGAATGCAACTGTGAATGGACTAATGAGTTAAACCAATTTTTTTTTAATAGGTTTGACAATTGCCCTCCTGTTCATGCCCCCTTCAGCACACCAGTCCAGATGCAAGGACACCCAATGCTCCCTCAGCACCTACACCTCCCTTCCTCCCTCCTTCCCCATCCAATTCGACACGTGGATGAGCAACACAGGCTACCACTGTCTTCATCCCTTCCTTGCCCTGCACTGACCATCCACATCTCCGCTTACCAACTGCTATTGTCCCAATTTTCACCTCCCCAGCCTCCCACCATCCACCAACTCCCCAGTCATCATGGACTCAACTTCATTACTGAGCAGGTGAGAGGGCTCTGGAGAAACTCAGACATGGCAAAGCATTGGTACTGGACAGTGTGAACCCCAAAGTCCTGAAGGAGTGTGCTGAGCAGCTGTGTGGGGTTCTCCAGCGCATTTTCAGTCTGAGTCTTAACCTGGAAAACATCATGTATGGTCTCAGTACCCAAGAAGAGCCAACCAAAAGTCTTGAATAACTACTGTCCAGTGGCCCTGGTCTCACACATAATGAAGCCCCTCGAGTGGTTGGTTTTGGCTCACCTCCGACCCCCTAGTCAGGTCAGCCCTCGATCCTCAGCAGTTCACCTACAAAAGCACACTTGAGCAACAGTTGAGTGTGTAAGGGGAGGACAGGAGGATGAATGCAGGGCCCTGGTAGAAGACTTTGTCAAATGGTGCAAGCTGAATTATCTACAGCTCAACATCAGTAAGATAAGGAGATGGTGATGGACTTTAGGAAGACTAAGCCTGCATTGCTCTCTGTTACTATTGATGTTGAGTACCTACAAGTATCTGGGGGTGCACCTGGATGACAGACTTGAGTGGAACACCAGCACAGGCAGTGTACAAGAAGGGCCAGATTTGCCTCTACTTCCTGAGGAGACTGTGGTCCTTTGGAGTATGCAGGCCTTTGCTTTACATGTTCTACCAGTCTGCTATTGCCAGTACAATTATTTATGCATTGGCATGCTGGAGCAATGGCATCAACATGGGTGATGCCAATAGGCGCAATAAACTGATTAGAAAGGCTGGCTCTGTTACAGAAGTCAAACTGGACACACTGGAGGCCATGGAAGAATAAAGGACCCTCAGGAAAATCCTGGCAATTCTGGACAATGTTTCTCACCCTCAGCATGCCACCTTGGCTGAACAGAGGAGCACTTTTAGTAACAGACTAAGACAACTGCACTGCTCCAAAGAACACTGTGAGGTCATTCTTACCCTCGGCAATTAGGCTCTGTAATGAGTCGACCTTTAGCTGGGGAAGTGATAACCTCCCTTTTGTTAGACTGTTTTTGTTAACTTATTTCTTACTCTTTCTACTTCTCTTAGAAACATAGAAAACCCACAGCACAATACAGGCCCTCTGGCCCACAAAGCTGTGCCAAACATGTCCTTGCCTTAAAAATTAACTAGGGTTACCCATAGCCCTCTATTTTTCTAAACTCTTCTAATATTTATATCTGTGTACTTGTAATGCTACTGTGACACTGTAATTTGGGATCAATAAAGTATCTATCTAATGGTGAGTCTTGTAAACAGAATGTGAGATGTAATTGTTCTTGTTACAGTTTGTAGTAATAATGCCAAGTCCCTGTTTATGCTTTGCTTTTGTCACTGAAATTAATTTGCATAAGCATTCTGTAGATATTACACTTTGGAGATGGTAAGGCAAGGCTATGGTTTGTGTGTACTTCATTCCCATTCCAACTTGTCCACGGCCTTCTCTTCTGTCACAATGAGGCCACTCTCAGGATGTAGGAGCACCTCTCAAAATCCATCCCCGTAGCCTCCAAACTGATGGCATGAACATCAGTTTCTTCAACTTCTGGTTCCCCCCCCCCTTCAATTCCCCACTCTGACCCTTCTTACCTCTTCTCATCTCCCCCTCCCATCCCTCCTCTTTCCCTTTCTCCCACAGTCTACTCTCCTCTCCCAGCACATCCCTTGCCCAGCCTGAGGAAATCTGCAGATGCTGGAAATTCAAGTAACACACACAAAAAATGCTGGTGAATGCAGCAGGCCAGGCCGCATCTATAGGAAGAGGTACAGTCAACGTTTCGGGCCGAGACCCTTTGTCAGGACTTCGTTGGTCTCGGCCCGAAACGTCGACTGTATCTCCTCCTATAGATGCTGCCTGGCCTGCCGTTTTCACCAGCATTTTTTGTGTGTGTTCCTTCCCCAGCCCTTTGCCTTTTCCAAATATCGTCTCCCAACTTCTTACTTCCTCAGCACCTCCACCACCCACCTGGATTCACCTGTGACCCAGCTTGTTCTTCTTCCCCTCCCCCCACCTTATTCTCGTATCTTCTCCCTTTTCATCCCGAAACATTATTTCCATAGATGGTGCCTAAGCTGAGTTTTTCCAGCATTTTGTATGTGTATGTTTGCTTTAAGACCGTGGCACATCTCTTCCATGTTCTGTTATGTAATTTCAATACATGGTATTTCTAGATCTTTGCTTCATCCCTATTTAACATTGTATCCTAAATCAGATTTGGCAGTGTGTAGATGGGTATTGTTAGATCAGTCTGTCTAGGTGGAGTAAAATTGAGGAGTCGGTATAGTATTGAACTATGTCAGGAAATGAGTGTTAATGATCTGTAGATTAGGATATTGTTTCTGGTGAGGCTGTTGACAAAGCAATTCCAGTGTCCCTCTGACAAGTTCGCATTTATTGTCCTCTTATGGTGTTTAGCGCAGCAATGAAGGTCGTCCATCTCAGTCTATCCATACTGTTGCACAAAGATACAGAAGGTTGTTCATTGCTGATTCCTTAACAACTTTGCTTTACCAGCCAAGGTTGTTGGCCTGAGCTGAACCTCCAAACCTAGAAGACTGGTGGACCACTCTCGTCTCTACACTTTGACCAGTTTGGCATGGGTGACCCTACCAAACCCTGACTTCAGCCAACATAGCTCTCCCAGTCACTAAGGCACATAACCTTACACCAAAGTTGTAGTCCTCTTGGTTATTGTCATCTGACTGTACACATAAACGTAGCAGCATTCTTCCGGACCGCGGTGTCTCCACAAAGCATATCACACAGCATGTAACCGAAGTGTTACCATAACTAAGTTAATAAAATATAATTCAAGGGCCGGCTGGTGGCGCAATGACATCGGTGCCAGACCCAGAGCGGAGGTTCCCGGGTTCGAAACTTGTCGGGTCCGCTCCTGAGTAAGCTTTCTATCTGTGCCGGGTTGAGTGTCGAGATCACAACTCAACCTCGTAAGATAAAGGGAGAATACTGCAAAAATGTCTGTGTGAGGAGTGGCGTGCCACAGTCTCTCTCTCTCGTTCCGCGCCTTGTAAAAACCATGAAAAAGACATTATGCACGCACGGACGCGCAGACGCACACGCACAGACTCGCATGCAGGCATACGCCAAAAGAAATTCAAGATACGTGCATGTGCAGCACAGTAAGCAGCTGGCTGTCCTGGTGATGAGACATCAGTGGTGGCATCACAACCTGAGGGAAGAAGCTGTTACCTGGTCTGGTGCTGACATTAATTCTATTTCATTGATGTTGTATTGACTTTTTCATCTGCTCAATATTATAGTTTGTCCAGGAATAGATTGCATTTGATTCATTGAAACTTTAGTGTTCAGTATTTCTGCGTACTTGGACCAGGTGAACTCAGGATCTGCTGAAGTCACCTGATTTTTTTCTGCTGAGTGTCAACATCTCTGAGGATCTATCCTGGGCCCAACATATTGATGCAGCTACAAAGAAGGCACAACAGCGAGTATACTTCATTGGTATTATGAGGAGATTTGTATGTCACCAAAGACATTGGCAAAGTTCTACAGATGTACCATGGAGAGCATTCTGACTGGATGCATCACCGTCTGTGTCATGGATGGTGACAAGTGGAGTGGTGTCTGTCTAATTCTGTCGATTACATGTATGTGGCAGAAACAGCTCTGGTGATCCGATACACAAGGCAAGACCTGCTACTGCCACGCAACCATCCAGGGATAGTCATTCAGGCTCGAATTGTTTGCTATCTAGACTGTACGAGTGAGTGTGAGGCCTGCCGTAAACCTCCAGGGACCGACAACTGCCGATGCAGTGGAAGCACCTGACAACAGCCGACACTGAGTCCGTCCATCTGAAAACTTTGAGCCTCCGACCAGTCCCTCCGATGGAGCCTCCCGAGCACCATCCTCTGCCGAGCACCTTCGACCTCACCCCGGCCGCCAAAACAAGCAAAGCTGAGGATTCAGGGCCTCCTGCTCCGGAGATTCCGGACCACACAGTAGCAGCGGCAGCGAAGCAGACATTTCAGAAGTTTCTCCAGATGTTCCTCCGTACTCTCACGTCTGTCTCCATCAGATCAGAATTGTGCATGGTACCCTACTTGACAGATTGCAGATATCATTCACCGGAGTGGCAGCATCGCCATCTTCTCCTCCTCCATTGCTACCCAAGAAGCTGTCCCGGAGCCTGTTGGTCCTGGCTTTTATGCTGTGGTACCATTTCCCAGATGGTAGCAGCTGGAACAGTTTGTGGTTGCGGTGGCTCGGGTTCCCAATGATCTGGGCCTTTTTTACACATCTGTCTTTGTAAATGTCCTGAATAGTGGGAAGTTCACATGTATAGATTGGAGCTGCGTGTGGCAGCACAGCCATGGGTGTACAGAGGGTAAAGAAGGACACAGCCCTGGGGGTGGGGGGGCTCCTCTATTGAGGGTTAGAGGGGCAGAGGTGAGGGAGCCCACTCTTGCTATCTGCCAGTGACCTGACAGGAAGTCCAGGATCCAGCTACGCAAGGCAGGGTGAAGGTTGAGGTCTCTGAGCTTCTTGTCAAGCCTAGAGGGAACTATGGTGTTGAATGCGGAACTGTAGTCTAAGAACAACATTCTCACATAAGCATCATCCTCCTCCAGATGTGTAAGGACGATATGTAGAGCTGTGGCTATTGTCATCTGTTCGAATCTGCTCCGAGGATGAGAAAAATGCCATTCCCTATTCCCAGTTCCTCCGTCTCCGCCGCATCTGCTCCAAGGATGAGGTTTTCCGTTCCAGGACATCTCAAATGTCCTCTTTCTTTAAGGATCGTGGTTTCCCTTCTGCTGTCATCAATGATGCCCTCACCCGCATCTCCTCTATTTCCCGCACTTCGGCTCTCACCCCATCCTCCCGCTACCACAACAGGGACAGAGTTCCCCTTGTCCTCACCTACCACCCAACTAGCCTCTGGATCCAACACATTATCCTCCGCAACTTCCGCCACCTTCAACAGGACCCCACCACTAAGCACATCCTTCCCTCTCCGCCTTCCGCAGGGATCGGTCCCTTTGCGACTCTCTGATCCACACATCCCTCCCCACGGATCTCCCACCTGGCACTTATCCCTGTAAGCGCAAGTGCTGCACCTGTCCCTACACCTCCTCACTTGCCATCATTCAGGGTCCCAAACAGTACTTGCAAGTGAGGCAACACTTCACTTGTGAGTCTGTTGGGGTCATCTATTGCTCCCGGTGCGGCCTCCTCTACATTGGTGAAACCCGATACAGATTGGGGGACCGCTTTGTTGAGCACCTCCGCTCTGACCGCCAAAACAGACAGGATCTCCCAGTAGCCACCCACTTCAACTCTGCTTCCCACTCCCATTCAGATATGTCCATACGTGGCCTCCTGTACTGCCAGGATGAGGCTAAACTCAGGTTGGAGGAGCAACACCTCATATACCGTCTAGGTAGTCTCCAGCCCCTTGGTATGAACATAGAATTCTCCATCTTCCGGTAATTCCCTCCCCCTCCCTTCCCCTATCCCTATTTCATCCTCCCCCTCCCCCAGCTGCCTACCACCTCCCACTTGGTTCTGCTTCCTCCTACTACCCATTGTGTTTTCCCCTATTCCTTCTTCACCTTTCCTGCCTATCACCTCCCTGCTTCCCCTCCCCCACCCCTTTATCTTTCCCCTTACTGGTTCTTCACCTGGAACCTACCAGCCTTCTCCTTCCCACCCTCTCCCCACCTTCTTTATAGTGCCTCTGCCCCTTCCCCCTACAGTCCTGACGAAGGGTTCCAGCCCGAAACGTCGACTGATCTTTTCCACGGATGCTGCCCGACCTGAGTTCCTCCAGCGTGTTGTGAGTGTCATCTGTTGATTGGTTGTGTCGGTAGGCGAATTGTAGGGGGCCAGTGTGGGTGGTAGCAAGCTGCAGACGAGGTCCTTGACCAGCCTCTCAAAGCATTTGCTTATTGTTGAGGTGAGTGCGACAGAATGCCAGTCGTTCAGGCATATTGCCTTGGCCTGAAAGGCAGACACTCAATGATTCTGGAACAGCTTCTTCCCCTCTGCCATCTGGTTTCTGAACGGACATTGAACCTGTGAACACTACCTCACTACTTTTTTTGCACTACTTATTTAATTTAACTTTTTAATATGTAGACTTTTATTCTGTTTTTGTTATTGTATTGGCATTGTACTGATGCTGCAAAGACAAATTTCATGACATGATACCAGTGATATTAAACCTGATTCTGATTAGGAATATAAAATCAAGGATGTAAATTTGAGGCTTTATCAAGCATTAGTGCAGCCTCACTTGGAGTATTGTCAGCAGTTTTGGACCTCTTCTCTAAGAAAGGATGTAGCTGACATTGATGAGGGTTCAGAGGAGGTTCGTGAGAATGATTCTAGGAATGGTTAGCATAATGCTTTACAGTACCGGTGACCCGGGTTCAATTTCCACTGCTGCCTGTAAGTAGTTTGTATGTTCTCACCGTGACCGTGTGGTTTCCTCCGAGAGCTCTGGTTTCCTCCCACAGTCCAAAGACATACTGGTTGGTAGGTTAATTGGTCATTGTAAATAGTCCTGTGATTAGGCTAGGGGGATTGCTGGATGGCACGGCTGGATACAGCCTCTTTCTTTCATGCTGTATTTCTAAATAAATATAAAATAATATAAATATACTGCAATTCAGTTTTTATAATTAGGTATTGCATTGTACTGCTGCTGCACAGACAACCAATTTCACGACATGCTGGTGATATTAAACCTGATTCTGATGAAATCTGCTCTGCTATATCTGCATGATATTGGTTTCGACATCTGTCTGTTACGAGTTCAGTTCTACTTGTCACATGCCTTGCAGTATCAGGTCCCTGAATGCTGAGTATGAAGTGGGAAGTAAGATGCCATTGCGTTGCAAATGCCTGACTTCCTGTCTTGTGTCAGCACATTCTGCATTTAGATGTAGAACCACCTTGCCAGTTGTCATTTTACAAATGGTTCTCATTTACCCACAACTTGTTTAATGTGTATTTACGTCTAACATGGCTCTTTGTGAAAAGTGGCTCCAGGACTGAATTGGCTGACAAAATGGCCCCAAGAAATAATGAGCAGAATATTTACAACTTGTGCATCTATTTATTGTGTAACTTTTACTTTTAAAGCCAGTCATAGAAGCCTATATCACAGAAACAGGCCCTTCAGCCCATCTAGTCCATGCTAAACTTATTAATATGTATAGTTCCATCCCGGACCATGGTCCTCCATAATCCTCCCATCCATGTACGTATCATCATTTCTCTTAAATGTTGAAATTAAATCAACATCCACCACTTGTGCTGGCAGCTTATCCACACTGAGTAAAGTTTCTCTTAAACTAGGGGTTCTCAACCTTTGGTCTGTGGACCCCTGGCTTAATGGTATTAGTCCATGTCATTAAAAAAGGTAGGCAGCCGTTGCCTTAAACATTTCTATTTTCTCCCTTAACCTATGACCTTTAGTTGTAATCGCACCAAACCTCAGTGGGGGAAAAAACCTGCTTGCATTTACTCTATCTACACCCCTCATCATCTTGTATACCTCTATCAAATCTCCTCACATTCTTCTACACTCCAGTGTATAAAGTCCCAACTTGTTCAGCCTTTCCCTGTAACTCAGGTACCAGCAACATCCTTGTTGATCTTCTCTGCACTCTTTCAATTTAATTGACATCTCTCCTGTAGGTAAGTGACCAAAACTGCACACAGTACTCCAAATTGGACCTCACCAGTATCTTACAGTGCTGCTAGAGAGTTTGTAATCCTATAGAATTTTATCTGTTTCTGCATAAATATGACCTAAAATGTGATCAGATCTTCACACAAGTTCTAAAATTAGTGTGACCCTCAGGCTCGGCCAGCAAGTGTTTGGCTAGGGGAAGACGGCTTCTGGCCCCACCAAACTGTTGTTTGTGTGGATGCTGCGTGATGCGTTGCCCGGTTACAAACCTGCACCGCAAAATATCAAACAGTACACCATATGCAATTAAATGATTTAACTTTATAAATCTTAATCTGAATATAGGGTTAGTAAAGAAAATAAAAAGGTCCCATTTTAAGGAAAAAGTCAAAAGTGCACGTTGGAGCTCACTGATACGACCATTCATCAACCGTAGACCTCCTCCCAGCGTCACTGACCTTTGGACCCTTGCTCCCAGTCGACTCCATCAGTGGTCTACCAGCTCTCTCCACACGTGTCCTCCTCCTCCTCTCGCCAACAACAGACCGCAAAAATTGGGAGTCTGCTGTGTTGAGCACCTTTGCTCAGTCCGCTAAAAACATACTTTTCTGGTGATTAACTGTTTTAAATCCTACCCCCATTCCCATTCCAACAAGTTGGTCCATTGACTCCTCTTTTGTCAAAATGAAGTCACCCTCACGGTGGAGGAACAACACCTCATATTCCACCTAGGTAGCCTCCAACCTTTCATAGATGTCTGTGAAGAGTAAGAAGTTCAGGTTGTATATGTTTTCAGATATTAAATTGAACCTAAATAAAATGAATTTAACTGGGGAACTAAGTCAGCATCAGGTTTATTATCACTGACATAAGTTATGAAATTTGTTTTGTCACAGTAGTACAGGGCAATACATAAAAATTTACTATGTAGCAAATTATAGTGCAAAAAGTGAGCAAAGTAGTAAGGTAGAATTTATGGGTTCATGGACTGTTCAGAAATTTGGTGTAGGGGAGGAAACTGTTCCTAAAGTGTTCCTAAAACATAAGTGGAGTATTTTCTAAGTCTGCTGGTAGTGAACTATCCTCCTGTGATAAGGATGCCTTATAGCCACTAATCTTTAAGATATGCAGTTATGATCTTTTTGCCTGCATTGAGGAGGTGGCGGGGTAGAGATGCATCTCTAAAAGGAGGTGTAAGTTGCTCCTTCCCTCCCCTAGCCTGCAGGTCACCCTCGGGGAAGGTGCAATACCTGCTTTGTAACCCCCCCTCCCCTGATCAGGGTCATGTGAAGCCATGGGAGCAGGTATTGGATGGTCATATGAGCAGCTGGTTATCACAGGTCCTGGATATGCGACAATTGACATCAGGCAGACAATTGATAATGGCTGGGATCACCCGTTTTGTGAAAACACTGCCCAGAAAAAGGCAATGGCAAACCACTTCTGCCATACACAATGTAATATTTTGTTCTGAATTGTTTTCCCAATACAACTGAAAAGCATAGTCTGCTCCACCATTTGATCCTGGCTAATTTACATCTGGTCCATCGAGTCTGCTCTGCCATTTCATCATGGCTGATCCATTTTCCCTCTCCGCTCCAATCTCCTGCTTTCTCCATGTAACCTTTGATGCCCTTACTAATCAAAAACCTATCAACCTCTCCAAGTAATATACCCAATTACTTGGCCTCCACAGCCGCCTGTGACAAAGAATTCCACAGATTCACCACCTTCTGGCTAATAAATTCCTCCTCATCTCTGTTCCCTCCATTCTGAAGGTGGTACCCTCTGGTCCTAGATCCTTTGGGTATTGGGTGAAATCTACCAGTGAATGCAGTCTGTCCTTTAATTAGACATTGAAAGTTTTTTTAAATTCTGTGGCAGATTACAAGAAAGTTTGGATAAAAGCAGACAGCAGGAGGAGAATTACCAAGCAAATCATCCGAATTTAAGGAAACTGGACACATCAGGTAAGTCCATGCATAAATACTGTGATCTAAGGCAGGGATCTCCAACTTTTTTTGCACCGCGGACCAGTTTAGTATTGACAATATTCTTGTGGACCGGCTGACCCGGTTGGGGGTGGGGTGGTGTTCAAGTAGCGTTAAACTCACATAATCCTCTCATATCCCTTTTGCCAATCACCTGTCCAGTTCTTGGCTCCATCCCTTCCCCTCCTGTCTTCTCCTATCATTTTGGATCTCCCCCTCCCCCTCCCACTTTCAAATCTCTTACTAGCTCTTCCTTCAGTTAGTCCTGACGAAGGGTCTTGGCCCGAAATGTCGACTGTACCTCTTCCTAGAGATGCTGCTTTCACCAGCAACTTTGTGTGTTGCTTAAACTCACCTCAACGTGTCTTTTACAGTCAGGGTTGCCAACTTTCTCACTCCCAAAAAAGGGATAAAATTAGCAGTCAAATCCCAGGACACTTGTGTTTACCCCAGGAAAGACTACCATGACCATGAAGCCTTGCGTGGGCACCTGTGTGCGCATCCGTGAGTAACGTACGCATATGTGATGTGCGCATGTGCGTATGTGCCGATTTCCCCCCACCCCCCACAAACCAGTTTTGGCTTAATCTGCCTGACTATACTGTACATACATCTACTTTATATAGGCTGTATATTTATCATATAATTCCTGCTTTTACTATGTGTTAGTGTTATTTTAGGTTTTATGTTATTTGGTATGATTTGGTAGGTTATTTTTTGGGTCTGGGAACACTCAAATTTTTCCCATATAAATTGTAATTGCTTCTTCGCTTTATGCTATTTCGGCACGAAAGGTTTCATAGGAACGCTCCACCTTAGTGGGGGAAATACGGGACAAGGGCAGTCCCTTATGGGACAAACCAATTAGCCCAATATGCGGGATGTCCCGGCAAATACTGGACAGTTGGCAACCCTATGTTCAAGTTCAACAGTGTGTGACAGGGAATGAGGAAAGGTGCAGCTGACTCGTATCGTTTCCGCGGCCTGGTGGTTGGGGACCGCTGATCTAAGGGACTTCTGCATCGTCTGGTGTTTCACGGGGTTGTAATCAAAATAACTACCTATTGTAGCAGCACAAACTGCTCACTTTATTTAAAACACAAGAGATTCTGTAGATGCTGGAAATCCAGATCAACACACTCAGCAGGTCAGGCAGCATCAATGGAAAAGTGTAAACAGTCAACGTTTTGGGCTGAAACCCTTCATCAGGACTGGAAAGAAGTGGGAGATGAGTCCATAGCCAGATCAGCAAAGCAGGCTCGACGGGCTAGATGGCCTACTCCTGCTCCTATTTCTTCCTTTGAGAAGACAACTGAATATAAAGGTTAGGGGTGGTGGGGGTGGAGATTAGCTGGAAGGTGGTGGGTGAAGCCAGGTGGATGGGAAAGGTAAAGAGCCGGAGAGGGAGGAGCCTGATAGGATGGGAGAAAGGGAAGGATGAGCAGCACCAGGGGGTTTAATAGGCAGGTGAGAGGAGTTAAAAGGCCAAAATGGAGAATACAAGAAGAGGAAAGGGGAGCACAAAAATTACCAGAAGGAGAAATCGATGTTCAGTGTATTAGGTTGGAGGCTACCTAGATGGAATATGAGGTGGTGTTCCTCCACCCTGAGAGTGACTTCATCTTGGCAAAAGAGGAGTCTATGAACCAACTTGTTGGAATGGGAATGGGGGTAGGAATTGAAACAGTTAGTCACCAGAAAAGTATGCTTTTAGCGGGCTGAGCAAAGGTGCTCAACAAAGCAGACTCCCAATTTTTGACCAGTCTCACCAATGAAGAGGAGGCCACATCACCAGACAAAATAAGATGACCCAGCAGATTTGCATGTGAAGTGTTGCCTCACCTGGAAAGACTTTGGGGCCCTGAATCAATGTGAGGGAGCAGGTGTATGGACAGGTGTAGCCGCCTGCAGGGATAAGTGCCTGGAGGGAGATTAGTGAGGAGTGATGAATGGACAAGGTAGTCACTGAAGGAGCAATTCCTGCTGCAAGATGGGGGGTGGGGGGAGGAGGTAAATGTGTGTTAGGTGGTAGGATTTCATTAAGGATGTTGGAAGTTGCAGAAAATGATATGTTGGATGCAGAGACTGCTAGATGAGGGCAAGAGGAACTCTGCCCCTGGTCAGAATCAGATTTATTATCACCGGCATGTGACATGAAATTTGTTAAGGCAACATTGAGCATGGATGTCCAGGAAATGGAGCAGATGCGATTAAGGGCAGCATCAGTGGTGGAGGGAGGGTAACTCCTTTCTTTGAAGGAAGACGACATCTCTGTCCCCAAAGAAAGCCTTATCCTGGGAACGGATCCAGTGGTTCCAAGCAGTTTCTTTGTTTCTGCTAATCACGGACACCAATAATAGGGTTAAACGACTTGCTGAGCGTTACGGCTTGTTGCTCCAGTGGGGCCGAGTCCACACTTTATCTCTAAATAAAGTAATAATCTAGAATGGTGTTCAAGATACATCAGCCATTTTATTCCCTTGGAATAGAGTGGACAGTAATTCACCAGTAATGTTTCTCAATGTATCTTAGTCACCTTTTCCCATCTTGTGCAAACAGATCAGGCCCCAGGGAACCTCAGCTTAATCGCAGGCTGAATGTTTGTCATCTTTGAAGACCTTAGATCTCTTCTGTAAATCTCTACTGGAAGAATTAAATTTGATAACAATGTTTTTTCTCCTCCTGACTAAATATTTGTCATATATTTTTCATATCTTTGTTTTGATTATTCTCCCAAATGTAATCTCACAGATACTAGTTTTGTACTGTTATCTGTTGGTTGCTGTGTTGTAGCTGTAATGTCACAGTTCACATTACATCATTATCAGAATCAGGTTTAATATAAAGCAACACACAAAATGCTGGAGGAACTCAGCAGGTCAGGCAGCATCCATGGAAAAGAATAAACAGTTGGCATTTTGGGCCGAGACCCTTTCTCAGGTTTAATATCACCAGCATATGTTGTGAAATTTGTCTTTGTGGCAACAGTATATTTCAATAGATAATAATAGAGCAAAAAAATGTTGATCACAGTAAATATTTATGTATATTAAATAGTTAAATTAAGTAGGGAGGGGAGGGAACGTCGACTCAGACCTTGAGGCCTGCGTTGGGCATTTTCATGCCTTACAAGGCGCAGATTGGAAGTCTGTGAGGGGCAGACTTTGGGCATATTTAAGGCAGAGCTTGATAGATTTTTGATTAAGAGCGTGAAGGGATACCTGGAGAAGGCAGGAGATTAGGGCTGAGTGGGAAATTGGATCAGCTATGATGAATTAAATTAAGTAAGTAGTGCAAAAATAGAAATAAAAAAGGTAGTGAGGTAGTGTTCATGGGTTCAAAGTCCGTTCAGAAATCGGAGAACAGAGGGGAAGAAGCTGTTCCTAAATTGCTGAGTGTGTGTCTTCAGGTTTCTGTACCTCCCTCCTGGTGGTGGCAATGAGAAGACGGCCTGTCCTGGGTGATGGAGGTCCTTAATGATGGACGCCACTTTTTGAGGCATCGCTCCTTGAAGATGTCCTGGATGCTATGGAGTCTAGTGCCCATGATGGAGCTGACTGAGTTTACAACTCTCCAGCTTATTTCGATGGTCACTGCCATCTCCCCCCACCCCCATACCAGATGGTAATGCAGCCAGTACATCTGTAGAAATTTGTGAGTGTTTCTTTCTCAGAGTTCCTATTATTGCCTCAAAATTTGTCTTCCACATGTAGACTTTCTCCTCTGCTGTGTTCTATTTATTCAGATAGAAACATACAAAATAAATTTTGTGCACAATCTGTAAATTAAAAGATGTTAAGAAAACATTACTTTGAGTTAGTTGAGAGCACACACAACCATTTGAGGGAAAAGAAATTTGAAGCTTGTGCTTTGTTTCCTATGGTGAGGGAGTCGAGGACCAGAGGACACAGCCTCAGAATAGAGAAGCGTCCATTTTGAATTGAGATGAAGAGGAATTTCTTCAGCCAGAGAATGGTGAATCTGGAATTCTTTGTCACAGGTGGCTGTGGAGGCCAAGGCATTGGGCATATTTAAGGTAGAGCTTGATAGATTTTTGATTAGTCAGAGCATGAAGGGAGAAGGCAGGAGATTAGGGCTGAGTGGGAAAATGGATCAGCTATGATGAACTGGCGGTGCAGACTCTGGGCCAGATGGCTTAATTCTGCTCCTATGTCTTATAGTCTAATGGTTATCAGACTCTCGAATGGACCCCTTGTAAGATATTCCAGATTCTTCGATGTTATTTTCAGTGCACAGGAACAAAGTAATTGTTACTTCTGATCTGATGCAGCACAAAAAACACAATAATAAATAAAAATACATAGCTTATTGATTGTATATCCATAAAGTGACTCTAGGCACAGGAGTGTCTGTACATAAAGTGACTGACAGGAAATGATAAAGTAGTAGCAACAGAGGTCATGGAGGGGTGGGTTAGTGGGTGGAGGTGTTGATCAGCCTTACTGCTTGGGGAAAGGAACTGTTTTTGTGTCTGGTGTGGATGCTGCACAGCCTTCTCCCTGATGAGAGTGGGACAAACAGTCCAGGAGCGGGGTGGGTGAAATCCTTCATTCTGTTACTGGCCCTTTTCTGGCAAATTTCTGTATATATGTCCTTGATGGTGGGCAGGCTGGTGCCGGTGATGCGTTGGGCAGTTTTGACTCCCCATTGTAGAGCTGTCCTCTCTGCCGCAGTGCAGTCTCTGCAGCAAGCAGTGATGCAGCAGGCTAGGATGCTCTGTTCTACGCATCTGTAGTGTGATGTGCATATGCATGTACACAGCCCAGCCCTCTTCAGCCTCAAAGTAGATGTGAAGCGGGACACCCAAGGCAAGGCAAGTGTTGAGGTGATGGGGCCCAGGCCTGAAGTAAGGGACAATGTTTGGCTGATTTAAATACTGAACCAGATTGGAAGTCAAGTGCAGGCTGAATTGCGGCGGCAGGTCCAGGGTCCAGGAGCAAAGAACGACCTGCTGTTTGGCTAACTTGAGCACTGGGCCGGATTGAAAATGTCAGTGTGTTGGGGCCAGTGTTCTGCTTGCACAGTTTACTCTTCTCTGTGCTGATCTGAGGCTTCTGGATCAGCTGTCATAGGCTTCTTTGCTGAGAACTTGCTTTCATGAACTTTATTTATTCTTTATCTATCTATTTATCAATTGATTGAGATGCAGCACAGAATAGGCCCTTCCAGCCCTTCAAGCCACACCACCCAGCAATCTCCCGAATTAATGCTGGCCTAATCACCAGACAATTTATAATGACCAAATAATCTACCATGCAGTACGTCTTTGGACTCTGGGAGGAAATCGGAGCACCCAGAGGAAATCCACGCAGACACGGGGAAAACGTTCAAACTTCTTACAGACAGTAGTAGGAATTGAACCCGGGTCACTGGTACTGTAAAGCATTGTGCTGACCACTACACTACCGTGTGATGGGAATTGAACCCGGGTCACTGGTACTGTAAAGCGTTGTGCTGACCACTACACTACCGTGTGATGGGAATTGAACCCGGGTCACTGGTACTGTAAAGCGTTGTGCTGACCACTACACTACCGTGCGATGGGAATTGAACCCGGGTCACTGGTACTGTGAAGCGTTGTGCTGACCACTACACTACTGTGCCATCCCCTGAATGTTATTTGCCTGTTTTTGATGTATGATTTTTTTTTTTCTGCACATTGAGTGTTTGGCAATTGTTCTTTTAATGGGTTTTTTGGGTTTCTTTGTTTTGTGGCTGCCTGTAAGGAGACAAATCTCAAGGTTGTATAATGTATATACACTTTGATAATAAATGTAATTTGAACTATGAACCTTGGAAGTATTGGTGAGCTTTGCAAAATATGTTCTGTGACTGTGAGAGGTTGTGAGATGTGGACTCCCAGGAGTTTGAAATCCCTCAGTTTCCACTGCTATGCTGCAGATGTAAAGAGGGCTGTGAGTGATGAGAGTTCCCCTGAAGTTAATAACCATCTTCAAAGTGCAGTTCTACAACCAAAAGAGAGTCTGTAAACAGATTCAGAGTTCAGTGCTGAACTGAGTAAACCTCGCAGAGCAACAAGCTGAACCAGCCCATCTCTTGGCTCAGGCCCCGACATCCTGACCTTTACAATTGAGCTTGGCGCCTAAGTCGTTGTCCAAACATCGGGTTCAGTCTCCTCAATATGCTCTGGGGCTTGGACCCCGCTGCCTCGAATCACCCGTACCCAACCTTTCCCATTCGACCTGGTACTTAAATTGATTGAACCTCGGGTCTTCCTCGTTCTCGGCGATAGACCTGGTGCTTCCCCACATCGAATTGCCTCCAAGTCCAAAGGGGAGTTCGAGGCTATTGTTTGTGATGATTGTCTATAAAGTATTAGTTCTTTTTTCATCAGCCAGGAGTCACTGAGATTCACCAGCACCATCTTAAACCAGCATTCTCATCATCGTTGGCAATAAGTCCCAGCACCGTCGTCATCTGTGAGCTTGGCAATGTGTTACTCAGGTTATGTGTGAGCAGAGTATACGGCAATGGGCCCAGCACAGCCATGGGGGTGGGGGGGGGGGGAGTGGGTGCTGTTTGCCTCACAATCTACTAGTTATGATCTTGCTGTTAATCGTTTACCTGCACTGCACTCTTTCAGTGGGTTTATATTGCTCTATTCTGCACTAATAAATAATTGTAAATAATTCACCTTGTAAATAATTCAAATATGTGTCTCAGGTGGTTGATGGTTGGGTTGAGTTTTCTCTAATCTTGGCAATTCATTTGCAAACATTTCGTCCCAATAAGAGGAGACATCATCAGTGCGATTGGTCGCCATTATGGAAAGTCAATTGTGACATCGGGAGGGAGTCTTGTCGCTGATCATTTTCATGGCCAACTCTGTGTGTTGCTGGAACTTCTTCTGCATTGGCTTCTAAATGGAATCGATGTCTATTTATAAACAGACATGTAGACCTCCATCCCACTTCAAGCCAATGCGGACAGAATGCCAAGCAACCAATCAGCAACGAGATCCCCTTCCCAAGTCCCAATTGAGTTTCTGTAATGGCAACCAATCAGCTGATTGGCAAGTATATAACGGCCGAGTATTCAAACAACATACTGATGATGCCTCCTCATATGGTGACGAAACATTTGCTAGTAGATTGCCAAGATCAGAGAACAACACAACCCAACCATTATTTTATCTTGTACTAATACACAATGGTTGGGGCACTGTATAATGATTTGATCTCTATAATCAATGTGCGAGTAAGCTGTCCATTTCATTGTGACATTAGCAAGCTAATACCAATTTCATACTTGCATGGAAACATGCGTAGTATCTCTCTTTATTCTGCCTCCTTTACAGTTATCTCTCTCATCCTTAAAGCATGACCTTTCAAAGAATACCTTGCATTTTATTTTATTGATTGAAGTACAGTGTGGAATCGGCCCTTACGGCCCTTTGAGCTACACCACCCAGCAATCATAAGACCATAAGATATAAAATCAGAACTAGGCCATTTGGCCCATCAAGCCTGCTCTGCTATTCAATTATGGGCTGATCCATTTCTTCCAGTCATCCCCACTCCCCTGCCTTCTCCCCATACCCTTTGATGCCTTGGTGAATCAAGAACCCATCTATGTGTGCCTTAAATACACCCAGTGACTTGGCCTCCATAGCCATTCTTGGCAACAAATTCCACAGATTTACCACCCTCTGACTAGATTAATTTCTCGGCATTTGTTCTAAATGGACGTCCTTCAATTCTGAAGACATGCCCTCTTGTCCTAGACTCCCCTACCATGGGAAATAACTTTGCCATATCTAACTGTTCAGGCCTTTTAACATTCAGAATGGGTCTGTGAGATCCCCCCTCATTCTCCTGAACTCCAGGGAATACAGCCCAAGAGCTGCCAGATGTTCCTCATACCTTTCATTCCTGGAATCATTCTAGTGAATCTTCCTGAACCCTCTCCATGTCAGTATATTCTTTCTAAAATAAGGAGCCCAAAACTGCACACAATACTCCAAGTGTGGTCTCACGGGTGCCTTGTAGAGCCTCAACATCACATCCCTGCTCTTGTATTCTATACCTCTAGAAATGAATGCCAACATTGCATTCGTTTCTTCACCAGCGACTCAACCTGGAGGTTAACCTTTAGTTCTCACAATGACTCCCAAGTCACTTTGCATCTCTGCATTTTGAATTCTCTCATCTAAATAATAGTCTGTCCATTTATTTCTTCCACCAAAGTGCATGACCATACACTTTCCAACATTTTATTTCATTTGCCATTTCTTTGCCATTTCCCCTAAACTATCTAAGTCTCTCTGCAGGCTCTCTGTTCCCTCAACACTACCCGCTCCTCCACCTATACTTGTATCATCAGCCAATTTAGCCACAAATCCATTAATCCCATAGTCCAAATCATTGACATACATCATAAAAAGCTGCGATCCCAACACCGACCCCTGGGACCGCAGCTTTTTATGATGTATGTCAATGACCTGTACCTGTGGAACTCTACTGGTAACCAGCAGCCAACCAGAATAGGATCCCTTTATTCCCACTCTGTTTTCTGCTGATCAGCCAATGCTCCATCCATGTGAGTAACTTCCCTGTAATTCCATGGGCTCTTGCTAAGCAGCCTCAAGCAATTGCTGATTTAATAATAGCGTAATCAATTTACAATGGCCAATTAATCTACCAACTGGTACACCTTTGGACTGTGGGAGGAAACTGGAGCACCTGGAGGAGAACCACGTGGTTATGGGGAGAATGTACAAGTTCCTTGGAGACAACAGTGGCAGTGATAATTTTTAACTGGAGTTTATCTACTCCTGATGAAGAGTCTCCTCCAAGGAGACTACAACCTTGTAGGGTTTGGAGGCCTGTGTGCCTCAGTGACCCGGAGAGCTATGTTGGCTGCAGTCAGGGCTTTATGTTTTGGTGGGGTCACCCATGCTAAACAGGTCATAGGGTAGAGGCCAGACTAAGAGTTCAGGTTCAGGGGTTCAGCTCAGGGCTAACAACCCTGACTGGTCAAACAAAACTTACAGAAACAGCCATGAAGAATCCTTCTGCATCTGAGTGTGACGGTATTCCTATTGAGTCTCCTCCCTGGGCTTGTATGGCTGTCAGTAATGAAAACCGAGAGGGAGCTACTGACACGATGAAGGAAGCTCTGAACGCCCATTGCTGCCCTAAGTGCCAGTGGTGTGTAACAGGCAGAAAGTAAGTAAGAAATATGAAGAGTTTCAGCCAGAAGCTTCAATTGTTTATACCTCTCCATAGGTACTGCTGAGCTTCCTCCAGTATCTTGCATGTTTTTTCCATTTAGCTTTTGGCTTTTTTTTTTGTCTGTTCCATATTTATTGACCATGGAAACCTTGGCAAGGGCACCCAGTGGGTTGGTAACAGGATCACTGTTCCATTTAAAAGCTTAAATGTTATTGGTTTTTAGAATGCTTTTTTTTTCCTTTTAAAGAATTAAAATGTATGTACATTTCCATAGAATGTGCAGGATGACTAGACAAGTCAGCCTGATATCTCCAAACATTCCCTTAGCATGGCCATGTTTCTTGATTTGTGTTTGAGTAGCTTCCCTGAAATGCATCTGCCACACAACGTTTAATAAAATGAAGACCATTAATGGGCAGGAAACTCAATTGCTCTTTGGTTTTGTAGCCAACAATAAATGTACTTGTTTTTTTTTTAGAAACTGGCTATCCAGAATCACCTTGGCATCCATTCAAATCAGATTGGAGAGAGGATTGCAATGTAGCAGCTTTGACTTACGGGATTCATTTCCTTTCCTTGCATTTTAAATGCCATCTCTAGGTTCTAGCTTGTTACGATCATTAACGTACTACTAAAATGGTTTTGTCTTGTATAACTAGGCAAGGACAATGGGTGGGTACTTCTCTGTAGCAGACATGATTGAATGTGTCTGTGTTTGTGTTCACTGAGATGCAGCAAGGAAACAGCCCCTTCTGGCCCAACGAGCCCACACCGCCCATGTGGCCAAGTAACCTGCTAACTAGGACGTCTTTGGACTGTGGCAGGAATCCAGAGCACCTGGAGGAAACCCAGGCAGTCACGGGGCAAGTCTACAGACTCTTTACAGGCGGCCCCAGGTCACTTGCACTGTAAAATGACACACTGACCATTACACCTGCGTAGAACGATGGGTGCCTGGAGCACACTGCCAGGGGTGGTGATAGAGGCAGGTACATTAGGGTCATTTAAGAATGATAGAAAAATAGATTGTTATGTAGGAGGGAAGGGCTCGATTGATCTCACAGTAGGTTAAAGCATCGTGTGAGCTGTTGCAATATTCTACGGCAGGGGTTCCTGACCTGGCGTTCACAGACCCCTTGCTTCATGGTAATGGTCCATGGCATTAAAAAAGGTTGGGAACCTCTGTTCGAACTGATTGCCTCACAGTCTGGTACGGAGGGGCCACTGCACAGGATGAGAGAAAGCTGCAGAGAGTTGTAAACTCGGCCAGCTCCATCATGGGCACTAGCCTCTCCAGCATCGAGAACATCTTCGAAAGGTAGTGCCACAAAAAGACGGCAGCAATCATTAAGGACCCTCTTTGTCCAGGATATGTGCTTTTCTTACTACTGCCATCTTATTCCAGCCATTTACGAATAGCTTCTTTCCCTCAGCCATCACATTTCTAAATAGTCCATGTAACCTTAATCACCACTCCAGGAATTCCTTGATTTGGAAAACCTGCTTTTAGCTTGCTGTCTGACAGTTGTCCTGGTTTACCAAACTATAAACCCATTGCAGTAAATTTAAGTTGTGCTATGACTTTATAAGGAAAACAAAACTGCACTTTTCACCCGTAGGTGGTGCCATTGGTCACATTGTGTGTTTGACCATTGAGTATAGAACAGTTCAAATTAATAAAACCAATGTATTTGAAGAGTGTGGTGTGTTCACTGTGCAATATACGGATATATAGTATTGTGCAAGTCTTGGACTAGGGTGCCTAAGGCTTTTGCACATTACTGTAGTAATTTTATGTATTGCACTGTACTGCTACCACAAAAAAAATTCATGAATATGTGAGTGATGATAAACCTGATTCTGATGTGGGTCTCTATTCTGGACTGAGTATGGGAAGGGGTCAGGGAGAGGGGAATCATGGTAGGGAAGAGGGGAGGGAGCAGGAAACACCGGAGAGACATTCTGTAGTCAATAAATCAATTGTTTAGAATCAAATGACCTTGCCTGTTGTCTCGGGGCTGGGTGTGTCTGCACTCGCACCACCCCTCCCACCCCGGTACTCCTCTGCCACCTGTCCCATACCCCTCCCGCGGTGCTCCACCCTCGCCATTCCCAACATCCTTTTCTCCCACCAGATTTACAAACTCGCTGTCCGCTCCACGTTGCCAAATACAAGCATTTTAGGCAAGTGTGTGTGTCTAAGAATTTTGCACAGGATTGTAATATCCAAAGTGGTCTGTTTAAGAACTATTGAAGTTGATTTAAAACACCAAGTTTACATATTAGAGACTGGACTGGTTATAAGCCACTGATGTGTGCAAAAGAGTAATTGGATGCTGCTGAAATTCCCTCCAGAGCGGGTTATTGCTTGCATGATTGCTTGGCTTGTAGGAAGACCAGCAATTTGGAGGTAGAATCCCAAAAAGATGCTGGTGCACAGGGTCACATTCCAGCCATAATCAGCACCTTCATTTGTAAGCTGTTGGTGGTATGTACTGAGTGCAGTCTGCACTTTTGGAATTTAATATTGCTAATGAAATCTTGCCCATGGGTGGGGGTTAAGTGTTTGCTCTTGCTGTGGTTAATTAAACCAGATAATTGCTGCAGCATTTTCACAGTAACTGATCAAAAACTGAGTCCTAATGTAACCATGAAAAGAAATAACCATCTGTTAACATGCCTATTTCTCACACTTCAATGAGGACAAGAACCTCATTGAAACCTATCGAATATTGGAAGGTCTCGACAGAATGTTTCCTATGATGGGGGAGCCTTTATACTAGAGGACACAGCCTCAGACTAGAGGGGAGTCCTTTTAGAATGAAGATGACAAAGAATTTCTTTAGCTGGAGAGTGGTGAATCTGTGCAATTTGTTGCCACAGATAACTGTGGCCAAATCATTTGGTATATTTAAGGCAGAGTTTGATAGGTTCTTAATTAGAGTTCTGATGAAGGGTCTCGGCCTAAATTGTCAACCGCTAATTCCCATCCGTGGATGCTACCTAACCTGCTGAGCTCCTTCCACATATTGTGTGTATTGCTCTAGGTTCTTGATTAGTCAGGGCATGAAGGGGTACAGGTAGAAGGCAGGAGATTGGGGCTGAGAGGAAAATGGATCAGCCATGATGAAATAGAGCAGACTCAATGGGCCAAATGGCCTAATTCTGCTCCTATATCTTCTGGTCTTAATGTGCACCCTATATGCTCAACACGAAGGTTATGGTAGTCCAAAGATGTGCCCATTGCCCGTGAATAGCAGATTTCAAAATCAATGTACTTCAAATAAAAATATGCATCAGCTGCAGATTGCGCTATTACATGTCCTTGATTGTTTCCAGGAGTCCTTCAATTTGAATAGCCCGCATTATCCATTTGATGGAAAACATTTATGTTCACTTGTCTAGTCAGAGGAATTTTCCGATTTGGAATCCAGCCATTTGCCTTATTGATCGTGCACTCGTCACTGGTGTCCCTGTTTGTTGCTTCTTTTTCTCTCTTCATACCAATTAGTCAGGGTGTGGGTCACTTCAACAGTCAATCAAATCCCCGTTATGCTGCCCTCAACATTTCATGACTAAGGGTCAGGGACACGAAACAGGACCAAGATATCTCAAAATTCTGAATGCACTCCATTCAATCAGAAAATATGAAAAATCAAGTTCAAAGTGCATGTATGTCACCACAGGGCAGCTCAGTAGTGTTGTGGTTAGCACAACGCTTTACAGTACCAACGACCCGGGTTCAATTCCCATCGCCTGGTAGGGTAGTGGTTAGCACAACGTTTTACAGTACCAGTGACCCGGGTTCAATTCCCATCGCCCGGTAGGGTAGTGGTTAGCCTGCCTGTCAAAGCGGTGTACCAGAGTGTTGGCACTGTCGCATGCAAACAGCTATTTGGTGCCACAGGTGAGAGCTGAGTGTCCAGTGGGGATCAAAGATGAACGAGCTGCCCCAGAATGGACACAAAAAGCTCCTTCACCAGAGGCGCTACCCCTCCCTGGACACACACAGCATATAAAACAAAATATTACCAGGAAAAAAGGTAATAAAATTCAAAAGTTGCATGTAGTGCACAGCACAGGTAAACAGTACAGTAAACAGCTCTATCCTGGTGATGAGACCCCTGTGGTGGTAGGGTATTCATTATCAAAATCAAATTCAAGTTTAATTGTCATTCAACCATACGCAGATACATCTGAACGAAACTGTGTTCCTCTGGGGCCAAGGTGCCAAACAGTGAGCAAAAAAAAACCATAGTCAAGTTGGGGAAAAAAAAACAGCTGTAGTCCAAGACCCTTAGCAACATGTCCCACAAATTAATCAGCAGTGTGCAGCCTCTGCAAGTCCCACTGTCATTCCACCAATCAAACATTGGAAGGTAGCACCAATGGGAGAGGCCAGCCCTCAACCACCGCCTCCAGTATCTCTTCTGGACTGCAGCAGCAGGCAAGCCCGCAGCTTGAGGCCTAGTCCTCGCCACAGTCGAGGCTATGCAGCTCCCACGCTGCCTGTCACACCACCAAACAAGGGAAACAGGCCTGTGGCATCTTACATTGTCAATATTCAACAGGGTCTTGTGCTTGCAAGAGAATTAGAGAATTCTCTCACAGCCTGGGGAAAGAAGCTGTTACTCAGTCTGGCAGTCCTCATTCTGATGCTCCTGTACACCTTCCTGACGGTAGTGGGTAAAAGAGATTGTGGTATATATGGTGGGGGTCATCACACTTTGATTTTAAGGCTGTTGCTGTGTCTGACATTAACTCTGAGCAGCCAGGGGTAAATGTTTCTGAGATTGAAGTGTGTATATTGTCTGAAGTGAAACTGGCAGTGGTCCTTCTTAGCTTCGGAGCCAGTTTATTTCCTTGCCTGCAGGGGAGCCGACACAACCAAACCAAAAATAAAATGTTGGTATTCTGGAAGTGAGATCAACCTTGGGTGTAATTCTTGAGTGTAATTTCCTTTTCCTTTGTCTCTCTCATTTAGGTTTTGGGGCTCCCAGTAGTTCTGCAGCAGAAAATAACAATTATCCTAAAAACAGCTACCTACGTGCTTGTCATGAAGAGATGGATAACAATCTAGGTAAGATGTTGAGAGGAACTACATTAGTACTCCTTCAGTTCTGTTTGGTTTTTGTATGGCGTTTTTGCCTATTCTTTCTTGTTGCCGATTGGCGGGTTTGGGATTTGATGTTCTTGTTGCTGTTTTCTGTGTGCAGTGTTGTGCATGAGGGAGGGGTTTCGAGTTTGATGTTGCTGTTTCTGTGTGCAGTGATCGGTTGGTTGTGTGTGAGAGAGGGTTTGGGGTTGAGGTTTGATGTCTTTGTTTTTCCACGTGAAGCGATCTGTTTTTATGTGTGGGTTTGAGTTTTTGTTTCATTTTTTATGGGGGAGGATTGATGTTTTTGTCTTGAATGACTTTCATTGTGTTTCTTTGTTCTATGGCTATCTGGAGAAGACAAATTTCAGTGTTGTATACCACATTTATACTTTGATAAATGAACCTTTGTACCTTTCGTATGGAGGAGAAAGGGCATGTTGGTGGAAGCGTGTGAATGAGTGGCAGAACAAAATTATGCAAAAATAAATTTGTTTAGCTTAAAAATTTCCAGCTTGCTACTTCAAAAGTCAAAGCAAATTTTATTATCAAAGTATACGTATGTCACGATATACAACCCTGCGTTTGATTTTCCTGTGGGCATACTCAGCAAATTTATAGAATAGTAACTATAACAGGATCAATGAAAGATCAACCAGAGTGCAGAAGGCAACAAACTGTGCAAATGCAAATATGAATAATAGCAATAAATAATGAGAACATGAAATAACAAGATAAAGAGTCCTTAAAGTGAGATCTTTAGTTGTGGGAGCATCTCAATGGATGGGCAAGCGAGTGTAATTAACCCCTTTGGTTCAAGAGCCTGATGGTTGTAACTGTTCTTGAACTTGAGTCCTGAGGATCTTGGATCTTCTACCTGATGGCAGCAGCGAGAAGAGAGCATATCCTGGGACGTGGGGACCTCTGCTGATGGATGCTGCTTTCCTACAGCATCATTTCATGTAGATGTGCTCAATGTTTGGGAAGGATTTCTGGGCCAAATCCACCACCTTTTGTAGGATTTTCTTTTCAAGAACATTGGTGTTTCCATACCAGCTATGATGCAGCCAGTCAATATATTCACCACTACACAACTATAGAAGTTTGTCAAAGTTTTAGATGTCATGCCAAATCTCCACAGACTCATAAGGAAGTAATGGTGCTGCTGTGCTTTCTTCGCAATTGCATTTACGTGTTGGGTCCAGGACGTAAAATTCTGAAATAGTAACATTCAGGAATTTAAAGTTGCTGAGTCTCTCCATGTCAGATCTAGACTTGCACTCTGCACTTAAGTTTGTATTAGTTTCATTTTAAGAAATATGTTCCCTTAGTTATTTTCTTTCTGGGGGCAGAGGGTGGGGAGCTAGCTGTTTCCCTGTTGTTCTTTTGTTCCCCTTTCTCCTGTTTTTTTTTTACAGAAATATAAATGAATTTTCCTCCTTTCCCTTCTAATCACAGATATGATGTCTTCTGGCTTGGGACGACTGAAGGGTCTCGCAATTGGCCTACAAACAGAAATCGATGACCAAGACGAGATTATTGACCGCGTGATGACCAAGACGGAGCGTGTTGAGTCCAAGATTGGAGCAACTAATCGACAGTTACGCAAACTTTAAAGAAAAACAAAACAATTTAGTCTCTCGTCAATGGCGTGTGCCTCAACAGCCACTGAATGAAGAAAGTGGTGGTTTTTTGTACTCAGATGCTACGTCAGAGCTTAGGAATACACAGAATCTCAGAATTGGTCCTCAATGAAATCAGCTTCTGAGTTTTGGAGAATGGATTGAATTGGTATTCTGTCTGCATTCAGATCTTTTAAAGATAGAACTGGTAATGTTACATATAGTGTAATCGTTTTCAAATGAATCTGTCAATTTGCAAGGAAGAGCGGAGCTGTGGTCTAGACAAACCTAATTGATGTTCTTATCACTGACAAGAGCCAAAAACCCTCACTTGAAAATTATCCATAGTTCTGAACAGTTCTCTAAAACTTGATTAACCGTTTGACGTGCTTTGCAATGTTACGTTCTGTCTGTTCCCTTCATTCACTGTCTGTGATCTGACCTGATTTCTACAGCTGTACGTAATTTTATGGTGATTGATATCTCCAGCATCAATAAATTTGCAACAGTTAACACCAGTCACCCATAGCAAAAGGAAAGTCTTTGTATCAGAAATATCTTTAAAGGCGTGCTTCGAATATTAAGCCCCCTGTCCTCCAGAATCTGAAGCAGTAACACTGCTGTTCACGAGGGAGATGCATTGACACCTCTTGGGGGGGCGGGGGGGGGAGGAGATGAGCTTCTCAGAGCTGACCCATTAGAAGCTGTTAATTTCATCATTTTTTTCCGGAGCAGTACAATCAGAATTCCCTTTTGCCAGGGGAAGCATTCTGTTAATCAAGTACCTGGCAAATTTCCAGGACACTGCCTTTCTAAAAGTTAAGATCATGTCAAAAGGAGTGTCTGTGAGCAGAGTTACTGTGGTTCTAAGTACTTGCTCGTGGAATGTAATACAGTTTTAAATGAAGATATATTGCCCTGTAAAATCTGGTCCCTCTTCCCAAGTTTTATTAATGAACAGAGTGCATTTAATATTGGAGCTATTCCTGTTGATTGAGATACAGCATGGAACAGGCCATTCTGCCGCTTCGAACTGTACTGTCCCAGCAATCCCCCCCCCCCCCCCCCGATTAAACCACAGCCTGATCATGAGGAAGTTTTCAATGACCAATTAACCTACTAACTGGGTACATCATTGGACTGTGGGAGGAAACCGGAGCACACGGAGGAAACTTGCCCATTCCACAGGAGCACGTACAGACTCCTTATAGATGATGTTGGAATTAAATTCCAATGCCCCGAGTTGTAATCACACTAACAGCTGCACTACAAAGGCACCACATTTTGCAGTTGTTTCTTGCCTTTGACCCTTAACCCATTTTCACAGCCATGGAAGGTTAAGCACCGCATATAATGGGGAGTTGGACTGTTGAACGAAACCATGCATTGGAATGGATAGTGATGGTCTGCAATGCTGTAACCACTCGGCTGCTTCTGTGATAAGTTTGTTAAAGCACCAGTTCTCTTCAGGAGTAAGGGAATTTTTGTGCCTCATTCTATACCTGTTAGTAACAATACACACCATTGGCTTTAAACAAAGGATATGGAAATAACAAGTGAAGCAATTGGTCCAGAATCAAATTTGTATTCTTGATTCCACAGCCTGTTATTTTTTCTTTGTTTTTATAAAGAAACGTACAGATCACTACATCTGACCATTACCCACAAGCTCCCAGGGTTGGGAAAGGTCAAAGCACAGGATATTGGTAGCTCTTGTTGAGGCATTTGATGTTGTGGAGTTCAAGCCTGGCAATTAGCTTGCAGACGTTTCGTCAACAGTCGAGGTGATATCCTCAGTGCGCAGTTGTTGGCGTTTCACTGTGGGAAGGCTTGTGTTTATATAGCAGCCCCCCCCCCCGCCCCATTCACTTGCCTCGGTTCTGATTGGCTACCCCTTCATGGGACCTTTGGCTTGCATTTCTTTGACGAGAATCTTTAGAAGCATGGTTTTCTTTTGTTGATGCCTTAAACATTGAAATAGATGCCATCTATGAACCCCGAAGAGCTCATTGCCATTCTTGGCAACCCCCACGACATAAAGGCACAGGAGTTGTGAATCTGTTGTGTCAACCTCACTGGAACTAACTGCAAGTGTGGAGGATACAGTAGGCCCTTACACATCTTGTAGGCATCTGTTGGTCAGGGTCAACCATGGATGTTGAGTCCTAGCTGTCTAGACATGCAAACCTGGGGCAGAGAGCAAACTGTTGCCTATGTAGCAGCGCCCCCCCCCCCCCCAAAACACATCTGATGAACCCAAAGGAACAGCAGACACTGACTACCAGTACGGTTTAGAATTGATTTTAAGCTTCTCCTGTTTGTTTATAAAGCCATAAATAGGCTGGCCCCCTGCTATATCGCAGACCTTCATAACCCCTGATTCTACTTCCGGGTCCCTCAGGCTCCTGGTTGTCCCGCGATCTACATTTAAGTTCAGGGGTGACCTCTCCTTTGCTGTTGTAGCCCCTAGGCTGTGGAACAGCTTTCCCCTCCATTGACTCTTTTAAGTCCAGGCTTAAAACTTACCTTTATTCACTGGCATTTGAATCTTCCTGATGTGGCTGATTTTTGGCTTGTGCCTAGGCTCATGTGTTGTTTATTTTGTGTCTATAAGCTGTGTGCCTTGTTGTTTATATCTGTGTTTCTTGTATTTGTGATTTTAGCTACCTGTTACGGTTTGTACAGCACTTTGGTCAACATGGGTTGTTCTTAAATGAGCTTTATAAATAAATTTGACTTGACTTGGCTGACACAGTTTGGCACCAACAGTGCCACAGGAGTTGCCAGTCAGTGTTGAACTCTACGTAGGACTGCCTTAGGGAAGCCAGTTCTGGATTTTTCCCTCAGGGTTTACTCCCGAAGCCTTCCCCATGAGTGGGTGTAGCCGTAAGACAGCGTTGGTTTGAGATCAGGAATTCCCTTCTCCAAGATGAGCTGCCAACCACGGGAGCCGCAGATGCTATCTATGCATAGCAAGCTCATATGAGGGAGGTTGTGAGCAGATAAGCTGTCCTGGGGCCATTAAAGTTTGAACACCGAACATTGAGCTCAAGGCAGTTGTTTGTACCGAGCGACGGTCAGTCTCGGCTCTGGTCACTGTGCTGGTCTCAGATTAACCCACTGGATTTTGCAAGGCTTCATACCTTCAAGCCTTTAGACTGCGGATCTCTGCTGAATTGCCTGATTTTAAATATCAGGGAGAAGATGGCCTTCTATGAGGCCCTCCACTGGTTGTTGTCGACCATGGATGTTGTGTCGTAGCTGTCTATATGATATGCACCCATCTGTTAATTTATGTTCATATCTGTGTGAGTGGTATCCGGTACCCATTCTGCAGATGGACCAAGCCTTGTTGACCATTGAATCAAAATCAACAAATAAGGTATCCAGTGTGTGTCCTTAAATTAAGTTTTCTATGGCTAATACAGATCAGCATGTTTCTCATGTTAGTTTCATCCAAACTAATTTCTTAATGCAAGATCAGTTTCCATACTCTTGTGGAACTGTTTAGAACTGAGAGCTTCCAAACCCCTTGTAAATTCTGCAAATGTCACCAATGAATTCACAAAAGCACCAGATTAGTTTCACTTTAATGCACTTGATGACTTGCTTCTTGCATTTTAAAGTAGCTTTTAACTTAATGCTGATTTTTTTTTTTGAAAAGCTGCAAATTTTATTAAACAGTTGTGTCGAGTTGCTTCTAAATACCAAGTGTGGGCAATCCATCTGTTTGATAACTTTTGCAATGAGGTGACACTCAGACTGGAGGAGCAACACCTTATATTCCATCTGGGTTGCCTCCCACCTTCAGATTCCTATTCCTCATTCCTATTACCCTCTCTCAGCTTTACTCCTTACCTGCCCATCACCTCCCTCTGGTGCTTCTCCTCCTTCCCTTCCTTCCATGGTCGTCTGCCCTCTCCTATCAGCACCCTCTTCTCCAGCCCTTTATCTCTTTTCACTAATCAACTTCCCAGCTCTGTTCTTCACCCCTCCCCCTCCCAGTTTCACCTTTCACCTGCCACCTTGCACTTCTTCCTGCCCTCCCCCCACTTCCTTCCTTTCCAGTTGTGACCAGGGGTCTGCCAGAAATGTCAACTGTTTACTCTTTCCATAGACGCTGCCTGACTTGCTGAGCTTCCCCAGCATTTTGTGTGTGTTTGGGATTTCCATATCTGCAGACTTTCTTGTGCTTGATAACTTTGGTTACTTTTCTCTTTTTGTTGTTTCCCGCCAAAAGTATATTAATCAAGATGCATTTTGCAAATCACCTCCAAATAAATAACTGAAATACTTCATGTACACTGATATCAGGCTGGTCTAGCTCTGCAGTTCTGCAATATACAGTGGCCACTTTATTAGCTATACCTGGTAAATGCAACTTTCTAATGATTATGTGGCAGCAACTCAATGCATAAAAGCATGCAGACATGGTCAGGAGGTTCAGTTGTCATTCAGCCCAAACATCAGAATGGGGAAGAAAGGTGATCTGCCTGATCGTTGGTGCCAGACAGGGTGGTTTGAGTATCTCAGAAACTGCTGGATTTTCACACACAAGTCTCTAGAGTTTACAGAGAATTGTGCAAATAAAAAACATGAATGGCAGTTTTGTGGGCAAAAGCGCCTTGTTAATGAGAGAGGCCAGGGGAGAGTGGACAGGCTGGTTCAAGCTGACAGGAAGGCAACAGTAACTCAAATAGCCACGTGCAGAACAGCATCTCTGAACACACATGTCGAACCTTGAAGTGGATGGGCTACAGCAGCAGAAGACCATGAACCTACACACGGTGGCCACATTATTAGGTACAGGAGGTTCCTGATAAAAGTGGCCACTGAGTTGTAATGAGCAAAATGATTTTATGGTCATCTCTTCATAGGAATTGAGTGAAGATTTCCAACTGTGATTACTCTGCCTGTAGATTGGTATAGCTTTCTTTCTCTCAGCCCGTCTATGAGCAGTGCACCACAATGCAAGTATTTTGAGAACTTGCTCCTGCTTGAAGAAGTGATGAACTGCTTCAGAAGGGCACAAGGAGATAACCCTGGTGTAACTTTACTTTGCATGGTAATGCAATTGAACATTGGTGAGACCAGGGATTCCCAACCTGGGGTCTACAGACCCCTCGGTTATTGGTAGGAGTCCATGGAATAAAAAAAGGCTGGGAAGCCCTGGGTTAGATGGATAATTGTACACAGCAAAGCCAGACATGATGCTTTGAAACATGTTTAGATAGGATAGCATTCTCCAAACCAACTGAGTACCTTGAGTATAATAAAGATGAAAGGTGAGAGACTCTTTGAACAGTGTGGCCCTTGTCAATGCAGTTTGCCACATAAGCTGTAGGTCTCTGATCATATAGTACTGATTTTATCACATAAATACCCAGTCCAAAACATACAGCCTAATGTAATCTGTTCATTTATTAATGGATTGAAATATTTGTACCTTTGAGTCATTTTCAACTGCCTTTCCCTGTTTTTGAACTTCATATGTTTGAAATAAAACCTTAAAACATTATCTGTCTTTGGATAATCTAGTGTATGAATCACATCATTTTATTGAATGCTTGAATTTCTCAGCATCTTGTTCTGTTACCATCAGGAAGCGGGTACAGGAGCTTGAAGACACAGTCCATGTTTCAGGAACAGCACCTGCCCCTCTGCTGTCAGATTTTCAAACAACTAGTCAGCCGATGTACATGTTTTGCTCTCATTTTGCACTAATTTAATTATATCAGCCAGCAGGTGGTGTAGTGGCATCTGCACCAGACATTGAGGTGAGTGGTCCGGGGGGTTGGGGTACAGGGGTTTTTTATAGGATATGACGGATAAACGGGAATAGGGTACTAGGATGGTCAAAGATGGGGGGGTCAAGTGTAGGTTTGTGTGTGTGCGCGTGCGTGCGAGATTGGGTGAAGGGATTTAGAATGTATGTCTAGTGCACATTCCGGAGCAGAGGGTGGCGGTAATGCACCATTAAGCTGGATGCCGACCGCCGTAAAACAAGATACAGACAGATAGAGTGGTCCGGGGTTCAAACCTGGCCAGCTCCTTGCACGCTTTTCATCTGTGCTGGGTTGAGTGTCGAGCCAGCAACTTGTCCTTAGAAATGGCGATGTTGCTACCAAATGTGTCACAAGTGGCGGAGAGGAGTAACAATTTAATTACATATATATAATGTGTATCTTACTGCAATTTATAGTTTTTCCATTATGTATTGCATTGTACAGTACTGTGCAAACACCTTAGCCAGGTGCCTGAGACTTTTACACTGTGCTGTAGTAATTTTATGTATTGCACTGTGCTGCTGCCACAAAAAAACACATATTTTATGACATATGTGAGTGATGGTAAACCTGATTTTGATATGAGTCTCTACAATGGACTGGGAAGGAGGCAGGGAGAGGGGAAGGGAATGAGCAGGAAGCACCAGAGAGACATTAGAACATGAGAAAATTTTTGAAAAGAACAGGCCATTCAGCCTGATGAAGCTTGCCAAATTCCTATTCACATTGTGTGTTGAAATAATTATCTTGTTTAGATTTGGAAGTCTCTAAGGTACTACTCTCTACTACACAACTAGATAGTTTGGTCCATGTGTCCACAACTCGCTGTGTAAAGAAATTCTTCCTGATGTTAGTGTGAAATCTTCCCTTAACCAGTCTCCACCTATGGCCCCGTGTCCTTGATGATGGATTGATTCTGAAGTAGCAGCTGGCATCCAGCTTACTTACACCCTTAATGATTTAACACTTCTATCCAGTCTCCTCTCATTCTACGTCTACTTAGGCTAAAAAGATTTAATTCTTTCAATCTTCCTTTTTCACCCATACCCTGCAGAGCTGGACAGAGTCTAGTTGGCCTTTTAGGAACTCTCTACAGTGTCTTCACATCCCTCACATAATATGGAGACCAAAATTGTACACAGTACTCAAGGTGTGGCCTCACAGGTGCATTATTTAGGTTAAGGAAAATGTCTCTAGACTTGAACTTCACTGAGCACCTTATATAGCCGGACATTCTATTAGCCCTCCTAATCACTTCTGTGTATTGTCTAGATGTTCTCATAGTGATGAGTCTACCTGGATGCACAAGTCCTGCTCATACAGGGCAGTTTCTAACCCAAGACACCCCATTATATATTTATATCTAATATTTCTACTTCCTATATGTAGTATTTTATGCTTACATTAAATTTCATCTGCCATTTATCTGACCACATCTGGATTTTGTTTAGATCTAACTGTATTGATTCTGCTGCCTGAATGTTTTCAGCCTGTTCTCCTAATTTTGTGACATTAGCAAACTTTACTAGTTTAATTGTTATGTGCTTAACCAAGTCATTAGTGTAAACTAAAAACAGCAGCAGCCCCAAAGCTGATCCCTGCAGTACCCCACTTTTAATATGTTCTAGGTGTGAAAATGATCCTCCCACCATAACTCCTTTTCTGTTTTTGAGCCAGTTCTGCAGCCATTTGCACACCTTACCCTGAATCCCTACCTCCTGTAATTTAATTATTAACCTCTCGTGGAGTACCTTGTCAAAAGCCTTCTGAAAGTCCAGGTAAATGATATCAACCACTATATTGTTGTTTATAAATTTTAGTTACCTCTTCATAGAACTCCAGCCACTAGTAAAACATGAATTCCCATTTCTGAACCTGTGCTGGCTTTCTAGTAACATGTCTGTTCTTGTTATCTGCTTTCCCTTCTCATTCTTCATTAATGTTTTCGTTATCTTACCTGCAATACATGTTCATCTTCCTGGTCTGTGGTTACCAGGATCAGTGTGGTCACCTTTATATACTGGGACAACGTTAGCCCATTTCCAGGCCTTAGAGATTTCACCAATCTTCAGTGACTTTTGAAAAATACACATTAGGGCAGCGGTCCCCAACCTCCAGGCCGCGGACCGGTACCGGGCCGCAAAGCATGTGCTACCGGGCCGCGAGGAAACGATATGAGTCAGCTTCACCTTTCCTCATTCCCTGTCACAGCCACTGTTGAGCTTGAACGCACGCGAGGTCATTACCCGCGCGTCATCCATGTCAGCGTGGGAAGGAGATCAACTCCTCGAGCTTGCAAATGACGGCGGGCTGAAAAGTATGTTTGACATAACATCTCTGCCGGCATTCTGGATCAAAGTCAAGGCTCAATATCCTGACATAGCCACGAAAGCACTAAAAACGTTGCTTCCATTTCCAACATATCTCTGCAATGAATGCAACGAAAACAAAATTGCGGAATAGACTGGACATAAGGAACCCCCTTCGAGTATCGCCGTCTCCCATCACCCTTCGATGGCACCGTCTTGTTGCAAGGAAACAAGCCCAGGGCTCCCACTGATTCAGCGATACTGGTATGTTGCAATGATTTTATATGTTCATACGGGGAAAATACGTGCTGTGCGTTTAATATCCAAACGTTACTTAAAATGGTATGATGCTATTGACTTATATAACAATTACAGCACGGAAACAGGCCATCTCTGCCCTTCTAGTCTGTGCCGAATGCTACTCTCACCTCGTCCCACCGACCTGCACTCAGCCCATAACCCTCCATTCCTTTCCTGTCCATATACCTATCCAATTTTTCTTTAAATGACAATATCGAACCTGCCTCTACCACTTCTACTGGAAGTTCTTTCAATACTTACTTCAAGCTCCCCTGTCCTGATAATTGACTTATCGCTATGTTCATGCGAGGAAAATATGCGCTGTGTGTTTAATATTAAATTCGTAGGTAAACCCTTTTAGAAACGAAAGTGAGTGTATTAGCTACTTCTCACCTATATTCCGGTCATGATTAACACCCCGCCCCCCCCCCCGAACAGAATCGGCAAAAGCGATTTGTAGAAAAAAATCGGCACGTACACGAATGCGAAAGTTACGCATGCGCACTTGTGCCCGCGCAAGGCTTCATGGTCATTGTAGTCTTCATCTGGGTAAACCCAACGTATTTGATTGCTACTCTTGGCCGTTGGCAACCCTACCACCTCCCCGCCCCCCCCCCCGCCCCCGTCGGCCGGTCCGCAAGAATATTGTCAATATGAAACCGGTCCGCAGTGCAAAAAGATTAGGGACCCTTGGGTTAGGGGTTTGTATATATAATGGCAGATCTATAAGTATCTTTAGATGTATGTTATCTGGCCCTGGAGCTTTATTAACTTTCAGCCTTTTCAGCTGGAACTGGACATCACTTTCTAAAATCTCTAAGTTACTTAAAATAGCCTTAATTTTTCTTTATGCAAACACAAGGAAATTCAAGCAACACACACAAAATGCTGGTGGAACGTAGCAGGCCAGGTAGCACCTATAGGAAGAGGTACAGTGGACGTTTTGGGCCGAGACCCTTTGTCAGGACTAACTGAAAGAAGAAATAGTATGAGATTTGAAAGTTGGGGGGGGAGATCCGAAATGATAGGAGAAGACAGGATGGGGAGGGATGGAGCCAAGAGCTGGAAAAATGATTGGCAAAAGGGATATGAGAGGATCATGGGATGGGAGGAGAGGAGAACCAGAGGAAGATGGAGAGCAGGCAAGGAGTTATAGTGAGAGGGACAGAGAGAGAGGAAGAAAAGGGAAAATATAAAAAATAAATAAGGGATGGGATAAGAAGGGGAGGAGGGGCATTAACGGAAGTTAGAGAAGTCAATGTTCATGCCATCAGGTTGGAGACTACCCAGACGGAATATAAGGTAAACACGAGGAATTCTGCAGATGCTGGAAGTTCAAGCAAGACACATCAAGGCTGCTGGTGAACGCAGCAGGCCAGGCAGCATCTCTAGGAAGAGGTACAGTCAACGTTTTGGGCCAAGACCCTTCGGAATATAAGGTGTTGTTCCTCCAACCTGAGTGTGGCTTCATCTTGACCGTAGAGGAGGCCATGGATAGACATATCAGAATGGGAATAGGACAGGAAATTAAAATCTGTGACCACTGGGAGATCCTACTTTCTCTGGTGAACAGAGCGTAGGTGTTCAGAGAAAATGAGATACCTGACAGCCTTCCTTACCATTCAGGGCTCCAGACAGTCCTTCTAGGTGAAGCGACCCTTCACCTGTGAGTCAGCTGGTGTAATATACTGCATCCGGTGCTCCCGGTGCAGCCTTCTATATATTGAGACCTGACGCAGGCTGGGAGACCATTTCGCTGAACACCTACGCTCTGTCTGCCACAGAAAGCAGGATCTCCCAGTGGCCACACATTTTAATTCCATGCCCCATTCCCATTCTGATATGTCTATCCACGGCCTCCTCTACTGTCAGGATGAAGCCACACTCAGGTTGGAGTAACAACACCTTATATTCCATCTGGGTAGCCTCTAACCTGATGGCATGAACATTGACTTCTCAAACTTCCATTAATGCCCCACCTCCCCTTCTTATCCCATCCCTAATTTATTTATTATTATTTGTTTTTTTCTCCCTTTCTTTCTCTCTTTTTCTCCCTCTGTCCCTCTCACTATAACTCCTTGCCTGCTCTCCATCTTCCTCTGGTGCTCCTCTCCTCCCATCCCATGATCCTCTCCCTTCTCCAGCCTTGTATCCCTTTTGCCAATCAACTTTCCAGCTCTTAGCTTCATCCCTCCCCCTCCCGTCTTCTCCTATCATTTCGGATCTCCCCCTCCCCCACTTTCAAGTCTCTTACTAGCTTTTCTTTCAGTTAGTCCTGACGAAAGGTCTCGCCCTGGAACATCGACTGTACCTCTTCCTATAGATGCTGCCTGACCTGCTGTGTTCCACCAGCATTTGTGTGTGTTAATCTTTCTTTACACTTATTGGCATATTGCTAACATCTTCACAGGTGAATACTTCAGCAAAATATGAGTTAGGAATACCACTATATCCTTCTCTGCGTATTTTAACTCCCCACTATTATTCAACATTGGCAGGAAATGTCCACATCACACGATTTGTACCAGCAGGCCAACCTCCAGAGCACCATATAACATCAAAAGATGTAAGCAATCTGCAGGTTGCTCGGGATTGGAAAATGGATGTGGACTTGGGGAAAAAAAGCTTGTGTTTCCCCCAGACATTGCGGCTACAACACTCCAGCCAGACATGGTCCTGTGGTCCACAACAGCCAAGCTGGCATATGTTGTGGAATTGACAGTACCATGGGAAGATGGTGTCGAATAAGCTTATGAGAGGAAAAAGACCAAGTACTCTGAACTAGAAACTGTAGCTGCCCAGAATGGCTGGAAGACCAAGATTTTCCCTGTAGAAGTGGGAGGCAGGGGATTTATTGTTACATCTACGACCAGTCTATTGAAGAAGATGGGGGTGAGGGGTCACTCCCTCCAACAAGCAGTCAAGTCCTTGTCAAATGCAGCAGAAGAAAGCAGCAATTGGATTTGGATGAAAAGGAAGATGAAGACAGGAGGGTATGGAACTGAGGGGGGTGTATCTGGGATGCCAGGTAGCACCGTGAGCCCTCTGGAGATGTTGTGGGCTTATCAACGAAACATCAAAGAAGGAGGGTGCCCACCTGATGACCCCGATGACGTACCTACCCTCCTTCCTTGTCACCACTCCAAACCCACTGCCAACATCGAGAGTGCCAACTTACCATAGGGATTGAAACATCAAGTCCTAGTAGCTCTACTGATACATTTAACTTCCTCCTTGACTTTTCTTTTACTACTAAAGCATTGAACAAATCTCTTAGGGTCAATCTTAGCATTATCAGCAATATCCTTCTCAACCTGCCTTTTGGCAATCTGAATTTCCCTCTTCACTATAGCACTCATATTTCCATATGCCCTACAGTAAACATCATCAGTACTTTTTCTGAATTCCTTATGTATCTGTCTTTTCTTCAATAATTGTTTACATATTGTGACGAAAGTACACATAGACTAAGATGTTAACTGTCCTGTGCTGGCACCAGTGGGATCAGCAGTTGGTCTGCCACCTGCCTTCAGGAGAAAGAGAGATAAGGAAAACAATGGAGCAGCATTGGAGATGTTAATGAAGAGACGGGAGAACTGTCAAGACCGGCTCCTCTTTGAACCCTGAACTGTTTGAAGTGATGGACAGGTGATACCCCAGCAGGGGGATAAAAAGGGACAGGTTTGCTAAGGCAAGACACACGACACCACGAGGTAACGAGACCCTGGAAGCGGTGCGCCTCCCACAAGTCGGTGGGAGTTTTGGAGGGCTGGTCGCGGGACCAAGCCATAGACGCACAGGGTGGAAAGGTACGATCGGCGGGAACCTGGTGTGTGTCCGCCCTTGCCTGGGTGCCAGGTTCACCGCAGAGAAACGATCGTATCTGGAAACGGAGGGGTCACAGTCGGTGACCTCAGAAGACATTACAAAGGGCTCGCCCGAAAGCTGACTGCAAGGAATATCGAAGGTCTGTGTGGAAGCTGTTTTTGAATATTCATTCGCTTTCTCTCTCTCTCTCCCACGGCAGTGATTACTGTGAACTGAACTCAATTGAACTGAACTTTGCGTCACTTCGAAACTGGTCATTTACCCCTAGACGACGATAGAGCTTGATTGATCCTATTATCCTAGTTTCTGTGTACATGTGTGTTTATCATTGCTGAACTGTTGTATTCATTATCCTTTTGATTAGAGTACTGTGTTGCTTGTTTCTTTAATAAAACTTTCTTAGTTCCAGTGATCCAGACTCCAACTGAGTGATCCATTTCTGCTGGTTTGGCAACCCAGTTTACAGGGTACGTAACAGTATATCTATGCATTCATGTAGTTGATCTAATGTTTTTATTTTTTCTCCCGACCTTGGGTATGAACATTTCCTACACTGCATATATTAACGTTTAAAATCAACCCCATTGTTCCCCAGCTGACTCAATGATAAGCAATTCCTTTCAGTTTACACAACTGCACAAACTTTGCATTTCTGACATTCAATTTAATAGCCTTGGTTTTTACTGATATACTCTCCCAAAAAAACGTTGAGTCTAACAATGTTATGATCAATTGTTCCTAAAAGCTCAACTACTTTCTGTACTCAAAGTTCTATCCCGTTTGTAATGATCAATAAACCAATTGTTTGAAATCAAATGAGCTTGTCTGCACCCGTGCGAACCCCTCCATGGCCCTGGCACTCCTTCTTTGCCACCTGTCCCACACAGCACTCCACCCTCACTATTCCCAACATCCTTTCCTCCCACCAGATTTACAAACCTGCTCCACTTTGACAAATACAGTACTGTGTAAAAATCTTGGCTCCCTAGCTACAGTATAAATAATTACCCAAGACATTTGCACAGAGCTGTAATACAAAATATAGATTTTTATGGTACTGTGCCATAAAACAACATAATACACAGCATGTGCCAGTGATATTAAATCTAATTCTGACTAATATGCTATGGAGTTCTGAAAAAATATGCAAACGTCATGTTGGTGGTGAGAGCCTGCTTCTCTTTGTGCTTGTTGTCTGGATCTCACTAATCTGTGCTCAAATCCAATGTCAAGGTCATCCTTGACTCAACAACTCGTGGGCTGAATGAAGCAGTTAACGTTTCAACTTTCGAACCCTGCAGCATGGCTAAAATCCTGGTTTTAACCACAAAGTGGACGTTTCCCTCCCACTCCAATTCAGGTTTATATATGATGTACAGCAAAAAAAACAGAGACTTTGATGGCTCAGGGGCAGGAATGGTTACTTAGAGTGCCAGGCTTTAGATGTTTCAGAAAGGACAGGGAGAGAGGCAAAAGAGGTGGAAGCATAGCACTGCTGATCAGAAACAATGTCACGGCTGCAGAAAAGGAGGAAGTCATGGAGGGGTTGTCTATGGAGTCTTTGTAGATGGAAGTTAGAAACAGGAAGAGGTCAATAACTCTACTGGGTGTTTTTTATAGACCACCCAATAGTAACAGGGACATACAGGAGCAGATAGGGAGACAGATTCTGGAAAGGTGTAATAATAACAGGGTTGTCATGGTGGGATATTTTAATTTCCCCAATATTGATTGGCATCTCCCCGGAGCAAGGGGTTTAGATGGGTTGGAGTTTGTTAGGTGTGTTCAGGAAGGTTTCCTGACACAATATGTAGATAAGCCTACAAGAGGAGAGACTGTACTTGATTTGGTATTGGGAAATGAACCTGGTCAGGTGTCAGATCTCTCAGTGGGAGAGCATTTTGGAGATAGTGATCACAATTCTATCTCCTTTACCATAGCATTGGAGAGCAATAGGAACAGACAAGTTAGGAAAGTGTTTAATTGGAGTAAGGGGAAATATAAAGCTATCAGGCAGGAACTAATACAAATTAGCCAGAAAAAGGACTGGGAGAAATTCAGAGTCCAGCAGAGGAGGACAAAGGGCTTAATTAGGAAAGGGAAAAAAGATTATGAGAGAAAACTGGCAGGGAACATAAAAACTGACTGTAAAAGCTTTTATAGATATGTGAAAAGAAAAAGATTGGTTAAGACAAATGTAGGTCCCCTACAGACAGAAACGGGTGAATTGATTATGGGGAACAAGGACATGGCAGACCAACTGAATAATTACTTTGGTTCTGTCTTCACTAAGGAGGACATAAATAATCTTCCGGAAATAGTAGAGGACAGAGGGTCTAGTGAAATGGAGAAACTGAGGGAAATACATGTTAGTAGGGAAGTGGTGTTAGGTAAATTGAAGGGATTAAAGGCAGATAAATCTCCAGGGCTAGATGGTCTGCATCCCAGAGTGCTTAAGGAAGTAGCCCAAGAAATAGTGGATGCATTAGTGATAATTTTTCAAAACTCTTTAGATTCTGGACTAGTTCCCGAGGATTGGAACTCTGCTTTTTAAAGAAGGAGGGAGAGAGAAACCAGGGAACTATAGACTGGTTAGCCTAACATCAGTGGTGGGGAAAATGCTAGAGTCAGTTATCAAAGATGTGATAACAGCACATTTGGAAAGCGGTGAAATCATCGGACAAAGTCAGCATGGATTTGTGAAAGGAAAATCATGTCTGACGAATCTCATAGAATTTTTTGAGGATGTAACTAGTAGAGTGGATAGGGGAGAACCAGTGGACTGGTATATTTGGATTTTCAAAAGCCTTTGACAAGGTCCCACACAGGAGATTAGTGTGCAAACTTAAAGCATATGGTATTGGGGGTAAGGTATTGATGTGGATAGAGAATTGGTTGACAGACAGGAAGCAAAGAGTAGGAATAAACGGGACCTTTTCAGAATGGCAGGCGGTGACTAGTGGGGTACCGCAAGGCTCAGTGCTGGGACCCCAGTTGTTTACAATATATATTAATGACTTAGATGAGGGAATTAAATGCAGCATCTCCAAGTTTGCGGATGACACGAAGCTGGGCAGCAGTGTTAGCTGTGAGGAGGATGCTAAGAGGATGCAGGGTGACTTGGATAGGTTAGGAGAGTGGGCAAATTCATGGCAGATGCAATTTAATGTGGATAAATGTGAGGTTATCCACTTTGGTGGCAAAAACAGGAAAACAGATTATTATTTGAATGGTGGCCGATTAGGAAAAGGGGAGGTGCAATGAGACCTGGGTGTCATTATACACCAGTCATTGAAAGTGGGCATGCAGGTACAGCAGGTGGTGAAAAAGGCGAATGGTATGCTGGCATTCTTAGCAAGAGGATTCGAGTACAGGAGCAGGGAGGTACGACTGCAGTTGTACAAGGCCTTGGTGAGACCACACCTGGAGTATTGTGTGCAGTTTTGGTCCCCTAATCTGAGGAAAGACATCCTTGCCATAGAGGGAGTACAAAGAAGGTTCACCAGATTGATTCCTGGGATGGCAGGACTTTCATATGATGAAAGACTGGATCGACTAGGCTTATATTCATTGGAATTTAGAAGATTGAGGGGGGGATCTTATTGAAACATATAAAATCCTAAAGGGATTGGGCAGGCTAGATGTAGGAAGATTGTTCCTGATGTTGGGGAAATCCAGAACGAGGGGTCACAGTTTGAGGATAAAGGGGAAGCCTTTTAGGACCGAGATTAGGAAAAACTTCTTCACACAGAGAGCGGTGAATCTGTGGAATTCTCTGCCACAGGAAGCAGTTGAGGCCAGTTCATTGGCTATATTTAAGAGGGAGTTAGATATGGCCTTTGTGGCTAAAGGGATCAGGGGGTATGGAGGGAAGGCTGGTACAGGGTTCTGAGTTGGATGATCAGCCATGATCATACCAAATGGTGGTGCAGGCTCAAAGGGCCGAATGGCCTACTCCTGCACCTATTTTCTATGTTTCTATGTTTCTAACTTGGAAGCATAAATTGGGAACAGATCTTCTCAGGGAAAGCATGGTAGAAATGTGACAAATGTTCAGGGGATATTTGCATGGCGTTCTGCATAGGTACATTCCAATGAGTCAGGGAAAGGATGGTAGGGTACAGGAACCATGGTGTACAAAGCCTGTTGAAAGTCTAGTCAAGAAGAAAAGAAAAGCTTACAAAAGGTTAAAAAAAACTAAGTAATAATAGAGATCTAGAAGATTATAAGACTAGCAGAAAAGAGCTTAAGAATGAAAATAGAAGAGACAGAAGGGGCCATGAGAAGGCCTTGGTGAGCAGGATTAAAGAAAACCCCAAAGCATTCTACAAGTATGTGAACAGCAAGAGGATAAGATGTGAGAAAATAGGACCAATCAAGTGTGACAGTGGAAAAATGTGTATGGAACCGGAGGAGATAGCAAAGGTACTTAATGAGTACTTAGCTTCAGTATTCACTACGGAAAAGTATCTTGGCGATTGTAGGGATGACTCAGCGGATTGAAGAGTTTGAGCATATAGACATTAAGAAAGAGGATGTGCTGGAGCTTTTGGAAACCATCAAATTGGATAAGTCTCCCGGACCAGTCGAGATATACCCCAGGCCACTGTGGGAGGTGAGGGAGGAGATTGCTGAGCTTCTGGCAATGATCTTTGCATCATCAATGGGTTCGGGAGAGGTTCCAGAGGATTGGAGGGTTGCAGATGTTGTTCCCTTAATCAAGAAAGGGAGTAGAGATAGCCCAGGAAATTATAGACCAGTGAGTCTTACTTCAGTGGTTGGTAAGTTGATGGAAAAGATCCTGAGAGGCAGGATTTATGGCCGTTTGGAGAGGCATAATATGATTAGGAATAGTCATCATGGCTTTGTCAAAGGCAGTCGTGCCCTATGAGCCTGATTGAATTCTTTGGGGAGATGTGACTAAACCCATTGATGAAGGTAGAGCAGTAGATATAGTGCATATGGATTTCATGCAGGCATTGGATAAAGAACCCCATGCAAGGATTATTGAGAAAGTAAGAAAGCATGGGATCCAAGGGGACCTTGTTTTGTGGATCCAGAAATGGCTTGCCCACAGAAGGCAAAGAGTGGTTGTAGACAAGTCATATTCTGCATGGATGTCAGTGACCAATGGTGTGCCTCAGGGACCCCTTCTCTTCATAATTTTTATAAATGACCTTGATGAGGAAGTGGAGGGATGGGTTAGTAAACATGTTGATGACACAAAGGTTGGGGGTGTTGTGGATAGTGTGGAGGGCTGTCAGAGTTACAGAGAGACATTGATAGGATGAAAAACTGGGCTGAGAAGTGGCAGATGGAGTTCAACCCACATAAGTGTGAGGTGGTTCATTTTCGTGGGTCAAATATGATGGCAGAATATAGTATTAATGGTAAGACTCTTGGCAGTGTGGAGGATCAGAGGGATCTTGGGGTCCGAGTCCATAGGGCACTCACAGCAGCTGCAGCGCAGGTTGACTCTGTAGTTAAGAAAGCATACAGTGCATTGGCCTTCATCAATCGTGGGATTGCGTTTAAGAGCTGAGATATAATGTTACAGCTATATAGGACCCTGCTCAGACCCCACATGGAATATTGTGCTCAGTTCTGGTCACCTCACTACATGTGGAAGCCATAGAAAGGGTGCAGAGGAGATTTACAAGGACATTGCCTGGATTGGGGAGCATGCCTTATAGGAATAGGTTGAGTGAACTTGGCCTTTTCTCCTTGGAATGACAGAGGATGAGAGGTGACCTGATAGTGGTGCATAAGATGCTGAGAGGCACTGATCGTGTGGATAATCAGGGGCTTTTTCCTAGGGCTTAAATGGCTAGCACGAGAGGGCACAGTTTTATGGTGCTTGGAAGTAAGTACAGAGGAGATGACAGGCGTAAGTTTTTTATGCAGAGAGTGGTGAGTGTGTGGTATGGGCTGCCGGCAACGGTAGTGGAGGCGGATACAATAGGGTCTTTTAAGAGACTCTTGGATAGGTACATAGTGCTTAGAAAAATAGAGGGCTATGAGTAACCCGAAGTAACTGCTAAAGTAAGTACATGTTCGGCGCAGCATTGTGGGCCGAAGGGCCTGTATTGTGCTGTAGTTTTTCTATGTTTCTAAACTGAAATCTGTTGTTTGTGTTAACGGCCAGCACATCGAAAGGTCTTCTGGGGCCTCTCAAATGTGTCACTATATGTTCTGGCACCAATATAGCAGACCCACAATGTTCAGAACAACAACACAAGCAACAACACAAAAACTGACAGGCTCCCAAAACCTCGGACTGGATACACACAGACAGGTCTTTAACCCTTCGTCAGGATGCACACAGAGAGGTCTTTAACCCTTTGTCAGAATGCACACAGACTGGTTTTTAACCCTTTGTTAGAATGCACACAGACAGTTCTTTAACCCTTTGTCAGGATGCACACAGACTGGTTTTTAACCCTTTGTTAGGATGCACACAGACAGGTCTTTAACCCTTCGTCAGGATGCACACAGGGAGGTCTTTAACCCTTTGTCTGGATGCACACAGAGAGGTCTTTAACCCTTCGTCAGGATGCACACAGAGAGGTCTTTAACCCTTTGTCTGGATGCACACAGAGAGGTCTTTAACACTTTGTCTGGATCCACACGGAGAGGCCTGTAACACTTGGTCAGGTTGCACAAAGTCAAGCTTCCATCTCCAGGGCATGTTGCACACAGCAGGCCTCCGACTCCTGTTGAGTCTGCAGAATGACTGGTCTCCAACTGTTGGTTGGTTGCAAACAGGCAGACTCTAACCCTAAGACAAGTTGCCTCCAGGCTTCCAGCCTTTGAGCCCGGAATCTTAGACACAGACATCAGGCCTTCCACCTCCAGACCCACGACCAGAATCTATTTTCAGGCCGCTGCCTCCGGATTCGGCAACTCCGTTCTTCCCAATTGCCAAGGCTGCACTGACATTTGTATACAAACATTTGTGGTAGATTTGTTTGAGTAGAAACATTTTACTTTTCCTAAAAAAAAGTGTAATCCCATTCTTTATTCTCCCCTCATGGGAGGTTTTCAGGTCTCTGTTGGTTGGGGTTGTCCATGGAGTTACGTCCTGGCTGTCTTCGTGATACACAAGTCTGGGTAGTACGACACGGAGAGCAAACCTGGGCAGTACGACACGGAGAGCAAACCTGGGCAGTACGACACGGAGCAAGTCTGGGCAGTACGACACGGAGAGAAAACCTGGGCAGTACGACACGGAGAGCAAGTCTGGGCAGTACGACACAGAGCAAGTCTGGGCAGTACGACACGGAGAGCAAACCTGGGCAGTACGACACGGAGAGCAAACCTGGGCAGTACAACACGGAGAGCAAGTCTGGGCAGTATGTCACGGTGAGCAAGTCTGGGCAGTAAGACACGGAGAGCAAGTCTGGGCAGTACGACACGGTGAGCAAACCTGGGCAGTACGACACGGAGAGCAAGTCTGGGCAGTACGACACAGAGCAAGTCTGGGCAGTACGACACGGAGAGCAAGTCTGGGCAGTACGTCACGGAGAGCAAGTCTGGGCAGTATGACACGGAGAGCAAGTCTGGGCAGTACGTCATGGTGAGCAAGTCTGGGCAGAACGACACGGTGAGCAAGTCTGGGCAGTACGACACAGAGCAAGTCTGGGCAGTACGACACAGAGCAAGTCTGGGCAGTACGACACAGAGCAAGTCTGGGCAGTACGACACGGAGAGCAAGTCTGGGCAGTACAACACGGAGAGTAAGTCTGGGCAGTACGACACAGAGCAAGTCTGGGCAGTACGACACGGTGAGCAAACTTGGGCAGTATGACACGGTGAGCAAGTCTGGGCAGTACGACACAGAGCAAGTCTGGGCAGTACGACACAGAGCAAGTCTGGGCAGTACGACACGGAGAGCAAACCTGGGCAGTATGACATGGAGAGCAAGTCTGGGCAGTACGACACAGAGCAAGTCTGGGCAGTACGACACGGTGAGCAAGTCTGGGCAGTACGACACAGAGCAAGTCTGGGCAGTACGACACGGTGAGCAAACCTGGGCAGTACGACACGGAGAGCAAATCTGGGCAGTACGACACAGAGCAAGTCTGGGCAGTATGACACGGTGAGCAAACCTGGGCAGTACGACACAGAGCAAGTCTGGGCAGTACGACACGGAGAGCAAACCTGGGCAGTATGACACGGAGAGCAAGTCTGGGCAGTACGACACAGAGCAAGTCTGGGCAGTACGACACGGAGAGCAAACCTGGGCAGTACGACACGGAGAGCAAGTCTGGGCAGTACGACACAGAGCAAGTCTGGGCAGTACGACACGGTGAGCAAACCTGGGCAGTACGACACAGAGCAAGTCTGGGCAGTACGACACGGTGAGCAAGTCTGGGCAGTACGACACAGAGCAAGTCTGGGCAGTACGACACGGTGAGCAAACCTGGGCAGTACGACACAGAGCAAGTCTGGGCAGTACGACACGGTGAGCAAACCTGGGCAGTACGACACAGAGCAAGTCTGGGCAGTACGACACGGAGAGCAAACCTGGGCAGTACGACACAGAGCAAGTCTGGGCAGTACGACACAGAGCAAACCTGGGCAGTACGACACAGAGCAAGTCTGGGCAGTACGACACGGTGAGCAAACCTGGGCAGTACGACACAGAGCAAGTCTGGGCAGTACGACACGGTGAGCAAACCTGGGCAGTACGACACAGAGCAAGTCTAGGCAGTACGACACGGAGAGCAAACCTGGGCAGTACGACACAGAGCAAGTCTGGGCAGTACGACACGGTGAGCAAACCTGGGCAGTACGACACAGAGCAAGTCTAGGCAGTACGACACGGAGAGCAAGTCTGGGCAGTACGACACAGAGCAAGTCTGGGCAGTACGACACGGTGAGCAAACCTGGGCAGTACGACACGGAGAGCAAGTCTGGGCAGTACGACACGGTGAGCAAGTCTGGGCAGTACGACAGAGTGAGCAAACCTGGGCAGTACGACACGGAGAGCAAACTTGGGCAGTACGACACGGAGAGCAAACCTGGGCAGTATGACACGGAGAGCAAGTCTGGGCAGTACGACACAGAGCAAGTCTGGGCAATACGACACAGAGCAAGTCTGGGCAGTACGACACAGAGCAAGTCTGGGCAGTACGACACGGTGAGCAAGTCTCGGCAGTACGACACAGAGCAAGTCTGGGCAGTACGACACGGAGAGCAAACCTGGGCAGTATGACACGGAGAGCAAGTCTGGGCAGTACGACACAGAGCAAGTCTGGGCAGTACGACACAGAGCAAGTCTGGGCAGTACGACACGGTGAGCAAGTCTGGGCAGTACGACACAGAGCAAGTCTGGGCAGTACGACACGGTGAGCAAACCTGGGCAGTACGACACAGAGCAAACCTGGGCAGTACGATACGGAGAGCAAACCTGGGCAGTACGACACGGAGAGCAAATCTGGGCAGTACGACACAGAGCAAGTCTGGGCAGTATGACACGGTGAGCAAACCTGGGCAGTACGACACAGAGCAAGTCTGGGCAGTACGACACGGAGAGCAAACCTGGGCAGTACGACACGGGGAGCAAGTCTGGGCAGTACGACACAGAGCAAGTCTGGGCAGTACGACACAGAGCAAGTCTGGGCAGTACGACACGGAGAGCAAGTCTGGGCAGTACAACACGGAGAGTAAGTCTGGGCAGTACGACACAGAGCAAGTCTGGGCAGTACAACACGGTGAGCAAACTTGGGCAGTATGACACGGTGAGCAAGTCTGGGCAGTACGACACAGAGCAAGTCTGGGCAGTACGACACAGAGCAAGTCTGGGCAGTACGACACGGAGAGCAAACCTGGGCAGTATGACACGGAGAGCAAGTCTGGGCAGTACGACACAGAGCAAGTCTGGGCAGTACGACACGGTGAGCAAGTCTGGGCAGTACGACACAGAGCAAGTCTGGGCAGTACGACACAGAGCAAGTCTGGGCAGTACGACACGGTGAGCAAACCTGGGCAGTACGACACGGAGAGCAAATCTGGGCAGTACGACACAGAGCAAGTCTGGGCAGTACGACACGGTGAGCAAACCTGGGCAGTACGACACAGAGCAAGTCTGGGCAGTACGACACGGAGAGCAAACCTGGGCAGTATGACACGGAGAGCAAGTCTGGGCAGTACGACACAGAGCAAGTCTGGGCAGTACGACACGGAGAGCAAACCTGGGCAGTACGACACGGAGAGCAAGTCTGGGCAGTACGACACAGAGCAAGTCTGGGCAGTACGACACGGTGAGCAAACCTGGGCAGTACGACACAGAGCAAGTCTGGGCAGTACGACACGGTGAGCAAGTCTGGGCAGTACGACACAGAGCAAGTCTGGGCAGTACGACACGGTGAGCAAACCTGGGCAGTACGACACAGAGCAAGTCTGGGCAGTACGACACGGTGAGCAAACCTGGGCAGTACGACACAGAGCAAGTCTGGGCAGTACGACACGGAGAGCAAACCTGGGCAGTACGACACAGAGCAAGTCTGGGCAGTACGACACAGAGCAAACCTGGGCAGTACGACACAGAGCAAGTCTGGGCAGTACGACACGGTGAGCAAACCTGGGCAGTACGACACAGAGCAAGTCTGGGCAGTACGACACGGTGAGCAAACCTGGGCAGTACGACACAGAGCAAGTCTAGGCAGTACGACACGGAGAGCAAACCTGGGCAGTACGACACAGAGCAAGTCTGGGCAGTACGACATGGTGAGCAAGTCTGGGCAGTACGACACGGTGAGCAAACCTGGGCAGTACGACACAGAGCAAGTCTGGGCAGTACGACACGGTGAGCAAACCTGGGCAGTACGACACAGAGCAAGTCTGGGCAGTACGACACGGTGAGCAAGTCTGGGCAGTACGACACGGTGAGCAAACCTGGGCAGTACGACACAGAGCAAGTCTGGGCAGTACGACACGGTGAGCAAACCTGGGCAGTACGACACAGAGCAAGTCTGGGCAGTACGACACGGAGAGCAAACCTGGGCAGTACGACACAGAGCAAGTCTGGGCAGTACGACACGGAGAGCAAACCTGGGCAGTATGACACGGAGAGCAAGTCTGGGCAGTACGACACAGAGCAAGTCTGGGCAGTACGACACGGAGAGCAAACCTGGGCAGTACGACACGGAGAGCAAGTCTGGGCAGTACGACACAGAGCAAGTCTGGGCAGTACGACACGGTGAGCAAACCTGGGCAGTACGACACGGAGAGCAAGTCTGGGCAGTACGACACGGTGAGCAAGTCTGGGCAGTACGACAGAGTGAGCAAACTTGGGCAGTACGACACGGAGAGCAAACTTGGGCAGTACGACACGGAGAGCAAACCTGGTCAGTATGACACGGAGAGCAAGTCTGGGCAGTACGACACAGAGCAAGTCTGGGCAGTACGACACAGAGCAAGTCTGGGCAGTACGACACGGTGAGCAAGTCTCGGCAGTACGACACAGAGCAAGTCTGGGCAGTACGACACGGAGAGCAAACCTGGGCAGTATGACACGGAGAGCAAGTCTGGGCAGTACGACACAGAGCAAGTCTGGGCAGTACGACACAGAGCAAGTCTGGGCAGTACGACACGGTGAGCAAGTCTGGGCAGTACGACACAGAGCAAGTCTGGGCAGTACGACACGGTGAGCAAACCTGGGCAGTACGACACAGAGCAAACCTGGGCAGTACGATACGGAGAGCAAACCTGGGCAGTACGACACGGAGAGCAAATCTGGGCAGTACGACACAGAGCAAGTCTGGGCAGTATGACACGGTGAGCAAACCTGGGCAGTACGACACAGAGCAAGTCTGGGCAGTACGACACGGAGAGCAAACCTGGGCAGTACGACACGGAGAGCAAGTCTGGGAAGTACGACACGGAGAGCAAGTCTGGGCAGTACGACACGGAGAGCAAGTCTGGGCAGTACGACACGGTGAGCAAGTCTGGGCAGTACGACACGGTGAGCAAGTCTGGGCAGTACGACACAGAGCAAGTCTGGGCAGTACGACACAGAGCAAGTCTGGGCAGTACGACACGGAGAGCAAGTCTGGGCAGTACGACACAGAGCAAGTCTGGGCAGTACGACACGGTGAGCAAACTTGGGCAGTACGACACGGAGAGCAAACCTGGGCAGTATGACACGGAGAGCAAGTCTGGGCAGTACGACACAGAGCAAGTCTGGGCAGTACGACACAGAGCAAGTCTGGGCAGTACGACACGGTGAGCAAGTCTGGGCAGTACGACACAGAGTAAGTCTGGGCAGTACGACACGGTGAGCAAACCTGGGCAGTACGACACAGAGCAAACCTGGGCAGTACGATACGGAGAGCAAACCTGGGCAGTACGACACGGAGAGCAAATCTGGGCAGTACGACACAGAGCAAGTCTGGGCAGTATGACACGGTGAGCAAACCTGGGCAGTACGACACAGAGCAAGTCTGGGCAGTACAACACGGAGAGCAAGTCTGGGCAGTACGACACATAGCAGTCTGGGCAGTACGACACGGAGAGCAAACCTGGGCAGTACGACACGGTGAGCAAACCTGGGCAGTACGACACAGAGCAAGTCTGGGCAGTACGACACGGTGAGCAAGTCTGGGCAGTACGACAGAGTGAGCAAATCTGGGCAGTACGACACAGAGCAAGTCTGGGCAGTACGACACGGTGAGCAAGTCTGGGCAGTACGACACAGAGCAAGTCTGGGCAGTACGACACGGTGAGCAAACCTGGGCAGTACGACACAGAGCAAGTCTGGGCAGTACGACACGGTGAGCAAACCTGGGCAGTACGTCACAGAGCAAGTCTGGGCAGTACGACACGGTGAGCAAACCTGGGCAGTACGACACAGAGCAAGTCTGGGCAGTACGACACAGAGCAAACCTGGGCAGTACGACACAGAGCAAGTCTGGGCAGTACGACACGGTGAGCAAACCTGGGCAGTACGACACAGAGCAAGTCTGGGCAGTACGACACGGTGAGCAAACCTGGGCAGTACGACACAGAGCAAGTCTAGGCAGTACGACACGGAGAGCAAACCTGGGCAGTACGACACAGAGCAAGTCTGGGCAGTACGACATGGTGAGCAAGTCTGGGCAGTACGACACGGTGAGCAAACCTGGGCAGTACGACACAGAGCAAGTCTGGGCAGTATGACACGGTGAGCAAACCTGGGCAGTACGACACAGAGCAAGTCTGGGCAGTACGACACGGTGAGCAAGTCTGGGCAGTACGACACGGTGAGCAAACCTGGGCAGTACGACACAGAGCAAGTCTGGGCAGTACGACACGGTGAGCAAACCTGGGCAGTACGACACAGAGCAAGTCTGGGCAGTACGACACGGAGAGCAAACCTGGGCAGTACGACACAGAGCAAGTCTGGGCAGTACGACACAGAGCAAGTCTGGGCAGTACGACACAGAGCAAGTCTGGGCTGTACGACACGGTGAGCAAACCTGGGCAGTACGACACAGAGCAAGTCTATGCAGTACGACACAGAGAGCAAACCTGGGCAGTACGACACAGAGCAAGTCTGGGCAGTACGACATGGTGACCAAGTCTGGGCAGTACGACACGGTGAGCAAACCTGAGCAATACGACACAGAGCAAGTCTGGGCAGTACGACACGGTGAGCAAGTCTGGGCAGTACGACACGGTGAGCAAACCTGGGCAGTACGACACAGAGCAAGTCTGGGCAGTACGACACGGTGAGCAAACCTGGGCAGTACGACACAGAGCAAGTCTGGGCAGTACGACACGGAGAGCAAACCTGGGCAGTACGACACAGAGCAAGTCTGGGCAGTACGACACGGTGAGCAAACCTGGGCAGTACAACACAGAGCAAGTCTGGGCAGTACGACACGGTGAGCAAACCTGGGCAGTACGACACAGAGCAAGTCTAGGCAGTACGACACGGAGAGCAAACCTGGGCAGTACGACACAGAGCAAGTCTGGGCAGTACGACATGGTGAGCAAACCTGGGCAGTACGACACAGAGCAAGTCTGGGCAGTACGACACGGTGAGCAAACCTGGGCAGTACGACACAGAGCAAGTCTGGGCAGTACGACACGGTGAGCAAGTCTGGGCAGTACGACACGGTGAGCAAACCTGGGCAGTACGACACAGAGCAAGTCTGGGCAGTACGACACGGTGAGCAAACCTGGGCAGTACGACACAGAGCAAGTCTGGGCAGTACGACACGGAGAGCAAACCTGGGCAGTACGACACAGAGCAAGTCTGGGCAGTACGACACAGAGCAAGTCTGGGCAGTACGACACAGAGCAAGTCTGGGCAGTACGACACAGAGCAAGTCTGGGCAGTACGACACGGTGAGCAAACCTGGGCAGTACGACACAGAGCAAGTCTAGGCAGTACGACACAGAGAGCAAACCTGGGCAGTACGACACAGAGCAAGTCTGGGCAGTACGACATGGTGAGCAAGTCTGGGCAGTACGACACGGTGAGCAAACCTGAGCAGTACGACACAGAGCAAGTCTGGGCAGTACGACACGGTGAGCAAACCTGGGCAGTACGACACAGAGCAAGTCTGGGCAGTACGACACGGTGAGCAAGTCTGGGCAGTACGACACGGTGAGCAAACCTGGGCAGTACGACACAGAGCAAGTCTGGGCAGTACGACATGGTGAGCAAACCTGGGCAGTACGACACAGAGCAAGTCTGGGCAGTACGACACGGTGAGCAAACCTGGGCAGTACGACACAGAGCAAGTCTGGGCAGTACGACACGGTGAGCAAGTCTGGGCAGTACGACACGGTGAGCAAACCTGGGCAGTACGACACAGAGCAAGTCTGGGCAGTACGACACGGTGAGCAAACCTGGGCAGTACGACACAGAGCAAGTCTGGGCAGTACGACACAGAGCAAGTCTGGGCAGTACGACACAGAGCAAGTCTGGGCAGTACGACACGGTGAGCAAACCTGGGCAGTACGACACAGAGCAAGTCTAGGCAGTACGACACAGAGAGCAAACCTGGGCAGTACGACACAGAGCAAGTCTGGGCAGTACGACATGGTGAGCAAGTCTGGGCAGTACGACACGGTGAGCAAACCTGAGCAGTACGACACAGAGCAAGTCTGGGCAGTACGACACGGTGAGCAAACCTGGGCAGTACGACACAGAGCAAGTCTGGGCAGTACGACACGGTGAGCAAGTCTGGGCAGTACGACACGGTGAGCAAACCTGGGCAGTACGACACAGAGCAAGTCTGGGCAGTACGACACGGAGAGCAAACCTGGGCAGTACGACACAGAGCAAGTCTGGGCAGTACGACACAGAGCAAACCTGGGCAGTACGACACAGAGCAAGTCTGGGCAGTACGACACAGAGCAAGTCTGGGCAGTACGACACAGAGCAAGTCTGGGCAGTACGACACAGAGCAAGTCTGGGCAGTACGACACGGTGAGCAAACCTGGGCAGTACGACACAGAGCAAGTCTAGGCAGTACGACACAGAGAGCAAACCTGGGCAGTACGACACAGAGCAAGTCTGGGCAGTACGACATGGTGAGCAAGTCTGGGCAGTACGACACGGTGAGCAAACCTGAGCAGTACGACACAGAGCAAGTCTGGGCAGTACGACACGGTGAGCAAACCTGGGCAGTACGACACAGAGCAAGTCTGGGCAGTACGACACGGTGAGCAAGTCTGGGCAGTACGACACGGTGAGCAAACCTGGGCAGTACGACACAGAGCAAGTCTGGGCAGTACGACACGGAGAGCAAACCTGGGCAGTACGACACAGAGCAAGTCTGGGCAGTACGACACAGAGCAAACCTGGGCAGTACGACACAGAGCAAGTCTGGGCAGTACGACACGGTGAGCAAACCTGGGCAGTACGACACAGAGCAAGTCTGGGCAGTACGACACAGAGCAAACCTGGGCAGTACGACACAGAGCAAGTCTGGGCAGTACGACACGGTGAGCAAACCTGGGCAGTACGACACAGAGCAAGTCTGGGCAGTACGACACGGTGAGCAAACCTGGGCAGTACGACACAGAGCAAGTCTAGGCAGTACGACACGGAGAGCAAACCTGGGCAGTACGACACAGAGCAAGTCTGGGCAGTACGACATGGTGAGCAAACCTGGGCAGTACGACACGGTGAGCAAACCTGGGCAGTACGACACAGAGCAAGTCTGGGCAGTATGACACGGTGAGCAAACCTGGGCAGTACGACACAGAGCAAGTCTGGGCAGTACGACACGGAGAGCAAACCTGGGCAGTACGACACAGAGCAAGTCTGGGCAGTACGACACAGAGCAAGTCTGGGCAGTACGACACAGAGCAAGTCTGGGCTGTACGACACGGTGAGCAAACCTGGGCAGTACGACACAGAGCAAGTCTATGCAGTACGACACAGAGAGCAAACCTGGGCAGTACGACACAGAGCAAGTCTGGGCAGTACGACATGGTGAGCAAGTCTGGGCAGTACGACACGGTGAGCAAACCTGAGCAGTACGACATAGAGCAAGTCTGGGCAGTACGACACGGTGAGCAAACCTGGGCAGTACGACACAGAGCAAGTCTGGGCAGTACGACACGGTGAGCAAGTCTGGGCAGTACGACACGGTGAGCAAACCTGGGCAGTACGACACAGAGCAAGTCTGGGCAGTACGACACGGTGAGCAAACCTGGGCAGTACGACACAGAGCAAGTCTGGGCAGTACGACACGGAGAGCAAACCTGGGCAGTACGACACAGAGCAAGTCTGGGCAGTACGACACGGTGAGCAAACCTGGGCAGTACGACACAGAGCAAGTCTGGGCAGTACGACACGGTGAGCAAACCTGGGCAGTACGACACAGAGCAAGTCTAGGCAGTACGACACGGAGAGCAAACCTGGGCAGTACGACACAGAGCAAGTCTGGGCAGTACGACATGGTGAGCAAGTCTGGGCAGTACGACATGGTGAGCAAACCTGGGCAGTACGACACAGAGCAAGTCTGGGCAGTACGACACGGTGAGCAAACCTGGGCAGTACGACACAGAGCAAGTCTGGGCAGTACGACACGGTGAGCAAGTCTGGGCAGTACGACACGGTGAGCAAACCTGGGCAGTACGACACAGAGCAAGTCTGGGCAGTACGACACGGTGAGCAAACCTGGGCAGTACGACACAGAGCAAGTCTGGGCAGTACGACACGGAGAGCAAACCTGGGCAGTACGACACAGAGCAAGTCTGGGCAGTACGACACAGAGCAAGTCTGGGCATTACGACACAGAGCAAGTCTGGGCAGTACGACACAGAGCAAGTCTGGGCAGTACGACACGGTGAGCAAACCTGGGCAGTACGACACAGAGCAAGTCTAGGCAGTACGACACAGAGAGCAAACCTGGGCAGTACGACACAGAGCAAGTCTGGGCAGTACGACATGGTGAGCAAGTCTGGGCAGTACGACACGGTGAGCAAACCTGAGCAGTACGACACAGAGCAAGTCTGGGCAGTACGACACGGTGAGCAAACCTGGGCAGTACGACACAGAGCAAGTCTGGGCAGTACGACACGGTGAGCAAGTCTGGGCAGTACGACACGGTGAGCAAACCTGGGCAGTACGACACAGGGCAAGTCTGGGCAGTACGACACGGAGAGCAAACCTGGGCAGTACGACACAGAGCAAGTCTGGGCAGTACGACACAGAGCAAACCTGGGCAGTACGACACAGAGCAAGTCTGGGCAGTACGACACGGTGAGCAAACCTGGGCAGTACGACACAGAGCAAGTCTGGGCAGTACGACACGGTGAGCAAACCTGGGCAGTACGACACAGAGCAAGTCTGGGCAGTACGACATGGTGAGCAAGTCTGGGCAGTACGACACGGTGAGCAAACCTGGGCAGTACGACACAGAGCAAGTCTGGGCAGTACGACACGGTGAGCAAACCTGGGCAGTACGACACAGAGCAAGTCTGGGCAGTACGACACGGTGAGCAAGTCTGGGCAGTACGACACGGTGAGCAAACCTGGGCAGTACGACACAGAGCAAGTCTGGGCAGTACGACACGGTGAGCAAACCTGGGCAGTACGACACAGAGCAAGTCTGGGCAGTACGACACGGAGAGCAAACCTGGGCAGTACGACACAGAGCAAGTCTGGGCAGTACGACACGGAGAGCAAACCTGGGCAGTATGACACGGAGAGCAAGTCTGGGCAGTACGACACAGAGCAAGTCTGGGCAGTACGACACGGAGAGCAAACCTGGGCAGTACGACACGGAGAGCAAGTCTGGGCAGTACGACACAGAGCAAGTCTGGGCAGTACGACACGGTGAGCAAACCTGGGCAGTACGACACGGAGAGCAAGTCTGGGCAGTACGACACGGTGAGCAAGTCTGGGCAGTACGACAGAGTGAGCAAACCTGGGCAGTACGACACGGAGAGCAAACTTGGGCAGTACGACACGGAGAGCAAACCTGGGCAGTATGACACGGAGAGCAAGTCTGGGCAGTACGACACAGAGCAAGTCTGGGCAGTACGACACAGAGCAAGTCTGGGCAGTACGACACGGTGAGCAAGTCTGGGCAGTACGACACAGAGCAAGTCTGGGCAGTACGACACAGAGCAAGTCTGGGCAGTACGACACGGTGAGCAAGTCTGGGCAGTACGACACAGAGCAAGTCTGGGCAGTACGACACGGTGAGCAAACCTGGGCAGTACGACACAGAGCAAACCTGGGCAGTACGACACAGAGAGCAAACCTGGGCAGTACGATACGGAGAGCAAACCTGGGCAGTACGACACGGAGAGCAAATCTGGGCAGTACGACACAGAGCAAGTCTGGGCAGTATGACACGGTGAGCAAACCTGGGCAGTACGACACAGAGCAAGTCTGGGCAGTACGACACGGAGAGCAAACCTGGGCAGTACGACACAGAGCAAGTCTGGGCAGTACGACACAGAGCAAGTCTGGGCAGTACGACACGGAGAGCAAACCTGGGCAGTACGACACGGAGAGCAAGTCTGGGCAGTACGACACAGAGCAAGTCTGGGCAGTACGACACGGTGAGCAAACCTGGGCAGTAGGACACGGAGAGCAAGTCTGGGCTGTACGACACGGTGAGCAAGTCTGGGCAGTACGACAGAGTGAGCAAACCTGGGCAGTACGACACGGAGAGCAAACTTGGGCAGTACGACACGGAGAGCAAACCTGGGCAGTATGACACGGAGAGCAAGTCTGGGCAGTACGACACAGAGCAAGTCTGGGCAGTACGACACGGTGAGCAAGTCTGGGCAGTACGACACAGAGCAAGTCTGGGCAGTACGACACGGTGAGCAAACCTGGGCAGTACGACACAGAGCAAGTCTGGGCAGTACGACACGGCGAGCAAACCTGGGCAGTACGACACAGAGCAAGTCTGGGCAGTACGACACGGCGAGCAAACCTGGGCAGTACGACACAGAGCAAACCTGGGCAGTACGATACGGAGAGCAAACCTGGGCAGTACGACACGGAGAGCAAATCTGGGCAGTACGACACAGAGCAAGTCTGGGCAGTATGACACGGTGAGCAAACCTGGGCAGTACGACACAGAGCAAGTCTGGGCAGTACGACACGGAGAGCAAACCTGGGCAGTATGACACGGAGAGCAAGTCTGGGCAGTACGACACGGAGAGCAAGTCTGGGCAGTACGACACGGAGAGCAAGTCTGGGCAGTACGTCATGGTGAGCAAGTCTGGGCAGTACGACACGGTGAGCAAGTCTGGGCAGTACGACACAGAGCAAGTCTGGGCAGTACGACACAGAGCAAGTCTGGGCAGTACGACACGGAGAGCAAGTCTGGGCAGTACGACACGGAGAGTAAGTCTGGGCAGTACGACACAGAGCAAGTCTGGGCAGTACGACACGGTGAGCAAACTTGGGCAGTACGACACGGAGAGCAAACCTGGGCAGTATGACACGGAGAGCAAGTCTGGGCAGTACGACACAGAGCAAGTCTGGGCAGTACGACACGGTGAGCAAGTCTGGGCAGTACGACACAGAGCAAGTCTGGGCAGTACGACACGGAGAGCAAGTCTGGGCAGTACGACACGGAGAGTAAGTCTGGGCAGTACGACACAGAGCAAGTCTGGGCAGTACGACACGGTGAGCAAACTTGGGCAGTACGACACGGAGAGCAAACCTGGGCAGTATGACACGGAGAGCAAGTCTGGGCAGTACGACACAGAGCAAGTCTGGGCAGTACGACACGGTGAGCAAGTCTGGGCAGTACGACACAGAGCAAGTCTGGGCAGTACGACACGGTGAGCAAGTCTGGGCAGTACGACACAGAGCAAGTCTGGGCAGTACGACACGGAGAGCAAACCTGGGCAGTACGACACGGAGAGCAAGTCTGGGCAGTACGACACAGAGCAAGTCTGGGCAGTACGACACATAGCAAGTCTGGGCAGTACGACACGGAGAGCAAACCTGGGCAGTACGACACGGTGAGCAAACCTGGGCAGTACGACACAGAGCAAGTCTGGGCAGTACGACACGGTGAGCAAGTCTGGGCAGTACGACAGAGTGAGCAAACCTGGGCAGTACGACACAGAGCAAGTCTGGGCAGTACGACACGGTGAGCAAGTCTGGGCAGTACGACACAGAGCAAGTCTGGGCAGTACGACACGGTGAGCAAACCTGGGCAGTACGACACAGAGCAAGTCTGGGCAGTACGACACGGCGAGCAAACCTGGGCAGTACGACACAGAGCAAGTCTGGGCAGTACGACACGGTGAGCAAACCTGGGCAGTACGACACAGAGCAAGTCTAGGCAGTACGACATGGAGAGCAAACCTGGGCAGTACGACACAGAGCAAGTCTGGGCAGTACGACATGGTGAGCAAGTCTGGGCAGTACGACACGGTGAGCAAACCTGGGCAGTACGACACAGAGCAAGTCTGGGCAGTACGACACGGTGAGCAAACCTGGGCAGTACGACACAGAGCAAGTCTGGGCAGTACGACACTGTGAGCAAGTCTGGGCAGTACGACACGGTGAGCAAACCTGGGCAGTACGACACAGAGCAAGTCTGGGCAGTACGACACGGAGAGCAAACCTGGGCAGTACGACACAGAGCAAGTCTGGGCAGTACGACACGGAGAGCAAACCTGGGCAGTACGACACAGAGCAAGTCTGGGCAGTACGACACAGAGCAAGTCTGGGCAGTACGACACAGAGCAAGTCTGGGCAGTACGACACGGTGAGCAAACCTGGGCAGTACGACACAGAGCAAGTCTAGGCAGTACGACACAGAGAGCAAACCTGGGCAGTACGACACAGAGCAAGTCTGGGCAGTACGACATGGTGAGCAAGTCTGGGCAGTACGACACGGTGAGCAAACCTGAGCAGTACGACACAGAGCAAGTCTGGGCAGTACGACACGGTGAGCAAACCTGGGCAGTACGACACAGAGCAAGTCTGGGCAGTACGACACGGTGAGCAAGTCTGGGCAGTACGACACGGTGAGCAAACCTGGGCAGTACGACACAGAGCAAACCTGGGCAGTACGACACAGAGCAAGTCTGGGCAGTACGACACGGTGAGCAAACCTGGGCAGTACGACACAGAGCAAGTCTGGGCAGTACGACACGGAGAGCAAACCTGGGCAGTACGACACAGAGCAAGTCTGGGCAGTACGACACGGTGAGGAAACCTGGGCAGTACGACACAGAGCAAGTCTGGGCAGTACGACACGGTGAGCAAACCTGGGCAGTACGACACAGAGCAAGTCTAGGCAGTACGACACGGAGAGCAAACCTGGGCAGTACGACACAGAGCAAGTCTGGGCAGTACGACATGGTGAGCAAGTCTGGGCAGTACGACACGGTGAGCAAACCTGGGCAGTACGACACAGAGCAAGTCTGGGCAGTACGACACGGTGAGCAAACCTGGGCAGTACGACACAGAGCAAGTCTGGGCAGTACGACACGGTGAGCAAGTCTGGGCAGTACGACACGGTGAGCAAACCTGGGCAGTACGACACAGAGCAAGTCTGGGCAGTACGACACGGTGAGCAAACCTGGGCAGTACGACACAGAGCAAGTCTGGGCAGTACGACACGGAGAGCAAACCTGGGCAGTACGACACAGAGCAAGTCTGGGCAGTACGACACAGAGCAAGTCTGGGCAGTACGACACAGAGCAAGTCTGGGCAGTACGACACGGTGAGCAAACCTGGGCAGTACGACACAGAGCAAGTCTAGGCAGTACGACACAGAGAGCAAACCTGGGCAGTACGACACAGAGCAAGTCTGGGCAGTACGACATGGTGAGCAAGTCTGGGCAGTACGACACGGTGAGCAAACCTGAGCAGTACGACACAGAGCAAGTCTGGGCAGTACGACACGGTGAGCAAACCTGGGCAGTACGACACAGAGCAAGTCTGGGCAGTACGACACGGTGAGCAAGTCTGGGCAGTACGACACGGTGAGCAAACCTGGGCAGTACGACACAGAGCAAGTCTGGGCAGTACGACACGGCGAGCAAACCTGGGCAGTACGACACAGAGCAAGTCTGGGCAGTACGACACAGAGCAAGTCTGGGCAGTACGACACAGAGCAAGTCTGGGCAGTACGACACGGAGAGCAAACCTGGGCAGTACGACATGGAGAGCAAGTCTGGGCAGTACGACACAGAGCAAGTCTGGGCAGTACGACACGGTGAGCAAGTCTGGGCAGTACGACACAGAGAGCAAGTCTGGGCAGTACGACACGGAGAGAAAACCTGGGCAGTACGACACGGAGAGCAGGTCTGGGCAGTACAACACAGAGCAAGTCTGGGCAGTGCAACACGGAAAGCAACTTTCTCCATTAGCAAGCTCCCTGTCTCCACACATCTGATGAACCCAATGGAATGGCAGAGACTGATACAGTTTGGCACCAGTGACATTGAAGAAGCTGCCAGTCAGTGTTGAACTCAACATTGGACTGCCGTTAGGACTTCAACTCTGGATTTTTCCCTCTGGGTTTGCCCCTGAAGCTTTCCCCAAAAGGCAGCAGAAGTTTGAGATCAGAGTTTTCCTTCTCCTTGGTGAGTGGCTAACCAGGACTCTCAGAATCAGAATCAGGTTTATTACGTGTCATGAAAGTTGTTTTAGCAGCAGCAGTTCAATGCACTACATAATATAGAAGAAAAAAAATGATAAATATATCAATCAATCAATTACAGTATATATATATTGAATAGATTAAAAATTGTGCAGAAAACAGAACTAATATATATTAAAGAAGTGATGTAATGATTATGGGTTCAGTGTCCATTTAGGAATCGGATGGCAGAGGGGAAGAAGTTGCTCCTGAATTGCTGAGTGTGTGCCTTCAGGCTTCTGTACCTCCTACCTGATGGTAACAGTGAGAAAAGGGTTCTCACTGACCCCAAGAGTCCCTGGGTTCTGGGGGTCCTTAATAATGGAAGCTGCCTTTCTGAGACACCACTCCCTGAAGATGTCCTGGGTACCTTGTAGACTAGTGCCCAAGATGGAGCTGACTAAACCTACAACCCTCTGCATCTTCCCTCGAGCCTCGGCTTCCTGAAGCAAATGGTTTTAAGGTGCCAGTAACCCACCTTTGCCCCTTCTCCTGTCAGTAGAGACGGTTCCACTGGGGTCAGTAGCTGAGTCACATGTGAAGGCCAGCAGCTGGACTTAGTTGTCAGAGGCTTTTTTTTCAGTTGCACACCATTGGGAACATTTAATAGATAGTGGGAGTGTATTCCCACTACAATCGCTGGCTATAACAACCTGAAGAAACTTCTTGAGCCACTACATCCTGCAGAATCTCTCTGTCCCCATGCCTCCAGCTCTTCCCAAAATGCACCAAAGCACCCAGCCCTCCCACAGATGCTGCCCCACCTGCTGAGTTCCTCCAGCAGAGCGCTTGATGATTCTTCACTAGCTCTCTCTGAACCTCTGTTCTCAAAGTGAATTTGAACTCAAAGCTTTGTGTAATTCTGCAATTCCTTCAGAAAATGAACCGTACAGCTGGTGCAATAGGTTTTATAGCAATGTCTCCATGGTAACATGAGGAGCATAGCAACGTTCTATAACCTGTCTTCCTACACCGTGAAACTCAATGTTTAAAACTGTAAGAGATGCCAAGGTAGCCAACACTTTTAAACACCAGCTCAAAACCTATTTAATTAACCTTGCTTTTAACTAACATCATTTTCTCTTTTAGACCATAAGATAACAGGAGGAGAATTAGGCCATTTGGCCCACCAAGTCTGCCCCAACATTTCATCATGGCTGATCCATTTCCCTCTCAGCCCCAGTCTCCTGCCTTCTCCCCGTATCCCTTCATGGCCTGACCAATCAAGAATTTATCAACCTCTGCCTTAAATATACCCAATGACCTGATCTGCACAGTCAACTGTGGCAACGAATTCCACAGATTCACGACCCTCTGGAAAAAGAAATCCCTCCTCATCTCCTTTCTAAACAGACGCCCCTCCATTCTGAGGCTGTGTCCTCTAGTTTTAGACTCTCCCACCATTGGAAATACCCTCACCTCTAATATCCTCTAACGAGGCCTTTCAACATTCGACAGGTTTCAATGAGGTCACCCCTCATTCTTCTGAATTTCCAGTGAGTACAGGCCCAGAGCCATCAAACACTCCTCATACAATAAGCCTTTCAATCCCGGAATTATTTTTGTGAACCTCCTCTGAACCCTCACAATTGTCAGCACATCCTTTCTATGGTGCAGCTCAATAGTGTAGTGGTTAGCACAACACTTTACAGTACCAATGACCCGGGTTCAATTCCCATCACACGGTGGTGTAGTGGTCAGCACAACGCTTTACAGTACCAGTGACCCGAGTTCAATTCCCGTCACACAGTAGTGTAGTGGTTAGCACAACACTTTACAGTACCAGTGACCGGGGTTCAATTCCTGTAAGGAGTTTCTACATTCTGCCCATAACCACATGGGTTTTCTCCAAGTGCTCCGGTTTCCACCCACAACACAAAGACACACCAGTAGGTAGGTTCATTGTAAATTGTCCTGTGATTAGGCTAGGATTAAATCGGGGGATTGCTGGGTGACGTGGCTCGAAGGAACAGAATGGCCTACTCTGTGCTGTATCTCCATAAATACATAGATAGGGGCCCAAGTCTGCTGACAATACTGCAAGTGAGTCCTCAGCCTCACCAGTGCCTTATAAAGTCTCAACATTACATCTTTTACTAGAACAATGTTAAAAGTTAATTTAACAAGAGAAGAGTGGATGTTTCACTGTTGATCAGGGCTTCTCATGGTATGAGTTTCTCAAACAGGCGCTTGTTTAATCCCAGCTCAAACACAGACATTTTTATGGATAGCTTGTGTCTGCATTGATTCATTAGGGCACTTGTCTGCTTTTTCAGTTGTAAATCCAAAGAAGGATATTGTGATCTTTGCAGCTCTGACACTGACAGTTTACAGTGGATGCTTTCTGCAGGTGCTTCGAGCTGAAAGTTGATAACTAGCTGGCATTATTTTGTTTTTCCTCACCAGGATGTTGACTTCTCTCCAAAGTGGTAACATTACAAGTAGGGCTTGCTTTAACACTGAGGAACTTCAGCCAGTTTCCCACACAGCATCTTGGGCAGGAGCATTCAAGCTAACAGTGCCTATCATTTCATTTCCTTTTACCACACTTACGATTCGGAGGTTTCGGGCCAAATCAGAATGGTCGGGTACAGGCCGAATTGAGGTGGCAGGGTTCAGTCCCCAGAGCACATAGAAGCAACTGAATCCCAATGTTTGGACGATTTAGGTGTGGGCCAGATTGAAAAGATTGGGGTGTTGGCGCCTAAGGTGAGGTTCAGGTCATTTTAGCTCACTACTCCGCGAAGTTTATTGACTCTGCACTGAACTAAGGGGCTGTGGGCGGACTCTGTGTGGATTTCAGTTCAGAACTCTATTTGCTTGTGTTTATTATTTGCATGATTTGTTATTTTTTTCTCTACACTTTGGGTGTTTGTTGGGTGTTTATGGGTTCTTTTGGGTTTCTTTATTTTGTGGCTGCCTGTAAGGAGACAGTTTGTATAATGTATATACACTTGAGTAATCAATGTACTTTGAACTTTGAGCTCTGAGCTTTCTTTGGATTGGGTAGTCTGTTTTTATCTTTTCTCTGAGCTTTAATTAAGATTTTTTTGCAGTACACGGTAACGTATCGGTTACCATGATGCTATTACAGCCCGGGGTGTTCCGGACTTCAATTCCTGCTGTCCTCTGCAGAGAGTTTGTACCTTCTTCCAGTGACTGCGTGGGTTTTTTCAGTGTGCTACGGCTTCCTCCTACAGTCCAGAGATATGCCAGTTAATGGTCATTGTAAAGAGTTCCGTGATTAGCCTGGGGTTAAACTGATGGGTTGCTGGGCAGCATGCTCGAAGTGTCGGAAGGGCTGGTATCTCTAAATAAATAAGAATGCACAGATTGAGCATTGGATGAAGTTTTCCCCTGAGATCTTTGTCCTTTTTAGCCAGCAGGTTTGGATATGCGAACAGTGTTAAAGGGAAAAAAAACCAATAAATGCTAGGTCAAACAGGGCCGTTAACTAAAACTCTCAAATGGAAAACGAAGCCTACACTGGCTGAAAGAAATACCTAAATATTAAATGAACATTAAGAGATTCCTAGACAGGTTCTTGGATCTTAGAAAAGTAGAGGGCTATGGGTAACCCTAGGTAATTTCTAAAGTAAGGACATGTGCGGCACAGCTTTGTGGGCCGAAGGGCCTGTATTGTGCTGTAGGTTTTCTATGTTTCTATGAATACCGCTAGTCTTCAGAGTCAGTTGATTCGACCATTCAATTTCTCAGGCAAGAACATATACAAACAGGCAGCGGAGCATTACTGTATTGGGTTCAAGTCTCGACAAGCACTACAATGGAAAGAATGGAGTTAAATATTATCACAATGAAATAATAATTAGCTGACACGTGCACATTCACGAGCGCAATGGCCATATCTGCTGTGCTGCCAAATCCGTGGTTAAAACACGGGGTCATAGAGCACAAGAGAAAGCTGTGTCCATGTCAACCCTTAAACTGCCTCACTACTTCCTTATTTCTGTTTTTGTACTACTTATTTCATTTAAGTAATTTAAATATATACTTACTGTAATTCATTTTTTCCTAGTTTTTCATTTTTCTCTATTATTAGTATTGCAATGTACTGCTGCCGCAAAGACAACGAATTTCACAGCATATGCTGGTGATATTAAACCTGATTCTGATTCTGAAATACAAATCCACTTCGCTTGACCGTGTGATCCAAGTACTTTAAGGTCATGAGAATCTCTGCCTCCTGCACTATAGGGCAAGATTGAATAGGTTAGGACCTTATTCCTTGGAACGTAGAAGACTGGGGAAAGATTTGATAGAGGTATACAAAATTATGAAGGGCAAATGCAAGCAGGCTTTTTCCATTGAGTTTGGGTGGGAATATAAGCAGAGGTCATGGGTTATGGGTGATAGGTGAAATGTTTAAGGGGCAAACAGGAGAAAATCAGATGCTGGAAATTCAAAACAACACACACAAAATGCTGGAGGAACTCAGCAGATCAGGCAGCGTCTATGGAAAAAAGTACAGGACTGGAGAATGTTTAAGGGGAACATCAGGGGAAATTTCTTCACTCAGAGGGTGGTGAGAGTGTGGAATGAGCTGCCAGCGCAAATGGTACATGCAAGCTTGATTTCAACATTTTTGTATAGAGTGAGTGGCTGTGGTCCCAATGCGGGTCGATGGGACTAGGCAGAGAAACAGTTGGACACCAACTAGATGGGCCAAAGGGCCGGTTTCCATACAGTACTTCTCAAAGACTCTTTCTTGATCGTTATTCCAATTTTCAGAAACACACTGGAATCCTCCTTAGATCTTTAAACCTCAACACTTGATCTGCATCTATGCTCTTTTAAATTATTGAGATTGTCGGTGGGAGGATGGTAAGCTGAAGAGAGTTGTAATCTTATTCAGCTCCATCATGGACACTAGCCTCCATATTATCCAGGACATCTTCAAGGAGCGATGCCTCAAAAAGGATGCATCCATCACTGAGGACCCTCATCACCCAGGTCATCCCTCTTCTCATTGTTAAATCAAGAAGGAGGTACAGGAGTCTGAAGACACATACTCAACGATTCAGGAACAGCTTCTTCCCCTCTGCCATCTGATTTCTGAATGGACATTGAACCCATGAACACTAGCTCACTACATATTTATTTACTGATTTGTTTTTATCTTTTTTGCACTACTTAATTTAACTATTTATCTACGTTTGTATATTTATCATGTATTGCTGCTGCAAAGTTAACAAACTACAAGCACCTGCAGTAACTTTTGATTCACTATAGTGCCGTTCATATCTCATTTGAACCAGCACACTGGAGGTAGATGGAAAATCTGGTTGAGTATTGCCATGACAACAACCTCTTACTCAACATCAGCAAGACCAAGGAGCTGATTATTGACTTCAGATGGAGGAAACCTGAGGTCCATGAGCCAGTCCTCATCGGGAGATCAGAAGTGGGGAGAGTCAGCAACTTTAAATTCCTCGGTGTTATCATTTCAGAGGACCTGTCCTGGGCCCAGCATGTAAGTGTAATTAAGAAGAAAGGACAACAGCCCGTCTACTTTCTTAGGAGTTTGCGAAGATTTGGCGTGACATCTAAAACTTTGACGAACTTCTCTAGATGTGTAGTGGAGAGTGTATTGACTGGCTGCATCACAGCCTGGTATGGAAGCACCAATGACCTTGTATGGAGAATCCTACAAAAATAATGGATATGACCCAGTCCATCATGGGTAAAGACCTCTGCACCATTGATCACACCTACATGAAATACTGTCACAGAAAAGAGACATCCACCATCAGGGACCCCCATCACCCAAAACGTGTTCTCTTCTCTCTGCTGCCATCAGGAACCAGGTATAAGATCCTCAAGACTCACACCATCAGGTTCAGAAACAGTTACTACCTCTCAAACATCAGACTCTTGAAGCAAAGGGGATAACTTCACTCAACTTCACTTGCCCCATCACTGAAATGTTCCCACAACCTATGGACTTACTTACAAGGACTCTTCATCTCATGTTCTCGATATTTATTGCTTGCTTATTTATTTATTTATTTATTTGTTTATTTGTTATTTCTTTCCTTTCGTATTTGCAGTTTGTTGTCTTTCACACTCTGGGTGAACGCCAAAGCTGGTGTGGTCCTTCATTGATTCTATTATGGTTATTATTCTATTATGGATTTATTGAGTATGTCCACAAGGAAATGAGTCTCAGGGTTGTACATGTTGACATATATGTACTTTGATAATAAATTTACTTTGAAAATTTGAACTTTGAAAAGCACCTTCAAAAGTATTCTGTAGTTGGTAGTTGGAAAGTATGAGCTGGAAATTAAATAGTCAATTTGGCATCCATGAAACAGAGAAAAAGCATCTAGATTGTTTAATGTCATTTCCTGTACACAGGTGTAAAGGAGAATGAAATAATTGTTACTCCGGATCTGCTGCAGTACAAGAAAACACAATAAGGTAAAGAACACAACAATAATAATAAGAAGAAACACAATAAATATACAAACGTTTGTAAATACATAAGATAACTAATATGAATATATTGATAGTCTGTTCAAAGTGATGCTCGGCCGAGGAGTGATAAAGTAATGATAGAGTAGAAATGATAGATGTTGGGGCTGTGGAGGGGTGGGTTTGTGAGTGAAGGTGTGAATGTGCCTTACAGCTTGGGGAAAGTAACTGTTTTTGATTCCCAATCCCGATAGGAGTGAGACAAACAGTCCATGAGCAGGGTGGTGGGATCCTTCATGATGTTACTGGCCCTTTTCCAGCACCTGTCTGCTTGTATGTCCTTGATGGTGGGTAGTCTTGTGCTGGTGATACACTGGGCAGTTTTATCTACTCGTTGTAGAGCCTTCCAGTCTGAACTCTCCAATAAGTGCAGCGAGGGAAACAGTAAGTGAGGGCAGAGGAAGACAGTGCAAAGGTGCACAACTATGCTACTGGCCTTATCTGCAAAGGGGTTTTTGATCACCTATACTCAAAGATTAAAGATGAGCTTTATTTGTCACATGTATATTGAAACATACAGTGAAAATAGTGACAAACGAGACACAAATCAGTGAGAGTAATGCTGGGGGCAGCCCGTAAGTGTCACCATGCTTCCAGCGCTGACATAGCATGCCCACAACTTACTAACCCTAGCCGGTACGTCTTTGGACTGTGGGAGGAAACCGGTTCACCAGGAAGAAACCCACATGGTCACGGGGAGAACGTACAGACAGTGACAGGAATTGAACCCGGATTGTTGGCGCTGCAAAGTGTTAGGATAGACATTATGCTGCCATGCCTTCTTCAGAGAGAATATTTGGTCTAAAATCAATCTTTGCTGAGCTTTCAAACCAAGTTTATTGAGTTAGAACATAGAACCATAGAACACTACAGCACAGAAAACAGGCCATTCAGCCCTTCTAGTCTGTACTGAAACTTTATTCCACTAGTCCCATTGACCTGCATCCAGTCCATAACCCTCCAAACCTCTCCCATCCATGTACCTATGCGATTTATTCTTAAAACTTAAGAGTGAACCCACATTTACCACGTCAGATGGCAGCTCGTTCCACACTCCCACCACTCTCTGAGTGAAGAAGTTCCCCCAAACCTTTCCCCTTTCACCCTAAAGCCATGTCCTCTCGTTTTTATCTCTCCTAATCTAAGTGGAAAGAGTCTATTCACATTTGCTCTGTCTATACCCCTCATAATTTTGTAAACTTCTATCAAATCTCCCCTCATTCTTCTACACTCCAAGGAATAAAGTCCTAACCTGTTCAATCTTTCCCTGTAACTCAACTCCTGAAGACCCGGCAACATTCTAGTAAATCTTCTCTGCACTCTTTCAATCTTACTGATATCCTTCCTATAGTTAGGTGAACAAAACTGTACACAATACTCCAAATTTGGCCTCACCAATGTCTTATACAACCTCCCCATAACATCCCAACTCCTATTCTCAATACTTTGATTTATGAATGCCAGGATGCCAAAAGCCTTCTTCACAACCCTGTCTACCTGTGACACCACTTTCAGGGAATTATGCATCTGAACTCCCAGATCTCTTTGTTCCTCCGCACTCCTCAGTGAAATAACTCATTTACTGAGTTATTTCATATTTATTTCAAACCCATTTTAAGTGTTGCTTCTTCAGAAACTTGTTTTTGTTCATGATAGACCACTTGAATATGGACACAAATATAATTTCAGACTACATGTATCATGTAGGAATTTGGAGAAACAAGAAATTAACATTTATTGAACATAATGTGTTTACTTACATAATGGTGCAGATGCTTTGCAATAGTTCAACTTAGCTAAAAATGATTTGTTAACAATTTTTGTTTGTACTCCATGTCTGAGGCTTCTCGCCTAAGAGTCTCACAATAATCAGGCGGCACTGAGGTTTTCTTCTCTAAGGAGATTGAGGGTTATAGGGTGAGGATTCAAAAATGGAAGAGGGAAGGTGGATGAGTTGTAATGTTATGAAATGGTCAAACAAACTTGAAGAGTAAAATAGACTGTTTATTCCTGACTATACGGGTGGCAGGGTGGAGATGCAACTAAATCAAAGGAGGTGTAAGATGCTCCTTCCCTCTGCCAGTCTGCAGGTCACCCTTGGGCAAGGTGTAACACCTGCTTGCGCCTCCCCCCCCCAAATAAGGGTCACGTGAAGCCATGGGAGCAGGTGGTGGATGGTCATATGAGTAGCTGGTGCATATTTGCAAGGTATTTGATAAGGTACCCCTGCAAGGCTTATTGAGAAAGTAAGAAGCCATGGGATCCAAGGGGACATTGCTTTGTGGATCCAGAACTGGCTTGCCCACAGAAGGCAAAGAGTGGTTGAAGATGGGTCATATTCTGCATGGAGGTTGGTGACCAGTGGTGTGTCTCAGGTACTTAGAAGTAGGTACAGAGGAGATGTCAGGGGTAAGTTTTTTTACGCAGAGAGTGGTGAGTGTGTGGAATGGGCTGCCGGTGATGTCGGTGGAGGTGGATACGATAGGATCTTTTAAGAGACTCCAGGATAGGTACATGGAGCTTAGAAAAATAGAGGGAAATGGGTAACCCTAGGTAATTTCTCAGGTAAGTACATGTTCGGCGCAGCTTTGTGGGCCGAAGGGCCTGTATTGTGCTCTAGGTTTTCATTGTTTCTATGTTTCTATATCACAAGACCTGGTTATGTGTCCACTTACACCCAGCAGACAATCTCTGAAGTGTATTGATATTGGCTGGGCTCATCCGTCTTGTAAGGATACTGCCCAGAAGAAGGCAATGGTAAACCACTTCTGTAGAAAATTTGCCAAGAACAATCATGGTCATGGAAAGACCATGATCACCCATTTGGCACGTAATGATATTGACGATGATTCTTATGGTCTATGAACTATGGTCTTTTTTGATTCTCGTTCCCCTTCCCTTCCCTCGTTCAACAGTCTTAAAACTGCTCCCTTGCAAGTTTTGCATTTCACAAGGCAGGGTTGTGGAATACAAATAATCCACTTCGTAAAAGTGAGACACAGTAAAGAAAAAAGTAGGGATTGTATTGTTTACTGTTAATCTGCCTTTGAGGCACAGGGCAAACATGCCCATTGTTATAGGTGATAGGCTGCACAGTATAACTTTATGCATCACATGTAACATTGAAAAATATTGTGACAAGCATTTGGTCCACAATGACAAACAAGGAAGCTTGTTGAATTCAACAACCGTTTTATTGTGATAGACACAAAACAGACCAGGGACAATGATCTGGAGAGTGAATCAGCCAGTCTCACACAGACGGGGGAGGTGACCATCACACATCCCACAAATACACAAGCTAAAATGTAACAGTAAATGAACTGGAACTTCCCACCATAAACCCACAAAAGCATTTTAACACAAGAACAATGAACAGTACTGGTCATTAGAAATGCAGGGGCGGGCTGTTGACCACATCCCCCCCCAAGAACGTCACACAATGGTAAAAGTTGTTTTGTGCCGACGGCCAACACTGACCGAGGAACGTGACGAGGGTAGCCCTCAAGTGTCACCACGATTCCGGTGCTAGTATTGCATGCCCACAACTTTGGTAGTGTAGTGGTCAGCACAACGCTTTACAGTACCAGTGACCCAGGTTCAATTCCCATCACACGGTAGTGTAGTGGTCAGCACAACACTTTACAGTACCAGTGACCCGGGTTCAATTACATCACACGGTAGTGTAGTGGTTAGCACAACGCTTTACAGTACCAGTGACCCGGGTTCAATTCCCATCACATGGTAGTGTAGTGGTTAGCACAGCATCTTACAGTACCAGTGACCCGAGTTCGACTCCCCTACTGTCTGTATGGAGTTTGTATGTTCTCCCTGTGACCACATCGGTTTCCTCCAGGTGCTCCAGTTTCCTCCCTCAGTAAAGAGACTTTACCAGTTCATAGGTTAATTGGTCACTGTAAATTGTCCCGTGATTTGGCTGAGGTTAAATCTGGGGCTGCAGGGCTGCATGACTCAAAGGGTTTACTGCACATTGTATCTCACTAAATAGGTAACCCTAACCCATGTGTCTTTGGAAACTGGGAAGAATCTGGGGCACCCCAACTCCTCGATGGTTTTGATTTCTCATGAATGAGGGTGGTGGTTCCTAGACTTTCAGCTTGGGAGCATGAAAATCATTCTCCCAGTTATCATCAGAGCCCCGTGAAAGCACATATGTTTGTAGTGGAGTGTGTATGTATTCAGATCGATGGGGGGCATTCTTCATGAAGCATGCTGCCCGTGAGGTTGACTACATGGTCAGAGAGGAGAGCACACAGATGGTGGCAGAATTGAACCCAGATTGCTGGAACAGTAATGGCATGACACTAACCGCTATGGTGCCACGTCAGTCTTTGTAAAAGACAGGTTACTGATGGTAACAGGATGGTTTTCTTTCAGATCCTGAGGAATATACATGAATGCACTGAGACCACTAGCATTCAACTATCATTGTTCCAGAGCTCCCGTGGTTATAATAATAAGCTGCAAGATGGAGCTCGTGAACCATGGTGACGTGTTGCAGGCTGCTTACAAAACTTCTAAACAACCCTTCAGAATTACTCTCACTTTAATCTGCAGCCTGTAATTTCCCTTTAAGCAATGTACTTTTGAATCATCTTCATGAACTAGCAATTTTATGATCTCCTAAAGCAATCAGTTGGCTTTTCTCTTAGGCATGCACACGCACACACAAAGGTACACATACACACACTCACTCACACACATACAGACTGACACACACATTCACACATGCACTCACACACACACTCACACAGACCCACACTGAAACACACACTCACTGACACACACAGCACACATACACTCACACAGGTACACACAGCACACATACACTCACACAGACACAACACACACGTACACTCACACGGATGCACACACATTCATTCACACAACACATATATGCACACACACACTCACACACTCACACAGACACACTCACACGGACACACACTGAAGCACACGCTCACACACACGCTCACACAGCAGACACACACACTCTCACACACACACACACACACACACTCACACAGACACAACACACACATGTACACTCACACAGCCACACACATACACTCATGGACACACATTCATTCACACAACACATACATGCACACACACACACAGACACACACACTCACACACACACACACACACACACACACACACACACACACACACACACACACACACACACTCACACTCAGAGTGACAGCTCTGACCTGGGCCCTGGGAATAAGCGATTTGATCATAAGGACTTTGGTGCACAAATGTCAGAGTCTTGTCCCCAGTGACAGAGCAATGCAACTTGGCACGAGGAGACAGACAATAGCAACAGGGATTTAGACATGAAAGCAGTTCGAAGTGTCAAAGGGTGAGAAAGATTAGTAAATGGTGACACCCTTTCAGACCACTGACATTCTCGACTGCTGCTTTGTTTTAATTTCCAAACCTTTGGCCATTCTACAGCGATGACTTGTCCAAAGCAGTGCCAAGTATCTCAAAGTGGGCAGCTACAAGCATTATTAACAGACTTTTCACAAATGCTGTGCCAGCTTTGAGAGATGTTGTTGGAAAACCAATTTCAGCATTCTATTTGTTGTAACATCTGTGGGAGATGACATTAAAGTGGGACTCCCAGCAGCCAAGAATTTGCTCTTTTATCAGCAGTGAGTGTAGGCAGCATCCAGCTCCCTATTATTCAGATCCAAGCACCTTCACCAAAGGATTTGAGTCAAAGCTTGTGCCAACTTCCATTGTCAAGGGAAAGGCCACTCGAACAGCTTAAGGAGCTGGGTGATTGTATGGGAGATTCACTTTCTTGCAGGCATTAAAGAAACTTATGAAAACTACACATGAACAAAGTGCAAGAGAGGCAAATTGTGCCAATAAAATAAACAAAAATAATAATTCTGAATACGAATTGGCAAACTATTTCTAATTGGCTATATGGTGGGGGTGGGGACGTGTTACTGCACAGGGTCGAAATGAGCTGCAGCGAGTTGTAAACTCAGTCAGCTCCATCATGGGTACTATCCTCTGTAGTATCCAGGACATCTTCACGGAGCGATGCCTCAAAAAGGTGGTGTCCATCATTAAGGGTGCCCGTCACCCAGGACATATTCTCTTCTCATTGTTACAATCAGGGAGGAAGGTACCGAAGCCTGAAGTCTGAACCGTTCCTTAAGGTTGTTAAAGCTGGGGATGGTAATGGGGACAAGCTCCCATTACCTACTAAATGTTCTCAATGCTGTGTGCCTCAAACAGCCTCTGACAACCGTCCAGCTCCTGGCCTTCACATGTGGCTTAGCTGCTAAGCCTGGTAGAACATTTTCTATTGACAGCAGAAGGGGCAAAGGTGGGTTACTGGAACCTTAAAACTAGTCGCTTCAGGCAGATGGAACTTGTCAGCTGTGGTTGGCAGCTCATCTAGGAGAAGGAAGACTCTGATCTCAAACCTCTGCTGCCTTATGGCTGTACCCACTCATGGGGAAGGCTTTGGGAATCCCTATATTGAGTTCAACAATGACTGGCAACTCCAGCGATGCTTGCTACATGGGCAACAGCTTGTTCTCAATATTGTACTGCCTAGGCTTGTGTATCATGAACAAAGTGGATGAGCTTAGAGCATGGATTAGTACTTGGAGCTATTATGTTGGGCCATTACAGAGACTTGGATGACTCAGGCAGAAATGGCTACTTAGAGTGTTTCAGAAAGGACAAGGAGGGAGGCAAAAGAGGTGTGAGTATGAGAGGAAGCTGGAGCATCTGGAAGAAACCCACGAGGTCATGGGGAGAACATACAAACTCCTTACAGACAGTGGCAGACATCGAACACTGATCGCGAATCGCTGGCATTGTAATAGTTTTACACTAGCCACTACTCCTGGTTGCTCATTTTTTAAATTGCTATTTTGTTTGGGGAAGGCTGGCTCCATGGCCAACTGTCAACAAATGACACAGTGCTAAACTCAACTGAATTGAACTAGACTGAACATTCCCACCTAAACTGAACTGAACTGAACATTCCCAGGCTTTACAAGGATCCTGTGATTTGATGTTTAATATTCTGTGTGTTTGCTCTTTTTTTTTAGGGTTAAGTGTTTGATTTTTTTCTTTGAACGGGCTCCATGGGGTTTCTTTGTTTTGTGGCTGCCTGTGGGTAGACGAATCTCAGGGTTGTGCACTGCATACACACTTTGATGACCAAGTGTTCTCTGAATCTTTGAATTTTTATGCATCACCACCCGCAGAGGGAAATGCTTGTTAGTATCTGCCCTACCCATGCCCCTCATAATTGTGTGGACTACTACCAGTTCTCTCCCTCAGCCTCTTCGGTTCCAAGGGAAGCAACCCCAGCCTGTACACCATTTCCTCTTCACTCAATCCCAGGCAATACTTCAGAATATTTCTGCATCCTCTCCAATGCACTCACCCTTTTGACATTGAGTGCTGTGCTCAGTGAAGTATGGCTAATCTTACCCTAAAAGGGGCGCTTTGCAGATCTGACATTTCTAACATTTATTATTTGGTGTTCCTTGTTTTGTGGATGTCCGTGAAGAGTACGAATTTCAGGTTGTATACTGTATACATTCTCTGATATTAAATAGAACCATTTGAACTGTCATCCAAAACCAAACATTAGCTTCTATACAAAATGGCTCAGTAGTCAAGAATTTTTCCCTAACCCTACTGCCTCCCCCATTATCCATGCTGCCTGGACAAGAGGACATGTCTTAAGATGAAAGGTTGAGTGAGCGAGGACTTATCTCTTTGGAGCGAAAGAGGATGAGAGACAACTTGATAGAGGTGTATAAAATGATAAGAGGCATAGATGGAGTGGACAGCCAGAATCTTTGTCCCAGCGCAGAAATGCCTAATATAAAATGGGTGGCACTGGAATTTACATTACCTGTGACCCGTAGTGGTTAGCACAACGCTTTACAGTACCAGTGACCCAGGTTCAATTCCCATCACACGGTAGTGTAGTGGTCAGCACAACGCTTTACAGTACCAGTGACCCGGGTTCAATTCCTGCCGCTGTCAGTAAGGAGTTTGTTTGTTCTCCCTGTGACCACGTGGTTTCCCTCCCACAGTCCGAAGGTTTACCAGTTGGCAGGCTGATTGGACATTGTAAATTGTCCCGTGATTAGGCTCGGGTTAAATTGAGAGATTGATGGACGGCGTGGCGTGATGAACCGCAATGGTCTGTCCTGTGCTGTAAACAATCAAATAAATAAATAATGTTACGATGACTGGAAGAAAGTGTAAGGGGGGATATCAGAGGTTGTTTTTTATTTATAAGGAAAGCAGTGCTTGCGAGATTAGAGTTGTCTGAGAATAGCTTGAAAGGTCAGCACTACATCATGGGCTGAAGGGCCTGAACTGTTTAATATTGAGTGTTGCACTCAGTGGAAGTTTGGATAACCGAACGCAAAGTTTCAGAAATAAGTGTTGGCTCCTGTGCGGAATGGTCTGCCGGGTAGGAATGCTCCCCGTCCCCCATGGCTTTCAGGGGGAGGGTAGGTGGGGTCTAGAGGCATCAATACACAACCAGGAAATGGCTGATCCTCTCCTTTCTGAAGCTGAACTCCAGGCCAGGAAAGGTTAAGTCAGGTTCATTAGTCACGCCTGACACAAATCTTTCTCCAGTGCTGTGGGTAACAGTAGGTAGAGCGGTAATGCTGACTCAACCATACTGGTGAGAAGGAAAGGCTTTGTGCTCCAGAGAACACAGCAATTTTTACAGTCTGCTCCAATTCCTGAGTTCATGTTGCAAGTACCAGTTTTTCAACTGCTCTTCTTTATTAGAAAAAGTATAAAATAGACTTGCAGTTCTGATATTAAAGATTGAAGATTTACCTTATTTGTCACACGTACATCGAAACATCAAAATACGGACTGAAATGCATGGCTTGCATTAATGGCCAACGTCCTGTGGGGATGCGCTGGGGCAGTTCACAGATGTCGCCATGCTTCCAGCACCAACAAAGCACACCACAACTCACTACAGTAACCCATACGTCTTCGGACTGTGGGAGTAAAGCAGAGCATCCGGAGGAAACCCACGCAGTCACAGAGAGAGCGTACAGGCAGTGGCAGGAATTGAAACCTGATCTTACAGCTGGCATTACCATGCCATGCCACGGAGCCTTTGCCAAACCGTAGGGCATTCCAGTGAACTATTTCCAAAATGCAGTTGCTCCTGCACATTGATTCTCTTCAGAGTGCAGCCCAGTGCAGCCACTTTGGCCCACAATGTTGTGTCAGCCCTTTAAACTGCTCCGGGTACAACCCAACCCCTCCGTCCCATAGACAGCTCATCATCAGGCTTAATTTTGCACGTTGGTTCTTTGTCAGTCTTTGCTTATATAGGTTTTTTTTATAAATTCTATTGGATTTCTTTACTTTTCCTGTAAATATTCAGCTGGGCTGCCTAAGACTTTTGCACAGTACTGTATTAGTCAACATGGAGTGGACAGCGAGTTTGTAAATCTGGCTGGAGCAAACGATGTTGGGAATGGTGAGGGTGGAGCACCGTGGGAGGGAAGTGGGACAGGTGGCAGAGAAGGAGTGTCGGGGCGGGGGATGGTGCGGGTGCTGACACACCCAGCCCTGAGACACCAGGCAAGGCCATTTGATTCCAAACAATTGATTTATTGATCATTACCAAATGTCTCTCTGGTGCTCCCTCCCTCCCCTTTTCCCAACCATGATTCCCCTCTTCAGGTTTATCATCACTCATATATGTCATGAAATCTGTTTTCTTTGTGGCAGCAGTAGAGTGTAATACATAAAATTACTACAGTACTGTGCAAATGACTTAGGCGCCCTAGCGTAATATATGTGCCTCAGACTTTTACACAGTACTGTATGTACTTTGATAAAAAATTATCTTGAACTTTGAACTTGATAATAAACCTACATCTGATTCTGAATTGTTGTAAAATGGAGAGAATAAATCCTGAGGAATAGTAGTGGAGGAATGGGATTATTCTGTGTGCCAAAATAGACTCAATAACCAAATGGTCTCGTTTTTCATCCTCTTTGATGCAAACATCTAATCAGACAAACGTGGCTGCAACTCGATGCACAAAAGCATGCAGAGATGGTAAAGAGGTTCAATTGTTGTTCAAACCAAACACCAGAATGGGGAAGAATGGTGATCTAAGTGACTTTGACTGCGGAATGATTGTTGGTGCCAGATCGGATGGTTTGAGTATCTCTGAAACAGGTGATCTCCTGGGATTTTCATGCACAATAGTCTCTAGATTTTACAGAGAATGGTGCATAAAATATCCAGTCAGCGACAATTCTGTGGGCAGAAATGCCTTGTTAATGAGAGAGGTCAGAGGAGAATGGTCAGACTGGTTCAAGCTGACAGGAAGGCAATAGTAACTCAAATAACCATGCTGGGTCTGAGGCTGAGGTTGAGGCTGGGGCTGAACATAGAACATAGAATAGTACAGCACAGTACAGGCCCTTCAGCCAACAATGTTATGCCGACCCTCAAACCCTGCCTCCCATATAAGCCCCCACCTTAAATTCCTCCATATACCTGTCTAGTGATCTCTTAAACTTCACTAGTGTATCTGCCTCCACCACTGACTCAGGCAGTGCATTCCACACACCAACCACTCTCTGAGTGAAAAACCTTCCTCTAATATCCCCCTTGAACTTCCCACCCTTTACCTTAAAGCCATGTCCTCTTGTATTGAGCAGTGGTGCCCTGGGGAAGAGGCACTGGCTATTCACTCTATCTATTCCTCTTATTATCTTGTACACCCCTATCATGTCTCCTCTCATCCTCCTTCTCTCCAGAGAGTAAAGCCCTAGCTCCCTTAATCTCTGATCATAATCCATACTCTCTAAACCAGGCAGCATCCTGGTAAATCTCCTCTGTACCCTTTCCAATGCTTCCACATCCTTCCTATAGTGAGGTGACCAGAACTGGACACAGTACTCCAAGTGTGGCCTAACCAGAGTTTTATAGAGCTGCATCATTACATCGTGACTCTTAAACTCTATCCCTCGACTTATGAAAGCTAACACCCCATAAGCTTTCTTAACTACCCTATCCACCTGTGAGGCAACTTTCAGGGATCTGTGGACATGTACCCCAAGATCCCTCTGCTCCTCCACATTACCAAGTACCCTGCCATTTACTTTGTACTCTGCCTTGGAGTTTGTCCTTCCAAAGTGTATCACCTCACACTTCTCCGTGTTGAACTCCATCTGCTACTTCTCAGCCCACTTCTGCATCCTATCAATGTCTCTCTGCAATCTTTGACAATCCTCTACACTATCTACAACACCACCAACCTTTGTGTCATCTGCAAACTTGCCAACCCACCTTTCTACTCCCACATCCAGGTCGTTAATAAAAATCATGAAAAGTAGAGGTCCCAAAACAGATCCTTGTGGGACACCACTAGTCACAATCCTCCAATCTGAATGTACTCCCTCCACCACAACCCTCTGCCTTCTGCAGGCAAGCTAATTCTGAATCCACCTGACCAAACTTCCCTGGATCCCATGCCTTCTGACTTTCTGAATAAGCCTACTGTGTGGAACCTTGTCAAATGCCTTACTAAAATCCATATAGATCACATCCACTGCACTACCCTCATCTATATGCCTGGTCACCTCCTCAAAGAACTCTATCAGGCTTGTTAAAGACGATCTGCCCTTCACAAAGCCATGCTGACTGTCCCTGATCAGACCATGATTCTCTAAATGCCCAGAGATCCTATCTCTAAGAATCTTTTCCAACAGCTTTCCCACCACAGACGTAAGGCTCACTGGTCTATAATTACCCGGACTATTCCTCCTACCTTTTTTGAACAAGGGGACAATATTCGCCTCCCTCCAATCCTCCAGTACCATTCCCATGGACAACGAGAACATAAAGATCCTAGCCAGAGGCTCAGCAATCTCTTCCCTCACCTTGTGGAGCAGCCTGGGGAATATTCCGTAAGGCCCTGGGGACTTATCCGTCCTAATGTATTTTAACAACTCCAACACCTCCTCTCCTTTAATATCAACATGCTCCAGAACATCAACCTCACTCATATTGTCCTGACTATCATCAAGTTCCCTCTCATTGGTGAATACCGAAGAGAAGTATTCATGGAGGACCTCGCTCACTTGCACAGCTCCGGGCACATCTCCCCACCTTTATCTCCAATTGGTCCTACCTTCACTCCTGTCATCCTTTTTTTCTTCACATAATTGAAGAATGCCTTGGGGTTTTCCTTTACCCTACTCGCCAAGGCCTTCTCATGCCCCCTTCTTGCTCTTCTCAGCCCTTTCTTAAGCCCCTTTCTTGCTACCCTATATTCCTCAATAGACCCATCTGATCCTTGCTTCCTAAACCTCATGTATGCTGCCTTCTTTCACCTGACTAGATTTTCCACCTCACTTGTCACCCATGAGGGTAAGGGTGAGGCTGGGGCTGGGGCTGGGGCTGAGGCTGAGGCTGGGGCTGAGGCTGGGGCTGGGGCTGAAGCTGAGGCTCGGGCTGAGGCTGGGCTGAAGCTGAAGCTGGGGCTGGGGCTGGGGCTGCTCCAGGCTCCATGTCTGAGGGCTACTTGCTTACTTATATTGTTTGCACAATTTGTTTTTCTCTCTCTCTGCACAGTGGGTGTTTGTCAGTCTTTTTTATTTTCTTTTGGGTTTCTTGTTTCGTGGCTGCCTGTAAAGAGAGGAATCTCCAGGCTGTATAAATGTTCTTTTTTTTTTATCTTTGTCACAGCAGTGGTGTGCAGAAGAGCATGTCTGAATGCACAACACGTTGAGTGAAGTGGGTCGGCCACAGCAGCAGAAGACCACTTACTAGTCACAGGAGGTAGTAATGCTGAGTGTAAATCCCTGGAATGCCATAACATCTAGCAACCAGCACCTATGTGGCCCTTCCCATGCCTGGAGATTTCCGGGTATTCCACATTCACCCATGGCTATCAATGATGGCAGCTGTTGGCCTCTCGTTTAAAGGGCCTCCCCTCAAATCCTCCGAGCTCATTTTCCCAAAGCAGGAGCACAGAACTGAAAACCACGTGCTGTGTGTGGCCATTACGTATGTGCCATTACAAAGAAGGCACAGCAGTGCCTCTACTTCCTTGGAAATTTGCAAAGATTCAGCATGTCATCACAAAACTTCTGTAGATGTGTGGCAGAGAGTATATTGACTGGCTGCATCAGAGCCTGGTATGAAAACACCGATGCAATTGAATGGAAAAGCTCACAAAAAGTAGTGGATACAGTCCAGTCCTTCGTGCATAAAGCCGCCAAAAATGAGCACATCTACGTGAAATGCTGTCACAGGAAAGCATCACCAGGAACCCCCAGCACCCAGGACGTGCTCCCTTCCCACTGCTGCCATCAGGAAGAAGGTACAGGAGCCTCTGGACTCGCAATTTCAGGAACTGGTATTACCCCTCAACTATCAGGCTCTGGAACTAGAGGGGATAACTTCACTCAACTTCTCTTGCCTCATTATTGAACTGTTCCCACAACCTATGGAGTCAATTTCAAGGACTCTTCATCTCATGCTCTCAATATTTATTGTTTATTAATTAGTTTATTTTTTGGTTTTATGTATTTCCTGTGAATGCCTGCAAGACAATGAATCTCAGGGTTGTATATGGTGACATATGTGTACTTTGATAATAAATTTACTCTGAACTTTGAACCATGATTAACCCAGCCTCTATAGAAATCATAACTGATTTATTTCAAAGTAACGTTAAATAATAATCCTTCATTCTGGACAACCCCACTTTCCCTATTCCCAGTTACATAGCACATGGCCAGGCAATTAAAAAACATTGAAAACAATTAAAAGGAAAATGCTATATTTTTCAGTGTGCTTTTATTTTACTAAATGCAAGTGTGACTGTGGAGATAGCTCCCAGCAGAACTTCAGAGGTAAAAAAGTTTAAAAGTTCATTAGCAGTTCTCTTTGATATAGAATTTCACCATTCTGTTGTGAGGATATAAGTCTTTCAATGTGCTTATGCGGAACGGAAGGATAATGTGATTTTAAAAAAAGCATGCAGCAAGCTTATATGGCTACCTTTCATACTTCTCTCTCTCTCTTTGTCTCTCTCTATCTCATGCTCCTCATCTCTCCCTATCTCTCTGTCCCTCTCTCCCCCATCTCCCTCTCTCTCACCTTCTCTCCCTCTTTCCCTGTCTCTCTCTCTCTCACATTCTCTCTGGCTCCCTCTCTCACTCTCTCCACTTGTCTCTCTTTCTCCATCTTTCTCTCTTCCCCCTCTCTCTCTCTCTCTCTCTCTCTCTCTCTCTCTCTCTCTCTCGTTGCTATGTGACGTCTCTAGGAGTGGTGATAAAACTCTGCAGCCCCCCCCCCACCCATTTCCTGTGGAACTTGGGGAACTGCTCGCTTCACATAGCACATTAGATGAAGATCAGTGACTGCGGGGGGCACTGGCAGTTCGCCCGCAGTGATTCGCGCACCCACGATCCGTGACATCCCGGGTGGGAAGCGACTATCCAGAAGGTCCTGGAAGGAGAGAACAGAAAGCTCTGTCAGTGAAGCAACTTTAAAGTCCTAACAACTTGAGATTTAAATACTTACAAATGCTGGAAACTTGGCCCTTCCAAGTTATGATACAGCTAGTCATAGATTACGTCACAGAAACAGGCCTCTCAGACCATCTAGGCCATGGTCTTCTGCCTAGTCCCATCAACCTGCATCCAGACCATAGCTGTCCAAATCCCTTCCATCCCTATACCCATCCAAACTTCTCTGAAACGTTGAAATCGAGCTCACACGCACCACTTGTGCTGGAAGCTCATTCCACACTCTCTCCACCCTCTGAGTGAAGAAATTGCCCTTCAGATTCCCCTTAAGCATTTCACCTCGTACCCTAAAAACTTTTGACCTCCGGTTCCTGCCTGCCATCAAGGGCATATGTATACAGAAAGGGCCGGTAACATGATGAAGGATCCCACCCACCTGCTCATGGACTGTTTGTCCCACTCCCATCGGGGAGGAGGCTATGTAGCATCCACTCCAGGACCACCAGACTGAGAGATAGTTACATTCCCCAAGCAGTAAGGCTGATCAACATCTCCACCCGCAAAACCACCCCTCCACACCCCCAACCACCACTACTTTATCACTTCCTGTCAGAGTCATCTTATGTACAGACATTCCTGTGCCTAATGTCACTTTATGGACATATAATCTATCTATGTGTATTAGCTATCTTATGTTTGTTGTTTTGTTTTTTATCTCATTGTGTTTTTGTTTGTGCTGCATCCGATCCGGAGTAACAACTATTTCGCTCCCCTTTACACTTGGAGAGCAGTTTAAATGGTTCGGCATGAACCAGATGGACCGAAGGTCCTGTTTCTGTGCTGGACTTTTCTATGACTCTATGACTTGTGAACTGGGAATGACATTAAACAATCTTGAATATTGAATCCAGAGGGGTAAAAACCTGTGTGCATTGACACTATCAACACCCTTCATAATATTCCACACCTCCGTACGATTTCCCCACATTCCTTGACGGAACGAGCAGTGAGAGCAAGCAGTGCATGCAAGCTCGATTTCAGCATTTAAGAGAAGTGCTTGACTTACCAACAAAATGGTTTCTTACCCCATCTCAGTCACATTATTGGCAGAATTTCAGGTGGTGATGAGAGGGCATACAGGAGTGAGATATACCACCTAGCTGAGTGGTGTTACAGCTACAGCCTTGCACTCAATGTCAGTAAGACCAAAGAACTGATTGTGGACTTCAGGAAGGGTAAGATGGAGGAACACACACCAGTCTTCAGAGAGGGACCAGAAGTGGAAAGAGTAAGCAATTTTAAGTCTCTGAGGATCCCCATCACCGAGGGCCTGCCCTCTTCTCATTGCTACCATGAGGAAGGAGGTACAGAGGCCTGAAGACACACACTCAACGATTCAGGAACAGCTTCTTCCCCTCTGCCATCTGATTTCTGAATGAGCATTGAATGCATGAACATTTTTGTACTACGTATTTAATTTACTTATATATGTATACATAGTGCAATTCAGAGTTTCTTGGCTCTATTATTCTGTATTGCATTGTACTGCTGCTGCAAAGACAACAAATTTCATGACATATGCTGGTGATATTAAACCAGATTCTGATTCTGAACCTGCATATAAATTAACCCAGAAAAATGGCACATACTATTGATAAAACAACTGTATTTTTGGAGTGATGATGTTTAAAAAAAATCACTTTGAAAAATAAATTCAAATTTGCAAAACCTGATTGGGATCTGAGCTCCATTTCCCTGGATTGTTAGCCTTGGCTTCTGACCTAACCATCTTGTAATGATGATCAGTGCAGCAATATTCTCAAGGCATTTACAGAGACACTGATGTTCAGCGGTGTCGTTCCCATGTAAATGGAGACTTAATCTTGTGCTAGGGTCACCTGACCTTGGCACTGAGATCTCTGCTTTGGAGAGATACTTCCTTCGCTGTTTCCTCTCATCTTGCGGATGGTTTGAGTGAGATATCGCAGATCGCGCTCCTGCAGAGTTCCGTTCAGTTCATCCCATGTTGAACCCCTCTCGCTGCCAAATGACACCTGTCTGTCTGTTACAGAGACTGCATTTGATCACTTACACAGCTTGCTGCAGCTTCCCACCCCACTGAGAAAAGCCGGCTAGCGATACCTCATGTATCACAGAGTCACACAGCATGGAATCAGACCCTTCGCCCATCGAGCCCGTTCTGACCATCAACAAGTCATTCATACTCTATTCACAATTACCCTTTTTAAATTCTCCCCATGTTTTCTATACGTCACCTTCAATTGCCAATGAACCCATTGAGTCATAAGATATAGGAGCAGGATACAGCCATTCAATCCACTGATACACAATATAGGAGCAGGGTACAGCCATTCAATCCACTGATACACAATACAGGAGCAGGGTACAGCCATTCAATCCATTGATATGGAATACAGGAGCAAGGTACAGCCATTCAATCCATTGATATGGAATACAGGAGCAGGGTACAGTCATTCAATCCACTGATACACAATATAGGAGCAGGGTACAGCCATTTGATCCATTGATATGGAATACAGGAGCAGGATACAGTCATTCGATCCACATATACACAATACAGGAGCAGGATACAGTCATTCGATCCATTGATACACAATACAGGAGCAGAATACAGTCATTCGATCCATTGATACACAATACAGGAGCAGGATACAGTCATTCGATCCATTGATACACAATACAGGAGCAGGATACAGTCATTCGATCCATTGATAGACAATACAGGAGTAGGATACAGCCATTCGATCCATTGATTCTCCTCACCATTCTACCTGGGCTGATTTTTTTTTCTCAAACCATTGAGTACATCTACACTCAGGGGTGGGTGCTTAGCCCACTGCTCTACTCTCTCTACACCAGTGACTGTGTGGCTAGGCACAGTCCGAATGCCATCTGTAAATTTGCTGATGATACAACCATTGTGGGCAGAATCTCAAATGGTGACAAGAAGGTGAGCAAGATATACCAGCTAGTGGAGTGGTGACCCGCAGCAAGCTAGCACTCAACGTCAGTAGACTAAAGAGATGATTGTGGACTTGAGAAAGGGTAAGACGAGGGAACACACACCAGTCCTCATCGAGGGATCAGAAGTGGAGAGAGTGAGCATCCTCAAGTTCCTGATGTCAAGATCTCTGAGGAACTAACCTGGACCCAACATATCGATGCAGCTATAAAGAAGGCACGACAGCGGCTATATTTCATCAGGAGTTTGAGGAGATTTGGTTTCCCACCTAAAACACTCACAAATTTCTACAGATGTACTGTGGAGAGCATTCTAACTGGCTGTATCACTGTCTGGTATGGGGGTGGGGGTGTATGGCACAGGATAGAAATAAGCTGCAGAGAGTTGTAAACTCAGTCAGCTCCATCATGGGTACTAACTTCCATAGTATCCACGGCATCTTCAAGGAGTGATGCCTCAAAAAGGCAGCATCAATTATTAAGGACCTCCAGCTCTTAGGGCATGCCCTTTTCTCACTGTTACCATCAGGTAGGAGGTACTCAACGATTCAGGAACAGCTTCTTCCCCACTGCAATCCGGTTCCTAAATGGACATTGAACTCCTGGACACTACCTCACTTTTTTAATGTATAGTATTTATGTTTCTTGCATGATTTTTAATCTCTTCAAAGTACGTATACTGTTATTTATTTATTTATTATTATTATTTTATTTTGTTTTTTTTCTTCTATATTATGCATTGCATTGAACTGCTGCTGCTAAGTTAACAAATCTGCTGCTGCTAAGTTAACAAATTTCATGTCACATGCCGGAATAAACCTGATTCCGATTCTGATTCAACGATTCAGGAACAGCTTCTTCCCCTCTGCCATCAGATTTCTGAATGGACATTGAACCCATGAACACCACCTCAATACTTTTTTATTTCTATTTTTGCACCACTTATTTAATTCAACTATTTTATAGATATACTCATTGTAATTCATTTTTCCCCATTTATTATGTATTGCATTGTACTGCTGCCACAAAGACAACAAATTTCACAACAAACAACAGGAATTCTGCAGATGCTGGAAATTCAAGCAACACACATAAAAGTTGCTGGTGAACGCAGCAGGCCAGGCAGCATCTCTAAGAAGAGGTGAAGTCGACGTTTCAGGCCGAGACCCTTCGTCAGGACAAATTTCACAACATATGCTGGTGATATTAAACCTGATTCTGATTCTGATGAAACACTGTCGTAGGAAAGCAGCATCCATCATCAGAGATCCCCACCACCCAGGACATGCTCTCTTCTCACTGCTGACATCAGGTAGAAGGTACAAGAGCCTTAGGACTCTCACCACCAGGTTCAGGAACAGTTACTACCCATCAACCATCAGGCTCTTGAACAAAAGGGGATAACAACACTAACTTGCCCATCCATTGAGATGTTCCCACAATCAATGATCTCACTTTATTTATTTTATTTTATTTTATTACTATTTAATGGTGCAACTGTAATGAAAACCAATTTCCCCTGGGATCCATAAAGTATGACTATGACTATGACAATGACTATGACTATTGAAGGACTCTATCTCATTATCTCATGTTCTCATGCTTTATTTCTATTTATTTATATTTGCAGTTTGTCTCCTGCACTCTGGTTGATCTTTCACTGATCCTGTTATTGTTATATTCTATAGATTTGTTGAGTATACCCACACGAAGGTAAATCTCAGGGTTGTATATGGTGACATACAGTATATGTACTTTGATAATAAATTTTACTTTGAACTTTTCCTGACTTTATTTTTTTTGAGGTTCAGTGTGGAATAGGCCCTTCCAGCCCTTCAAGCCACACCACCCAGCAACCCCCGATTTCCCATAACCCTTAACCCCCTTCCCAATCAAGAACCTAGAAATCTCAAACCCCTTACAGCCAAGATGGTGGCCATCAAGGCAATTTATTGCAGATGATCAGGTTTGCGTTGATAGGAAATATAGGCTTTTTTGTGAAAACTGACCCTCTGCAGTTCCTCCAAGGGGGAAGGAAGGGAGGCAGACACTGGCAAGCTTAGAACATGTTCCATACCATACAAAACAAAGACTTGACTGAGACTGCGGGGACCTGATGATTGAGAATTGGCATCAGGACAAGGAACAAGACATCCAGGGAGATCGTGAGAGAAAGCAAACGGGGGAGAGATGGGTCAATCCAAAATAGTTTGTGTCAAGGCTTCTGCTCCCAGTCTGTCTGGGCTAACGCAAGAAATGAAAATGAAGCCACAATTTAACTAAAAATTAACTGAGATTTGTGAGATAGAATTAGAGAGAGGTTGGCTGTGGTAATCGAGTGCCAATAATGAACTTTAACTATTTAACTGTTTGAAAGTGAAATAAGAACTATGAGGAACGGATAGGGCAAATGCAAGCAGGCCTTTTCCATTGAATTTGGGTGAAACTAGAACTAGAGGTCATAGGTTAAGGGTGACAGGTGAAATATCTAAGGGGACCATAAGAGGAACTTCTTCACTCAGAGGGTGGTGAGTGTGTGGAACGAGCTTGGAGTGAAAGTGGTAGATGCAGGTTCGATTTCAATAATCTAATCTAATAATCTAATCTATTTAAGAGAAGTTTGGATAGGTGCCTGGATGTGAGGGGAATGGAGGGTTATGGCCTGGGTGCAGGTCGATGGAACTAGGCAGATTAATAGTCTGGCACATACTAGATGGGCTGAAGGACCTGGTTCTGTGCTATAGTGCTCTTTGATTCTATGACTCCGTAAGAAAGGACGGACCTTTTTTTATTCCACTGAGGTCTGTTCCTAAAATCCCCTCAGAGTCGAAGATGGCTGGTTTCATTGAACCATAAACTCGTACAGCACAGAAATTTGGCCCTTTTGGCTCAGCTTGTCCATGCTGACTGTGCTACCTACCCACACTAATCCTATTTGTCTGCCTTACGTCTGATTTCCTTCCTAACTGTCTCTACACACCTTTTAAACAAATAGCTGCATCTGCCTACACCACCTCCATCCAGATATTCACAACAGAATGCCAGAAGAGACTCCAGCCCCCGCTCTTCCCTGAGAAGGAGATCGACGTAGGAGTTCCTACTGCTGAACAGCTGATCCAGCGCTACAAGCGCACCTGGAGACCAGCCAGGGCTTCTCTGCTGTGCGCCCAGAAACAGCATTTCCGGCAGGCTGATCGGCTCCATCGACAGGTAAGGCCATTCAAACCAGGAGAGGAGGTCCAGTTGGCATCAAGGGATAGGATCTTCCCCTGAGAGTCAAGAGCCGCAAATTGGCACCGCGCTACGTATGACTGTAGTGGAAAAGGCTGTCTACAAGGTGTCATATAGATTGCATCTACCAGCATCACTGAAGGTCTACCCAGTATTCCATGTTTCCCAGCTCAAGCCGGTTACTACCTCTCCCCCGGCCCCCGTCACACCACTTCACCTTCCTCCTCGCTTGGTAGATTGTTCCCAGGATCCAGGAGAAGGACACTTGGACAAGTTGTTCATCCAGGACTTCCAGTGGACACAGATTTGTGGCGCCTCAGGGGTTGTGCCTAGGGAAGATGGCCCTGTCACGACCACAAGTTTAGCAGCACAGCAGATATGGCAATTATGCTCGTGAACATGCAGGTGTCAGCTAATTATTATTTCATTGTGATGGTATTTAACTCCATTCTTTTCGTTGTAGTGCTTGTCGAGACTTGAGCAAAGCACAGCAACATTTTGCTGCCTGCTTGCATTCGGCCTTGCCTGAGAAATTGGACTGTCGAGTCAACTGACTCTGAAGACTAGCGGTATTCGTTTTATATTTAGTTGTTCTTTTCAGCCGCAGTGTAGGCTTCATTTTCCATTTGAGAGTTTTAGTTAGCAGCCCCGTTTGGCCTAGCGTGTATTGTTTTCTTTTCTCTTTAACATTGTTCGCATTAAAGTCTGTGAACTATCGACCAGCTCTGGTGTCTCTGGCTCCGCACTTGGGCCAAATCTGAACATCGTGACACGACACTAGAATGGAAAAGCCTACAGAAAGTGGTGGACACCGCGCAGTCCATCAGGGGTAAAGCCCTCCCCACCATTGAGCATATCTACAAGGAGCGCTGCCACATGAAAGCAGTATCCTTCATCAAGAACCCAAAACATCCAGGCCACACTCTCTTCTCATTGCAGCACTGGGAAGCAGATAGAGGATTTTCCTGAATCCTCTCCTCCTTCTCTTTCTCCAATGGTCCACTCTCCTCTCCTATCAGATTCCTTACCTTTCCCATCCACCATGGCTTCACCTATCACCTGCCAGCCATTCTCCTTCCCCTCCCCCCACCTTTTTATTTAGGCATCTTCCCCCTTCCTTTCCAGTCCTGATGAGGGGTTGCAGCCCAAAACATCGATTGTTTATTCATTTCCATAAATGCTGCCTGACCTGCTGAGTTCCTCCAGCAATTTGTGTGTGTTGCTTAGGTGTGATCACTAGTGACATTGGCTTGGGAAAAGACACGGGCTGCTTGATTTGCACTACCCTACCAATGGACAGGGAGAGCCTTACAACAGCAAGATTTACCAGGATTACGGAGCCTGACTTTTGAGGATATGTGGAGCGATCTAAGGTTTTTTTCTCTGGAGCAAAGGAGAATGAGAGGTGACTTGATAGATAGAAGATAAGTGGCAGAGATACCAGTAGAACAGATGACCAGCAACCGGAAATAGTGCAGAAAAGATTTCTGAGGATATTGTCAGAACCCAAGGGCCTGCGTGATAGGGAAAGGTTTCCAGGCATGGTTTTTATTCCTTGGGAGTTTACCCCAATATCACCTCCCTGAACAAGAAGGCACAGCAGCACCTCCACTCCTGAGAAATGCTCCCACCTCCTCCCACCTTAACTGCGTTTCACAGGAGTACCACTGAGAGTGTCTGACAAGTTGCACCTCCATCTGGTCTGGGAGCAGATGGCCATCAGACCGGAAGTCTCTACAAGGGACTTTGAGAACAGCTGAGAGGATCACAGGGGTCTCCCTACCATCCCACGCATCCATCCAGCACCCTCTTTGACTTTCTACCATCAGACAGGAGACTCTGAAGCATAAAAACAAGAACGGTCAGGATGGGAAACAGTTTCTTCCCTTGGGCCATTCGGCTTCTGATCCGCCTGCAACATTGTATTCCAAGTGTCACTGGTTAATCGGTTCTGTACCTGATAATGTTTAATTCATGCACTTTCCTTTGTTAATCTATGCATAATTCACTAGTAGATTTTATCCTGATTTTCCTAAATTATTCAGAGTTAAGTGTGTGCTATGTGCTACTGTCGTGCTTTACACTTGGGTTTGGAGAAAGATTTTCTCATTACAGTATACATGTTTGTACTTCAATGACAATAAACTTGACTTGACTTGGAGCATGGGGATCTTATAGAGGTTTACAAAACCACGAGGGCCATAGGTGAGGAGGACAGAAGCAATCTTTTCCTCAAGCAATCCTCACAGCTGGTGTTTCGGGCTGAGACCCCTCGTCAGGACTGGAAAGGAGGGTCAAAAGTTAGAATAAAAGAAGAAAGGGGGCTGGTGAGATGTGAGCCCAGGTGAGTGGGTTGGGGAGGGGAGTGAGGATGAATTAAGAAGTTGGGAGGTGATATTCCTCTCACCCTGGTCTCACCTATCACTTGTGAGCTTGTACTCCTCTCACCTCGATCTGCCGCTGACTCTTCCTATAGAACCTACCCATTCCTTCACCTGTACTCATACCTCACCCCTACACACTCCCTCACACCTACCCATCCCTCACACCTACCCATCCCTCACCCCTACCCATTCCCTCATACCTACCCATCCCTCACCCCTACCCACTCCCTCACATCTACCCACTCCCTCACACCTACCCACTCCCTCACACCTACCCATCCCTCACCCCTACCCACTCCCTCACCCCTACCCACTCCCTCACACCTACCCACTCCCTCACATCTACCCATCCCTCACCCCTACCCATTCCCTCACACCTACCCATCCCTCACCCCTACCAACTCCCTCACACCTACCCATCCCTCACCCCTACCCATCCCTTAACTTACCGCACTCCCTCACAGCTACTCACCCCTTACACCTACCTACACACTCATACCTATCCACTAGGACCGGCTGCCTCTGGTCCTCCAGTGCTTGTCCTTGAATTTTCAAATCTGTAGATATCAGCCCTCCAACCGGGGACTTCACCTCAGCATCCCTTCCTTAATTTTTCTTAAAAATCAACTCTGACAGCAATATGAGAAACACAGCTACAAATAACCATGAAACAGGCCTTTCAGCCCACAAAGTTTGTTTTTCACGTCTAGAGACACAGTACGGTAAGAAGCCCTTCCAACGCCAGGCAATTACTCCCATGTGATCAATTAACCCACACGTCTTTGCAATGTGGAGGACCAGGAGGAAACCCCTGTGGTCACAGGGGGATTGTACAAATTCTGTGCTAGCACTGATCTAATTAAACTAATCATTAAACACTGAACTAATCTGATCTTCTCTGCCTGTACAATGTCCATAGCTTTCATTCTCTGCACATTCGTGTTTCTATCTAGGGGCCTTTTAAATGCCCTGATTGTATTTGCCTTCACGTTGTCCCTTCCAGCGTACTCCAAGCACGCATCACTCAGGGTATAAAAAACCTTGCCTCACAAATGTTTATTCCATTGTCAATTGTAACTTCCACAGTGAAATAATTCTACAACCTACAGAATCATTTTCAAACTCTCTTTACAACTCATTTCTCAGTATTATTCTTGTTTGCAGTTTGTCTTTTACACACTGATTGTTTGTCAGTCTTTGTGTGCACATCTAGTCACTGCCAAACCATTTAAACTGTGTAGTCTCATTGACCTGAACCGGGACCATAGCCCTCCATAGCCCTACCATCCATGTACCTGTCCAAGCTTCTCTTAAGCGTGCACCACTTGTGCTGGCAGCTCGTTCCGCTCTCACAACCCTCTGAGTGAAGAAGTTTCCCCTAACGTTCCCCTTAAACTTTTCACCTTTCACCTTAACCCATGACCTCTGGTTGTAGTCCCACCCAAATGCAGTGGAAAAATCCAGCTTGCATTTGCCCTATCTGTATCCCTTATAATTTCATATACCTCTATCAAATCTCCTCTCAATCTTCTACATTCCAAGAAATAAAGTCCTAACCTATACAATCTTTCCTTATAATTCAGGTCCTCCAGTCCTGGCAACATCCTTATAAATTTTCTCTGTACTCTTTGAACTTTGATCTTTCTTGTAGGTAGGTGACCAAAACTGCGCACAATACTCCAAATTAGACCTCACATGCTGTATGTCTTTATTTTCCAGTAAATGCCACATTACGATAGAATGAAAATGGTGGTGGTCGTTGAAGGTCCCTGCGCAACATGAGTGCTCTGAGGGAGAAAGTGTTCTTTTCCATCCACCTTGCAGAGCCAAGGCTCTTGTGAAGGAGGGGACCTCGGCTGTACAGTAGCCCTTACCTGGTTCCCTCCAGCCCATCACCTTCACACCGATCCCTGCTTCCCATGGCTTCTCCCTGGCACTCGATGCAGACACGTTTCTCCCGGAACAGCTGGTTGGTCCAGATGCCCAGGTGGCAGGAGGAGCTCACCTCCTTCATTCGAAAGTAAGCGCAGTAACTGCCAGGTGGGAGAGAAAAGGAGTAAATGCTTGTTAGTGTACGGTTTCTCACCTGGTGTCCGGTAATCAGCCGGCAGCCAGGAAACAGCAGAGTAAATGGAAAGTTCGGCAAATATGTGTGTTTCATGGCCCAGCACCATCCAGCCTCGCAGTGCTGGACAATGACGGAGACGGATCCTTCACCAGATCTGGAAAGAAGGTCCAATCCAGTGTGCTCAGAGAGCTTCCCTTTCTTCCAGAGCAGGTGAGGGCGATCCCCACAGGGGTTGGACAAGTGCACTACCCCCACATGGCTTCTCTCCACTCTGAAACTTTCACAAACTTCTATAGTGTTTAGTGCAGAGTATATTGACTAGCTGCATCACAGCCTGGTATGGAAACACTAAGGCCCTTGAATGGAAAATCAACAGAAACTAGTGGATACGCCCCAGTCCATCGTGGGTAAAGCTCTCCCCATCACTGAAAATATCTACGTAAAACATTGTCACAGGAAAGCAGCATCCATCATCAGAGATCCCCACCACCCAGGCCATGCTCTCTTCTTGCTGCTGTCATCAGGAAGAAGCTGCAGGAGCCTCTGGGCTCACGCCACCACGTTTAGGAACAGTCACCACCCCTCAACCATCAGGCTCCTGAACCAAAGGGGATAACTTCACTCACTTCACTTGCCCCAGCACTGAACTGTTCCCACAGCCAATGGACTCACTTTCAAGGACTCTTCATCTCATGTTCTGTTATAGATTTATTGAGTATGTCCACAAGAAAATGAATCTCAGGGTTGTATATGGTGACATGTCTGTACTTTGATAATAAGTTTACTCTGAACTTTGAACCATTAGAACACGGAGCATAGCACACCACAGCACAACTTGGACCTCCTGGCCCACGATGTTGTACCGAGCAATTCACCTACTCCAAGTTCAATCGAACCCTTCCCTCCTACATAACCCTCTATTTTTCTATCACATGTGTGCCATCTAAGAGATTTTTAAATGTCCCTAATCTATCTGCCTCTGCCGCCAGCACACTCCACACACCCACCATTCTCTGTGTAAAAAACTTACTTCCATTCTCACACACAACAGTCTCTAGAGTTCACAGAGAATGGTGCAAAAAACAAAAAAAACATCCAGTGAGTGGCAGAACTGTGGGTGAAAACATCTTGTTTAATGAGGGAGGTCAGAGGAGAACGGCCAGACTGGTTCAAGCTGATGGGAAGTGACAGTAACTCAAATAAACACGTGTTACGACAGTGCTGTGCAGAACAGCATCTCCGAACACACAACACATCGAACCTTGGGCTACAGCAGCAGGAGACCACAAACATGCAACACAAGTGGCTACTTTGTTAGGTACAGGAATGTATGTCCTTCATTATTTTAAAAGCCTTTAAGGGGTAGTTAGAACACTGAGTAATTATGTAACTCTCCCTGTGGTATACACCTAGCCTGACGTGTCCTGGAAGTCACACGAATCACCTCAACAGGTTCCCATCTACTTTATCAGCCAGTTGCCACCACCTAATAGATACAAGTTTAAACCAGGGAGGAATAGTCTCCTTTTCCCTGGAGTCCTGTTACACCATTCAGGACTAAGCAGGTCACTTGACTGTCACTCCACCACTGGAATACTCATTCTCACCTCGACCGAGGACTGCTGGCTGCAGTGTGTGCTGTTGACAAAATGCACTGCACTAGGGCAGCATGGTAGTGTAGTGGTTGGCACAACACTTTGCGGTACCAGTGATCTGGGTTCAATTCCCGCTGCTGCCTGTATGACTGCGTGGGTTTCCTTCCACAAGATGTACCGGTTGGTAGGTTAATTGGTCACTGTAAATTGTCCCATGATTAGGTTAGAATTAACATGGCATGGCTTGAAGGGACGGAAGGGCCAACTTCGTGCTGTAAATAAATAAATAGATGGATAGATAAATAATAAATAAACAATAAATAAATCAATAAATAATATATAAATATATAGATAGATAATTAGATAAATAATCAATCAATACATCAATCAATCACCCAAGCCACTCTGATGGCATCTCTTCACCCAATGAAGGCAAGTGCTTGGCAAACATGAGTATCTCTATGTTCCTCCAAGTTGCAGGACATCCTTACTTGGAAGAATTTAACTGTTCCTTAATTGTCTAAACCCTGGCACTCCCTGCCCAGCAGCGGCATGGGAGGACCTTCACCAGAAGGACCACAGTGGATCAGGAACATGTCGGTCACCTTCTCAAGGTCAATTAAGAGAGGGTAATAAACATTGGCCTTGTTGGTGATGCCCTGATCCCAGACTGTGCTAAAGTCAGTGTCCCACCATTAAACCTAAAGCAAGTCTCAGTCAAGGAGCAATCTTTCCTGTAGGTAGGTGCCCCAAACTGCACACAATACTCCAAATTACACCTCACTGACATCTTATACAACTTCAACATAACATCTCAATACCTTGATTTACGAAGGTCAATGTGCCAAAAGCTTTCTTTACAACCCTATCTACCTGTGATGCCACTTTCAATGAATTATGTACCTGTATTCCCAGATCACTACCACACTCCTCAGTGCCCTCCCATTCACTGTGTAAGACCTACCCAGGTTGGCCTACTGAAGTAAAAAACCTTGCAACTATCTGCATTAAGTTCCATCTGCCATTTTCAGCCCCCTTTTCCCAGCTGACACAGATCCCCCTGCAAGCCATGAAAAATGCGTGGGGAAGGAATCAATTTAGCATTTTACCTCAGGGTATTGCCCAAACCCATAAAGCCCTGTTTAGTTGCCCACAAGGATATCATTTATTCTATTATTATGGGGAATCAGAATTCCCGACAACTGTTTTCCATTAGGGAATAACGAGTCAGATCCTTCTCCCCCAGAATACGAGGCATCTGGGAGCAGTTATTGGTTCAGCACAGGCCTCTTTGCCCATCGGCAAATGGGCTAACCTCAGGTGCAGTCAACGTGACCACTCAGAGAGGCGACATTCCCAGGAGCAGATGTCACAGCGCGGTGGCTCGGAGACTGTTCCAGCTGCTACACGCTTCGTGTCTGTGAGCTTCGCGGTGACTTGCCCCGCCATATGAGGAACTGAGACCGAGGCTATGGGCCTACTCTGGCTGCTGCGGGACTTGGGTCCGTTTGCCTCAGAATGCTGTTGCTTTCTATTATTGTTTGCATGCTCTGTGTTTTTCTCTCTCTGTGGTTTGGCTGTTGATCCTTTTTTAAAATTGGATTCTTTCAGGTTTCTTGCTCTGTGGCTGCCTGTAAGGAGCCAAATCTCTAGGTTGTGTAATTTACACATACTTTGATAATACATGTACTTTGAGCTTTGAATCCTTTGAAAATCCTGCAACAATGCTGGAGCGTACCAGGATTAACGGTGTGGGAATATTGCTGTTGGGGTGCCACGGTAGTGTAGCAGTTAGTGTGATGTTATTACGGCTCAGGGTGTCAGTTTTCAGAGTTCAATTCTGACACTGTCTGTAAAGTGCCTGTATATCCTCCCCAAGTCCACATGCGTTTTCTCTGGGTGCTCCAGTTTCCTCCACAGCCCAGAGACGTACCAGACAGTAGGTTAATTGGTCATTGTAATTGGTGCCAAGATTTGGCTAGGGCTAAATCAGTGGGTTGCTGGTGGGGCAGCTCGAAGGGCCGGAAGGGACAGTTCCACACTGTATCTCTTAATAGATAAATAAATAAGCAGAATTTCACGCTCATGCTAAAGTGGATTCTGTAACCTCTTCATCCCTAAACTGTAGGAAACGTAATGTGACTGCGTTGGACCATAAGGCTTGGGAGCATAATTCGGCCATTCAGCCCGTCAATTCTGGTCTTCCATTTGATCATGGCTGATTTAAGTGGGAGATGATGAATCCTCTTAAAATAGGGCTGTTACAGAATTGGAAATATGTATCACCCACAGGTAACAGGACTGTAGTAGTGGCGATAGCAGCTGTTACTATACATAAGGGCTTTGGAGTTATCACTGTCGCGCTGCATCTTCAGACACAAGTGCAGGATCACACGAAGGGTCAAACAAAACTGGGGATTCTATTAACAAAACAAAACAGTTGAAGTTACAAGGTTTGGATAATTCAGAATAACTTGGCCAGAACTTTACTGGCAAGGATCAGGACGACCAAGCCAATGAGCAGTTAGCACTGCCCCTTTAAATGCACTCCAGGCATGGAAGAATCTGTTCCCAGCTGATAAAACCACAAACTAATTACAAGCTAACAAGTAACTATTCTAATAAGATACCAAAGTTCAAAGTACATTTATTGTCAAAGTATGTATACATTATACAACCTTGAGATTTGTCTCCTAACAGGCAGCCATAAAACAAAGAACACATTAAAAAAAGAGCGACAAACACCCAATGTGCAGAGAAAAAAAAATCATGCAACAATAAACACAAGCAAATAACATTCTGAAGTCCACAAAGAAAGTCCGTCCACGGACCCTTAGTCCAGCACAGAGATGAACCGCCTCATCCCTCATCTCTGTCCCCGACTCTTTTTCAGTCTTGTTGGGTGCCTAAATTGATGCTCAGACATCAAGTTCTATCACTTCGGAACGCCCTGGGGCCTGGATCCTGTTGCCTCCATTCCCGACATTTCCAATCTGTCCCGGTGCCTAAATCAGGTCCAGTTGCCTCGGAATGCCCTGAGGCCTGGATACTGCTGCCTCAATTCGGCTGGTACCATTCAGCCCAGTGCTTAAATCAGTACTTGATCAGCAGCACTGGAGCTCCACAGGGGACTGTCTTGTCTCCCTTTCCCTTCACCATTTACACCTCGGACTTCAACTACTGCACAGAGCCTTGTCATCTTTAGAAGTTTTCTGATGACTCTGCCATAGTTGGATGCATCAGCAAGGGAGATGAGGCTGAGTAGGAAACTTTGTCACATGATGTGAGCAGAATTATCTGCAGCTTAATGTGAAAAAGACTAAGGAGCTGGTGGTAGACCTGAGGAGGTCAGTTTCCATCCAGGGGGTCAGTGTGGACATGGTGGAGGATTACAAATACCTACGGATACGAATTGACAATAAACTGGACTGGTCAAAGAACACTGAGGCTGCTTACAAGAAGGGTCAGAGCCGTCTCTATTTCCTGAGGAGACTGAAGTCCTTTAACATCTGTCAGACGACGCTGAGGATGTTCTACGAGTCTGTGGTGGCCAGTGCTATATGTTTGCTGTTGTGTGCTGGGGCAGCAGGCTGAGGGTAGCAGACACCAACGGAATCAACAAACTCATTTGTAAGGCCAGTAATGTTGTGGGGATGGAACTGGACTCTCTGACGGTGGTGTCTGAAAAGAGGATGCTGTCCAAGTTGCATGCCATCTTGGACAATGTCTCCCATCCACTACATAATGGACTGGTTGGGCACAGGAGTACATTCAGCCAGAGACTCATTCCACTGAGATGCAACACTGAGCGTCATAGGAAGTCATTCCTGCCTGTGGCCATCAAACTTTACAACTCTTCCCTTGGAGGGTCAGACACCTTGAGTCAATAGGCTGGTCCTGGACTTATTTCCTGGCATAATTTACATATTACTATTTAATTATTTATGGTTTTATTACTATTTAATTATTTATGGTGCAACTGTAACAAAAACAAATTTCCCTCGGGATCAGTAAAGTATGACTATGACTAAATCGATTGAACCTTAGGTCTTTCTTGCTCTTGGTGACGGGCTGCCTCTCTTTGCCTTGGTTCACCAAGTCTAAAGGGAAGTTACAGGCTATTGTTTGCGATGATAGTTTAGGAAAAGAGTGTTTAACCAAGTACTTAGTTGTTTTCCTTGTCTCATCGGCCACCAGGCAGAAGTCGCTGAGATTCACCAGTGCCTTCTTAAAAGTTCAAGGATACTTAATTGGATGCCTGCAAGGTCTTGCAAAATTAACTGGAAGTTCTTAAGGACAATTGCAACTTCAATGTACACTAGGGAAGACCAAAATTTAAAAAATCCCCAAAGTGCAACAATGCATTATAATTATAATTAATAAAATGCAGAGACTACAAAAAAACTCAGGGCCCTCAGAATACTTTACCTTCGACCTGAGGTTGTGACAATTACACCCTGGTAGCAGAACTGATTAGAACAGTTTATTGTTGTACACACTGTGGCCCAATGAAATTTGTTGCTCATGTGAAGATCACAGAGTAAACAGCAAAACTAATCCAAAGTCAAAACAAAACAATTACTGCTTGCCTGCCACTGCAATGGTGTTATTATATTTGCATGGCATGCTCTCAGCTCCAGTGAAATGGTCATTCCAATGAGTTGAATGCTTTACTTTGATCGTTTATCAGCAAATAGCAAGCATGCACTCTTGAAGCAATAGATTTGGTAGGTACAAGCAGGCTTTTTCTACTGAGGTTGGGTTGGACTACAACCAATGGTCCTGGGCTAAGAGTGAAAGATGAAAAGTTTAAGGGGACCATGAGGGGAAACTTCTTCACTCATAGGGTGGTCTGAGTGTGGAATGAACTGCCAGTTCAAGTGATGCATGCGAGTTCAATTTAAGAGAAATTTGGGATAGGTGCATGGATGATAGGGGTATGGAGGGCTATGGTCCCGGTACAGGTTGATGGGAGTAGGCAGTTTAAATGGTTCAGCATGGACTGGATGGGCCAAAGAGCCTGTTTCTGTACTGTACTTTTTTATGACTCTGTAATTCCAGAATAAGCATGCCCAGATATCAGCTGAGCACTATTCAGCAATATTAAGTGGTCAACAAAAGATATAACCTCCGCCAGTCCCAAGCTACAAACTATCATAAAATAAGCAAGAATACGAGACTTATTACCTTAGCTTTTACCATGCCTCCACTCATGTGACTAGCTTCCACAATAAACACAATAAAGGCACAACGGTAAATACTGTGGTGTAAAAGAAAGGAAGAGTGCAAAGACTGTAGTGTAAGTCTGAAGCTGTGGAAAAAGAAATGCCAAATATGAGATAGTTGAGAGTAGTGAGTTAAGGGTTGGACATTGTGGCAACCTCTTGGGGAGGAGGATGTGGGAGAGGGGATTGGTTCAGGAAATTTCACAGCAGTGGGGAAGAAGTTGTTCTTCAGGCTGGTCATCAGGGTTTTCAAGCTCCTGGATTTCTCCCAGAAGTGGTTAACTGGATCAGTAAATTTGCAGGTGACACCAAGAATGGAGGTGTAGTGCACAGCGAGGAAGACTGTCAAAGCTTGCAATGGGATCTGGACCAGCTGGAAAATGGCAGATGGAATTTAATGCAGACAAGTGCAAGACGTTGCACTTCGGAAGGACCAGCCAGGGTTGGTCTTACACAGTGAACAGTAGGGCAGTGAGGAGTGCTGTGGAACAAGAGGATCTGGGAATACAGGTCCTTAGTTCATTGAAAGTGGCGTTACAGGTGGATAGAGTCTCAAAGAAAGCTTTTGGCATAGTAGCTTCATAAATCAAAGTGTTGAGTACAGGAGAAGGGATGTTATTTTGATGTTGTGTAAGACCTCGTTGAGGCCTAATAAGGCCATAAGACACTAAGACATAAAGGCATAATTAGGTCATTCAGCCCATCAAGTCTGCTCTGCCATTCCATCATGACTGATCCCGGATCCCACTCAACCCCATACACCTGCCTTCTCGCCATATCTTTTGATGCCCTGACTGATCAGGAAACAATTAACTTCTGCCTTAAGTATACCCACAGACTTGGCCTCCACCGTAATCTGTGGCAGAGTATTCCACAGAATCACTATTCTTTGGCTAAAAAAAAAATCCTCCTTACCCCTGTTCTAAAACGTCGCCCCTCAATTTTGAGGCTGTCCTCTGGTTCTGGATACCCTACCATAGGAAACATCCTTTCCACATCCACCTTATCAAGTCCTTTCAACACTCCATAGGTTTCAATGAAATCCCCACACATTCTTCTAAATTCCAGTGAGTACAGGACCAAAGCTGCCAAATGCTCCTCATATGTTAACTCCTTCATTCCTGGAATCATCCTCGTGAACCCCCCTCTGGACTCTTTCCAATGACAATATATTCTTTCTGAGATATGGGGCCCAAAACTGTTGACAATACTCCAAGTGCAACCTGACTAGTGTCTTATAAAGCCTCAGCATTATCTCCTTGTTTCTATATTCTATTTCTCCTGAATTAAATGCCAACATTGCATTTGCCTTCTTTACCACAGACTGAACCTGTGAATTAACCTTCTGGGGATCTTGCACGAGGGCTCCTAAGTCCCTCTGCACTTCTGATGTTTGAACCTTCTCCCCATTTAGATAATAGTCTGCATTATTGTTCCTTTTATCAAAATGTATTATCATACATTTCCCAACACTTTTTGGCCCATTCTTCCAATTTGTCTTAAATCCTGCTGCAATTGCATTGCTTCCTCAGCACTACCTATCGCTCCATCTATCTTCATATCATTCACAAACTTTGCCACAAAACCATCAATTCCATTATCTAAATCATTGACAAACAATATGAAAAGTAGAGTTCCCAATACTGACCCCTGAGGAACACCACTAGTCGCTGGCAGCCAACCAGAAAAGGCCCCTTTTATTCCCACTCTCTGCCTCCTACCTGTCAGCCAATCTGCTATCCATGCCAGTATTTTTCTGGTAACACTATAGGATTTTATCTTGTTAAGCAGCCTCATGTGTGGCACCTTATCAAATACCCCGTTTGAAGATCCAAGTAAATGACACCCACTGCCTCTCCTTTGTCTATCCTGCTTGTTACTTCCTTGAAAAACTCCAACACATTTGTCAGGCAAGATTTCCCTCAACAGAAACCATGCTGACTTTGACTTAATTTATCATGAGTCTCCATGTACCTTGAAACCTCATCCTTAATAATAGACTCTAACACTTTCCCAACCACTGAAGTTATGCTAACAGGCCTGTAATTTCCTTTCTTTTGCCTTTCTCCCTTCTTACAGAGTGGAGTGACATTTGCAATCATCCAGCCCTCTGGGACCATGTCAGAATCAAGTGATTCAGGAAAGATCATGACCAATGCATCTGCTATCTCTTCAGCAACCTCTCTCAGGACTCTGGGATGTAGTCCATCTGGTCCAGGTGACTTATCCATCTTAAGACCTTTGAGTTTGCCTAGCACTTTTTCCTTTGTAATAGCAATGGGACTCACTCCTGCTCCCTGACACTCTCAGACCTCTGACACACTGCTGGCATCTTCCACAGTGAAGACAGATGCAAAGTATCCATTAATTTCATCTGCTATTTCTTTGTCCACCATTACTACCTTACTAGCATCATTTTCCAGTGGTCCAATATCACCTCTCACCTCCCTTTTACTCTTTGTATAACTGAAAAAACTTTGAGTATCCTGCTTTATATTATTGGCTAGTTTGCCCTCATATTTCATCTTTTCCCTTCTTATAGCTTTTTAGTTACCTTTTGTTGGATTTTAAAAGCTTCCCAATCATTCAATTTCCAACCCACTTTTGCTACCTTATATGCCCTCTCCATGGATTTTATGAGATCCTTAACTTCCTTTGTCAGCTGTGGTTGCCTACCCCTGCCATTTGAGAACTTCTTCCTCTGTGGAACATACCTATCCTGTGGCTTGTGAGCTATTCCCAGAAACTTCAGCTATCTCTGCCCTGCCATCATCCCTGCCAGTATCCTCCTCCAATCCACCTGGGCAAACTCCTCTCTCATGCCTCTGTAATTCCATTGTGATACTGATACATGTGAGTTATGCTTCTCCCTCTCAATTTGCAGTATGAATTCAATCATATTATGATCACCACCTCCTAAGGGTTCCTTTACGTTAAGCTCCCTAATAAGACCTGGGTTATTACACAACACCCAATCTAAGATAGATCTTCCCTGAGTAGGCTCAAGCACAAGCTGCTCTAAAAAGCCATCTCGTAGGCATTCAACAATTTCGCTTTCTTACGATCTGACACCAACTTGACTTTCCTAATCCCCTTGCATATTGAACTCCCCCATTACAATTGTGTCATTACCCTTATTACATGCCTTTTCCAGCTCCCTTTGCAATCTCAACCCCACATCTTGGTTACTATTCGGAGGTCTATATATGATTCTCATATTGATTTTTTTTACTCTTGCTTTTTTTTAAATCCACCCGCAAAGATTCAACATTCTCTGACCCTATGTCATCTCTTTCTAAAGATGTAATTCCATCTCTTACCAACAGAGCCACACCACCACCTATGCCTTCCTGCTGGTCCTTTCAATACAAAGTACATCCTTCAATGTTAAGCTCCCAACTATGGCCTTCTTTCAGCTATGACTCAGTGATACCTACAGCCTCAAACCGACAAACTCCAACTGCATCACGAGTTCATCCACCTTATTCTAAATGCTACGCACATTTAAATATAGCACCTTCAGTCCTCTATTCTTCACCTTTTTGAATTTTCCCTATTTGGAGGCCTAAATATGATTCCCATAATGGTCTTTTCCATTCTTGCAGTTTCTAAACCACGCACAAAGATTCAAGGTTCTCTGACCCCATGTCACCTCTTTCTAAAGATGTAATTCCATCTCTTATCAACAGAGCCACACCACCACCTATGCCTTCAGATTCAAGTGCAACCTGTCCGTTTTGTGCAGGTTACACCTGCCCCAGAAGAGGTCCCAATTATCCAGAAATCTGAATTCCTGCTCCCTGCTCCAATTCTTCAGCTGCACATTTATCTGCCATCTCATTCTACTCCTCTCCTCACTGTCGCTGTCACTAATTTGGAGCACTGTGTGCAGTTTTGTTCATCTGCCTACAGGAAAGATGTAAATAAGGTTGAACGAGTACAGAGAAAATTTACAAGGATGTTGCCAGGTTTGGAAGAATGGGTTATAAGGAAAATTTGAATAGGTAAGGACTGTAATCCTTGGAACCTAGAAGACTGAGAGGAGATTTGATAGAAATATACAAAATTATGAAGAGTATAGACAGGGTAAATGTAAGCAGGCTTTTTCCACTGAGGTTCAGTGGACTACAACCTGATGTGTTGGGTTAAGGGTGAAAGGTGAAAAGTTTAAGGGGAACATGAGGGGAAACTACTTCACTCAGAGGGTGGTGAGAGTGTGGAATGAGCTGCCAGCGCGAGTGGTGCATGTGAGCTCGATGTCAATGCTTAGGAGAAGTTTGGACAGATATATAGATGGCAGGAGTATGGAGTAGTTTGGTCCTGGTGCAGGTGGATGGGTGCAGGAAGTTTAAATGGTTCAGCATGGACTAGATGAGCAGAAGGGCCTGTTTCTGTGCTGTAATTTTCCATGACCCTGTGACTAAGGTGGGAGAGAGACTGTGGAATGGCCAGGGTGGCAGTTGTCATTGACGATACTGTCAGCCTGCACCGTGAAGATGGACTGGATGGAGGGAAGTGATGCAGTGTTCACCACTCTCCCCAGCGTCCATCGTTCCACACCACAATAGTTACTGTCCCAACATCAGATGCATGGACACAAAGAAGAATCGAAAATGTGAGGTTCACACAGTAATAACTTTTCACCAGAGTGGAGGACCAGATTAGGACTTGTCACTGTATATTACATTGGAACATACAGTATAGTAAATTGCATCAAATCAAATCAGCGTGGAATGCGCACGTGTCCGTAAGACCATAAGACATAGGAGCAGAATTAGGGCATTTGGCCCATCAAGGCTACTCCGCCATTTCATTATGGCTGATCCATTTTCCATCTCAGCCACAATCTCCTGTCTTCTTCCCATATCCCTTAATGGCCTGACTAATCAAACATTTACCAACCTCTGCCTTAAATATACCAAATGACTTGGCCTCCTCAGTCACCTGTGCCAATGAATTCCACAGTTACATGACTCTTTGGCTAAAGAAATTCCTCCTCATCTCAGAGGCTGTGTCCTCTGGTCTTAGGCTCCCCTACCGTAGGAAACATCCTCTCCATATCCACTCTATCGAAGCCTTTCACCATTCCATCTTCACATTCTTGTTGCCACATTTCTGGCACCAACCTAACATGCTCAGAACTTACAAACCTAACCGGTAGATCTTTGGACTGTGGGAGGAAACCGGAGCACCTGGAGGAAACCAGCATAGTCATGGGGAGAATGTATGAACTCCTTACAGGCAGCACTGGGATTTGAACCCCTGGCACTGTAAAGCATTTGCACTAACTGCTACACTATTGCAGTATGTTGCAGTACAGCTGCTTCTCTAGTTTTCTGGAAGCTTTTAGCTTTTCTGCAGTCGGTGTCACGCCACTTGACTCTGGATATTTTATGGGTTAATTGTTATCACTGGAATCTTTTTAGGCAGAGCTAGTTTTTGTCAAATAAACACCTATGTAGAAATATTAGCCAAGAACAGTCATGGTCATGGATAAGACCACGATTGCCCACGTCAATTTGACGCGGCACATAATGACGATAATGGTGAGTTTTTGTATAAGACGACCATAACTTCCTTTCTCTTCTCTTTGTTTTTTGTTTTTATAACACTGAATAAAACAGCAGTAAACACTAAACTTTATGCCACAATCCTTATGCCCAAATCTCTGGTTTGCAAAAAAAAATCAACAAATAACAAGACAGTGAAAAAGGGAAGCATCCGCGAATGGCCAATCAGACGCAGCTAGCTCTGGGCACTAAATCTAAACAACAAACTACATGTGGGTATATTGGCTGGTTCACACTTAGTGTGGCAGGCGGTGCGGGGGGACAGGGGAGCTGAAGGGTCTGCAAGAACTCTTGCAAGTAAATCTGCCCAGAGCACGGCCTACAAAGACTCCACATCCATTTAAGGCATAGAGAAAGGCAAAATGTGTTTCTGACAGCCTGAATGCTTCATATTCTTGGCATGCGGGTATCCCACACAGAGAAAACTTTGCAGCTCTAGGCTTCATAAGAATAATAGTCAGCAAGTTTTTATTCTTACTTGGGTTGGGGGTGATGCTGAAAAGAGCAGAATTTAACGCCAAAACAAAGAGACTGAAAAGCGTACCTCCTAATGGAACAGTTCTCAGTCTTTGACAGTCTGCCCTTATCCCGTATCTACAAACTGTCAACTTGTGATGTCAAACAAGTTCTCCTTTCAGAATAAGTTTGTAGTTTCTTTCTTTCTCTTCATTCCTTTTTTGTTCTTTCATCAATCAGGCCAACCCTACCCTCTCCATCTATGACCTCAGTGACTGCACTGTAAACACTTTAAACTACCTTCTATAATGTTGTTTACATTGTAAATCCATGTGGGTATTTGCATATTTATGCACATTTAATTCCATATTTGTACTTATTTCTATATCCTCATTGCTGCCCTAATCACCAGCGGCAAAACAGGCAAAAAGCAAGCAAGATGAGGCCGCCCTAGGCTGGAGGAGTAATACCTTATATTCTGCCTGCATAGCCTCCAAACTGATGGCATGAAAATTGATTTCTCCTTCCATTAAAAAAAATTGCCCCCACCTATTTCCTCTACTCCCCACTCTGACCTTTTAATTCTTCTCACCTGCCTATCACCTTCCCCTGTGTTTCTTCCTCCTTCCCTTTCTCCTATGGTCCACTCTCCACTCGTATCAGATTCCTTCATTTCCGGCCCTTTACCTTTCCCACCACCTGGTTTCACCTATCCGCTATCCCCTATATGCACCTCTTTTATTCTGGCATCTTCCCCACTTCCTTTCCAGTGTTCTAGAAGGGTTACGGCCTGAAATGTCGACTACCTATTCATTTCTATAGATGCTGCTTGGTCTGCTGATTTCCTCCAGCATTTTGTGTGTGTAGTGCTTTATATGCTGAATGTTGTTGTTTTTTGTTGCATGTCGTGCCAACACGCCACAGCAAATTCCTATTACATGTAAATGTACAGTCCGGTGCAAAAGTCTTACACATTTATATATAGATAGCCAGGGTGCCAAAAGTTTTTGCTCAGTACTGTATTTATCAACGTGGAGTGGAGAGAGCGAGTTTGTAAATCTGGCGGGAGCAAAGGATGTTGGGAATGGTGAGGGTGGACTGGTGCAGGAGGGGTGTGGGACAGGTGGCAGAGAAGGAGTGTCGGGGGGGGGGATGGTGTGGGTGCAGACACACCCAGCCCTGAGACACCAGACAAGGTCATTTGACTCCAAACAATTGGTTTATTGCTCATTACAGAATGTCTCTCTGGTGCTTCCCACTCCCTTCCCTCTCCCTTCCCCTTTTCCCAACCATGATTCCCCTCACCCTGCCCCCTTCCCACTCTCAGTCCACAATAGAGACCTGTATCAGAAGCAGGTTTATCATGACTCTCATATGTCATGAAATTTGTGTTTTGCACAGTGTTACGTACCCCGTAACTGGGTTGCCAAACCAGCAGAAATGGATCACTCAGTTGGAGTCTGGATTACTAGAACTAAGAAAGTTTTATTAGAGAAACAAGCAACACAGTACTCTAATCAAAAGGATAATAAATGCAACAGTTCAGCAATGATAAACATACATGTACACAGAATTCAGATAACAGGATCAATCAAGCTCTATCGTTGTCTAGGGGTAAATGACCAGTTTCAAGGTGACGCAAAGTTCAGTTCAATTTAGTTCAGTTCAGTTCGCAGTAATCGCTGCTGTGGGAGATGGACAGTGGGGGGAAGGAGAGAGAGAGCAAAACGAATGAATATTCAAACGGCTTCCACACAGACCTTCGATATTCTTCGCAGTCAGCTTTCGTGCAAGCCCTTTGTGATGTCATCTGAGGTCACCGACCGTGACCCCTCTGTTTCCAGATACGATCGTTTCTCTGCGGTGAACCTGGCACCCAGGCAAGGGTGGACACACACCAGGTTCCCGCCGATCGTGCCTTTCCACCCTGTACGTCTATGGCTTGATCCTGCGACCAGCCGTCCAAAACTTCCCACCGACTTGTGGGAGACGCACCGCTTCCAGGGTCTTGTTACCTCGGGGTGTCGTGTGTGTGTTGCCTTAGCGAACCTGTCCCTTTTTATCCCCCTGCTGGGGTATCGCCTGTCCATCACTTCAAACAGTTCAGGGTTCAGAGGGGGAGCCGATCTTGACAGCTCTCCTTCCGTTACTCTCTCCCGTCCCTTCATTAACATCTCCAAATGCTGCTCCATTGTTTTCCTTATCTCTCTTTCTCCTGAAGACAGGTGGCAGACCAACTGCTGATCCCACTGGTGCCAGCCCAGGACAGCTAACATCTTAATCTATGTGTATTCTCGTCACACCTCCCACCTTTAAGGATTTTTACCGGGGTAAAAATTACAAACATGAATACATTATTTGATACACACAAATATACATCTTTATCGGCTATTTGGCTAATACAGCGAATTTGAAGTTGTCAACACCTGACAGACAGTCAGCCATCACATTTTCTGTTCCTTTTATATGTGTTATTAATAATCTCTTAGACCAGGCTCCAACTTAGCAAACTTCATAGTGGCCAAAAACACTGATGAATTGCGATCAATGTAACCTCTCATTGGGTTTCGTCCCGGACCACAATACCAAGGGTCGTCCCATTCCGACTTAGTTTTCTCTCGCAAGGGCTTAGTAGGAGGGGGAGGGGTAGTAACCACAGAGTTATTGCAAAACTTCCTACAGTACCCCACCATCTCCAAGAGCCTTCTGAGGGCCCTCTTGTCTGTCGGGGTTGGGATGTCAGAGATAGCCCGCACTTTATCTTGCCAGCTGCCCCTGTGTCACCACAATTCCCAGGTAAGTGACCTTCATGTGGCCGAACTCATTTTTTTCAAGGTTCACTATCAAGCTGGCTTCAGACAGCCGTATTACATCGCCAATACACACCTCTGTGTTCATCAGCCCTTTCGTCACTGAATTACTCATTCTATAGGATGTGTTGCTCGCTAGTCTGGCCTAGCGTAACAAACACCACCCAACGTCCCAGTTCTTTGCATCGCCTCGGGATAATCAAACACACGTGTGCGAGTCGTTTAATTACTTCTCCTAAAGAGTCGCTTTGTTCGGGGATTAAGGGAGAGACCTTATCAGCAGAGCTGGCCAAAACAATAGCCTTCTCCCATCTAGTCGATACCATACTCATCTTTTCAAAATGGTTTTTTTCTCTTATCAGGGAGACCCTAGCTTCATTGATTTCCGCGCTAACACCGACTAGGTTTGTTAGCATATCAAAAGCCTGTGACTGTCTCAGTTCGCGTCTGCCATGATCAATAACATCCTTCCTCCTGGGCAGCCGGTAAACCTCTTTCATGATTCCACCAACTGTTTCCTCCAGCACCGCAAAATGTCCACCGGGGGGTACCTTGTGGGCCAGGTTAAAAATCTCATCCCCATAACTCTTTTGCACCACCCCCCATTCCTCATCTGCGGGTACAGTACTTGGTTTCCCTTTCTTCCTTAGCACTTCCTCCTCCACACAATAGCCTACTGGTTCCCTTGTTAATTCTGCGTCAGAGAGAGCTGTCTCTGCCAAAACCATCAGCCCCTCCTCTGGCTCCTGTGCCTGCACAAATTCTTTCCTGGCTAATGCTAAATCTGTCTCAGCTCCCTCACTACCTCTTGTTTCACTACACTCCTTCTTTTCACTTTCTACTCCCTTCTCGTACAAGGTTGGCAGAAACTTCTCAACTAAATTTACTACCGCAGTCCTGTGATGAACCAGTCTCAATGCTGGCAGGCCGACCTGTCAATCTCACTGCTGGGAACACGATTCCCCCGGCGAGGTCATTACCGAGCAAGACTTCCACGCCTTTCATTGGTAATTCGGACCTCACCCCGATCGTGACTAGTCCAGAGACCAAGTTGCTTTGTAAGTGTATCTGGTGCAAAGGAACTGACTCTGTCCCTTCTCCAATACCTTTGACCTTGACCTCCCCAGTCCGGGTCTCTGAGCTAAACTCTAATACACTCTTCAGTATCAGTGACTGACACACTCCCGTGTCTCTCCAGATCCGCACTGGAACTGGTTTTAACCCCTCCTTCACTGACACCAATCCGGCCGAGATAAACCTCTCGCGCCCTGCCTGAACTTTGGCAGACCTTTCCTCTCCTAGCGGTTCATTTACCAGCTCGATACAGCCAGTCAAAATCGCCGTTTTTCCTTTTCCCGTCTCCTTCTTTGGGGCAAAGCACCTGGACGCAAAGTGTCCGACTTTCCCGCAATTATAACAGACGACCACAGGAGACTTCCTACCAGACTGCTCCCGGTCTACCTTATCCTTCTCACTAGTCCCCGGCTTACTTTCTGACTTTTCTGGCGGACTCTCCCCGCCGTCCTGACGACCCTTCTGGTAGCCTTTACTCGGGGCAAACTTCATTTTATGCGTCAATGCATACTCATCCGCTAACTTAGCAGTTGTGGCTAACGTGGCTGCCTCTTTCTCATCTAGGTAGGGTCTCATACCCTCAGGGACACAACCTTTAAACTGCTCAATCAGGATCAGCTGTAGCAGTCTGTCATAATCCCCCTCTACACCCTTCGAGGCGCACCAACGCTCACAATATGTCTGCATCTCATGGGCAAACTCTAAATACGTGCGGTCCCACTGTTTCCTCGCATTCCGGAACCTCTGCCGGTATGCCTCTGGGACCAACTCATAAATCCTGAGGATAGCCTCTTTCACCACCTCATACCTCTGGGCATCTTCCGCGGACAAAGCTGAGTAAGCTTGTTGGGCTTTCCCTTTCAGTACACTCTGAAGCAAAACAGCCCATTTATCCCTCGGGTAGTCCTGACTGGTAGCAACTTTTTCGAAATGGAGAAAGTACCGATCCACGTCGGTATCGTCAAATGGGGGAACCAGCCAAACCTCCTGGGTCGCTCGGAACCCTCCACCTTGGTTTGGCACGGGCCCCTGCTCTGCCCTTATCCTTAACTTCTCCAGCTCGAATTCCCTTTCCCTCTGTTTCTCCTCTCGCTCCAACTGTCTCTCTCTCTCTCTCTCTCTTGCCTTTCTAACTCTCTCTCTCTCCTGCCTTTCTAACTCTTTCTCTTTCTCCTGCCTTTCTAACTGTTTCTCTTTCTCCCGCCTTTCTAACTCTCTCTCCTGCCTTTCTAACTCTTTCTCTTTCTCCTGCCTTTCTAACTGTTTCCCTTTCTCCCGCCTTTCTAACTCTCTCTCCTGCCTTTCTAACTGCTTCTCTTCATGTTCTAACTGCCGTACCCGGAACTCGTGCTCGAGTCTCAGTTTTTCAAGCTGCACCTGTACCGCGTCTCCAGCAGGTTTTTCAATAGACACCACCTCCAGCTCCCCTTGGGGAAACACACCTTTAGATACATAGTGCTCTACGATAGCTCTGTGTATCTCCTCTCTCCTCATTGTCGACTTCCCCTTAGCAAGATTGAACCGTTTGGCCACAGCTACCAATTCCGTTTTCCTGGCATCCTCTAATGCCTCCAAGGTCGGCGCCTTTATAAATTCCTCAGCCTCCATTTCTGCTGTTTGTCTTTTCTTTCTTTTGGGAACTTTAACCCAATCAATTTACTCCGTCCCAAATTTAGCATTCAAAATCGCGGACGAGAACCCCACTTATGTTACGTACCCCGTAACTGGGTTGCCAAACCAGCAGAAATGGATCACTCAGTTGGAGTCTGGATTACTAGAACTAAGAAGGTTTTATTAAAGAAACAAGCAACACAGTACTCTAATCAAAAGGATAATAAATGCAACAGTTCAGCAATGATAAACACACATGTGCACAGAATTAAGGTAACAGGATCAATCAAACTCTATCATTGTCTAGGGATAAATGACTAGCTTCAAAGTGACGCAAAGTTTAGTTCAGTTCGCAGTAATCGCTGCCGTGGGAGATGGACAGTGGGGGGAAGGAGAGAGAGAGCAAAAGGAATGAATATTCAAACGGCTTCCACACAGACCTTTGATATTCTTCGCAGTCAGCTTTTGGGCGAGCCCTTTGTGATGTCATCTGAGGTCACCGACCATGACTCCTCCGTTTCCAGATACGATCTTTTCTCTGCGGTGAACCTGGCACCCAGGCAAGGGTGGACACACACCAGGTTCCCGCCGATCGTGCCTTTCCACCCTGTACGTCTATGGCTTGATCCTGCGACCAGCCGTCCAAAACTTCCCACCGACTTGTGGGAGACGCACCGCTTCCAGGGTCTCGTTACCTCGGGGTGTCGTGTGTGTGTTGCCTTAGCGAACTTGTCCCTTTTTATCCCCATGCTGGGGCATCGCCTGTCCATCACTTCAAACAGTTCAGGGTTCAAAGGGGGAGCCGATCTTGACAGCTCTCCTTCCGTTACTCTCTCCCGTCCCTTCATTAATATCTCCAAATGCTGCTCCATTGTTCTCCTTATCTCTCTTTCTCCTGAAGACAGGTGGCAGACCAACTGCTGATCCCACTGGTGCCAGCTCAGGCCAGCTAACATCTTAATTTATGTGTATTCTCGTCACAACAGTACTGTATGTACATGGGAGGGTGGGAGAGAGGAACAGGCCTCGTTTTTCATTGCTTGCTTTCTCACTCAGTACATGATTTTTTGTGGCAGCAGTACATAATATTACTACAGTATTGTGCAAACTTCTGAGGTAGCCTCGCTGTATATATGTGGGTACGACTTTTACACGGGACTGCAGATGGTGAATAAAGTTGATCCTTGCCCTTGTCCTTTGTCCTTATCCTTGATCCTTGTCCCTGTCCCTGTCCCTGGATCTTTGTCCTACCAGTCTCCAGTTCAGAACCAGACAGTCTGAGATTTAATACCAACAGCAATGGGATTAGGGCTTTGTCATTCAGATGGGTCTTACATTTCTGTTGGTTTTAAACCCTCACAGTGCAGCTCCACATGCATCAAGCACAGCACTGTACCAACACACAGAGGTGTGCTGCAGCAACTCAGTGCGTCAGGCACCAGCTATGCAGGGATGTGCACAGTCAGTAATTCAGGTCAACGCCTTTTGTCTGTTGCTGCCTGACCCGCTCAGTTCACCCAGCACTTTGCCTGTGACTCCAGATTCCAGCTTCTGCCATCCCTTCTGTCTTCACTATACGAGTGAATGCATGAAACTGTGGAAGAACGGCACATGTGCCGATCGAAGGGTCTCTTAAATGCACCTGATGCACAAAAGACCTATACCGCTAGGGTACCGAAAATTTTAGCACAGTACTGTAGTAATTTTATGTATTGCCCTGCATTGCTGTAATATAAAAAAACAAACTTCATGACATATGTGAGTGATGATAAACCTGATTCTGATCTGGGTCTCTGTTGTGGACTGAGAGTGGGAAGGGGCAGGGAGAGGGGAATCATGGTTGGGAAAAGGGGAAGGGAGAGGGGAGAGAGCAGGGAGCACCAGAGAGACATTCTGTAATGATCAATAAACCAATTGTTCGGAATCAGTCACCTTGCCTGGTGTCTCAGGGCTGGGTGTTTCTGCTCCCGCTCCAATGCCCCCGCCCCCGGTATTCCTTCTCTGCCACCTGTCCACACCCCTTCCGCGGTGCTCCACCCTCATCATTCCTAGCATCTTTAGTTCCCTTATATTCTGCCTGGGTAATCTCCTGTATGCACATCAATTTCTCAAACTTCTAGTAATTGCCCCCCCAACTTCACACCATTCCCCATTCCCATTTCTCTCAACTTATCTCCTTACCTGCCCATCACCTCCCTCTGGTACTCCTCCCCCTTCCGTCTTTTCCATGGTATTCTGTCCTCTCCAGTCAGATTCCCCCTTCTCCAGCCCTTTATCTCTTTCACCAATCAACTTCCCAGTTCCTTACTTTACCTCCTCCTCATCTCCCTGTTTCACCTCTCACCTACCACCTTGTACTTCTTGTTCCTCTCCCTTCTTACTCTGACCTCATCTTTTTATCCCCAGTCCTGATGAAAGTTCTCAGCCCAAAACTTTGACTGTTTATTCCTTTCCACAGATTCTGCCTGTTCCTTCAGCATTTTGTATGTGTTGCCTTGGATTTCCAGCATCTGCGGATTTTCTCATGTTTGTGATGGTTGCACCAGATTTACAGACTCACCCTTTGCTCCACAGTACTGTGCAGAAGCCCGGGGCACCCCGGCGATATATGTGTGCCTAAGTCTTTAGCACACAACTGTGTGTACTTTGATAATAAATTGACTTTGAAATTAGAACTTTGCAGGATTCTGTGGCCTAAATGAGGACAATTAATCATCATAGCTGTGTCCACAGCAGATGCCAATGACAGAGAGCTTTGGGAATCCGTGTTGCTGGCAATACTTTCTGAAAGCAATCCATCGCATTTTTATCTGCAGGACTCAGCACAAACTTCATCCAACCCCCACACTGCTTTAGGGACCCACAGCCTGATGCCTTGCTTCTGGTAATATTGTTTTTGCTGATTAGTTCTAAATGAATTCAAGGGCAAATCATGTTCTCTGTCTGTCAATGAGGCCCTCTGTCCCACCACATGTGCGCTGACATCAGGAACTCATTTCTACACATCCCAGTTTACCAGCACTCGATCTTTGGCTTCTAAACCAGAAAATCATGAGACATAGCAGTAGAATTAGGCCACGTCTGATCCTTTTTTCCCTCTTCAGCCCCACTCCCCGGCCTCCTCCCTGTAACCTTTGATGCCATGGCCAATCAAGAACCTATCAATCTCTGCCTTAAATACACCCAACAACCTGGCCTCCACAGCAGCCTGTGGTGATAAATTCCACAAATTCACCACCCTCTGGCAAAAGAAATTTCTCCATATCTCTGTTTTAAATGGACGCTACTCTACCCTGAGGCCATGCCCTCTTGTCCTAGACCTCCCCACCATGGGAAACATCCTTTCCACCTCTACTCTGTTTAGGCCTGTCAACATTCGAAAGGTTTCAATGAGATCCCCCTCATCCTTCTAAATTCCAGTGAATACAGGCCAAGAGCTATCAAACATTCCTCATATGAAAACCTTTCATTCCTGGAATCACCCTCGTGAACTTCCACTGAACCTTCTCCAATGCCAGCATACCCCTTCTTAGAAAGAGCCCAAAGCTGTTTACAATACTCAAGGTGAGGCCTCAGCAGTACCTTATAAGGCCTTAGCATCACATCCCTGGCTCTTACATTCTAGCCCTCTTGAAATGAATGCTAACATTGAATTTGCCTTCCTCACCACTGACTCAACCTGCAAGTTAACCTTTAGGTTAGGGTGTTCTACACAAGAACTCCCAAGTCCTTTTGTGTCTCTGTTTTTTGGATTTTCTCCCCATTTAAAAAATAATTTACACAGCATTGTGTATGACTACACATTTTCCAACATTGTATTTCATTTCATTTACCACTTCCTTGCCCATTCTCCTAATCTGTCTAAGTCCTTCTGCAGCCTTCTTGTTTCCTCAACACTACCTGCCCCTCCACCAATCTTCATATCATCTGCAAACTTGGCAGCAAAGCCATCTGCTTCATGATTTATATCATTTATATACAGAATTAAAAGAATCGGTCCCAAGACTGAACCCTGTGGAGCACCACTAGTCACTGGCAGCCAATCAGACAAGGATCCTTTTATTCTCACTTGCAGCCTCCTACCAATCAGCCAACGCTCTAACCATGTCAGTAACTTTCCTGTATTACCATCAGCTCCTAACTTAGTAAGCAGCTTCCTGTGTGGCACCTGGTCAAAAGCTTTCTGAAGGTCCAAATATACAACATCCACTGCATCCCTTTTATCTAACCTACTTGTAATCTCCTCAAAGAATTCCAACAGGTTTGTCAGGCAAGATTTTCCCTTAAGGAAACCATGTTGACTTTGTCCTATCTTGACTTGTGTCACCAAGTACTCCATCACCTCATCCTTAACAATTGACTCATACCCTGGTGATACAGGAGCTCACTGAATTTTTCTTGGCTGTCATGAAAGACACTGCTTTCACCATCACCGCAAATAAGGGGTGGCATGGTAGCGTAATGGTTAGCACAAAGCTTTAGAGTACAAGTGACCTGGGTTCAATTCCTGATGCTGCCTCTAAACAGTTTGTATGTTCTCCCCAAAACTGAGTTGGTTTCCTCCCACAGTCCAAAGACGTACAGGTTGGGTAAGTAATTGGTCATTGTTAATTGTCCTGTGATTAGGCCAGGGTTAAATCAAGGGATGCTGGGCAGCACGGTTCAAGGGGTCAGAAGGGCCTAGTCTACACTGTATCCCAATCACTCAATAAACGATACACTGATAGATAGATTGATAGATGGACAGATAGATAAATAGGTAGATAGATAGATAACTTGATAGATAGATAGATGGGTAGATAGATAGATAGGATATCTAACCAGTTAGAGCATTTGTTATGTGTCATGATGTATTGACATGGACGATCATGGTTTTATCTATGACCAAGATTATTCTTAGCAAATTTTTCTATAGAATTGGTTTGCCATTGCCTTCTTCTTGGCTGTGCCTTTACAAGACGAGTGAGCCAAAGCAATTATCAATACTCTTCAGAGATTGTCAGTAGTCACATAATCAGTTCTTGTGATATGCACCAGCTGCTCATGACATAGAAACATAGAAAACCTACAGCACAATACAGGCCCTTTGGCCCACAATGCTGTGCCAAACATGTACTTACTTTAGAAATTACCTTGGGTTACCCATAGCCCTTTATTTTTCTAAGCTCCATGTACCTATCCAGGAGTCTCTTAAGAGACCCACTGTTGCTGGCAGCCCATTCCACACTCTCACCACTCTCTGCGTAAAAAACTTACCCCTGACATCTCCTCTGTACCTACTTCCAAGCACCTTAAAACTGTGCCCTCTCATGTTAGCCATTTCAGCCCTGGGAAAAAGCCTCTGACTATCCACACGATCAATGCCTCTCATCATCTTATACACCTCTATCAGGTCATCTTTCATCCTTCACTACTCCAAGGAGAAAAGGCTGAGTTCACTCAACCTATTCTCATAGGACATACTCCTCAATCCAGGCAACATCCTGGCAAATCTCCTCTGCATCCTTTCTATAGTTTCCACATCCCTCCTGTAGTGAGGTGACCAGAACTGAGCACAGTACTCCAAGTGAAGTCTGACCAGTTGTGACATAGTTGTGACATTACCTCTCGGCTCTTAAACTCAATCCCACGATTGATGAAGGCCAATGCACTGTATGCCTTCTTAACCACAGAGTCAACCTGCGCAGCAGCTTTGAGTGTCCTATGGACTCAGACCCCAGATCTCTCTGATCCTCCACAATGCTAAGAGTCTTACCATTAATACTATGTTCTGCCATCATATTTGACCTACCAAAATCAACCACCTCACGCTTATCTGGGTTGAACTCCATCTACCACTTCTCAACCCAGCTTTGCATCCTATCGACGTCCCACTGTAACCTCTGACAGCCCTCCACACCATCCACAACACCTCTAACCTTTGTGTCATCAGCATATTACTAACCCATCCCTCCATTTCCTCATCCAGGTCATTTATAAAAATCACGAAGGGAAGGGGTCCCAGAACAGATCCCTGAGGCACACCACTGGTCACTGACCTCCATGCAGAATATGACCCATCTACAACCACTCTTCGCCTTCTGTGAGCAGGCCAGTTCTGGATCCAAAAAAGCAATGTCCCCTTGGATCCCATGCCTCCTTACTTTCTCAATAAGCCTTGCATGGGGTACCTTATCAAATGCCTTGTTGAAATCTATATACACTACATCTACTGCTCTACCTTCATCAATGTGTTTAGTCACATCCTCAAATAATTAATCACCATCCTTTCCCTGTCTCATTAGAATGTACGCAAATATCCCCGAACATTTGCCACATTTCTGCTGTACATTTCCCTGAGAACATTTGTTCCTAATTTATGCTTCCAAGATCCAGCCTGATAGCTTCATGTTTCCCCTTCTTCCAATTAAATGCTTTCCTATCTTGTCTGTTCCTATCCCTCTCCAATGCTATGGTAAAGGAGATAGAATTGTGATCACTATCTTCAAACTACTCTCCCACTGAAAGACCTGACACCTGACCAGATTCATTTCCCAATACCAGATCAAGTACTGCCTCTCCTCTTGTAGGCTTATCTATATATTGTGTCAAGAAACCTTCCTGAACACACCTAACAAACTCCACCCCATCTCAACCCTTTGTTCTAGAGAGATGCCAATCAATATTGGGGAAATTAAAATCTCCCACTACAAGAACCATTATTATTACAACTTTTCAGGATCGGTCTCCCTATCTGCTCCTCGATGTCCCTGTTGCTATTGGGTAGTCTATAAAAAAACACAGTGGAGTTATTGACTAGAGTTATTGACTAGAGTTCCTGTTTCTAACTTCCACCCACAGAGACTCAGTGGACAATCCCTCCAGACTTCCTTCTTTTCTGCAGCCGTGACACTATCTCTGATCAACAGTGCCACGCCCCCACCTCTTTTGCCTCCCTCTCTGTCCTTTCTGAAACATCTAAAGCCTGGCACTCAAAGTAACCAATCCTGCCCCTGAGCCATCCAAGTCTCTGTAATGGCCACAACATCATAGCTCCAAGTACTGATCCACGATCTAAGCTCATCTGCTTTGTTCATGATGCTTCTTGCATTAAATTAGACACATCTCAAACCATCAGTCTGAGATGTCCCTTCTCTATCACCTGCCTATCCGCCCTCTCCTACGGTCTCCAAGCTTTCTCTATTTATGAACCATCAGCCCATTCCTCCTTCTCTTCAGTTCGGTTCCCACCCCCACAGCAATTCTAGTTTAAACTCTCCCCAATAGCCTTAGCAAATCTCCCCGCCAGGATATTGGCCCCCTCGGATTCAAGTGCAACCCGTCCTTTTTATACAGGTCACACCTGCCTCAGAAGAGGTCTCAATGATCCAGAAATCTGAATCCCTGTCCCCTGCTCCAATCCCTCAGCCACACATTTATCCTCCACCTCACTCTATTCCTATACTCACTGTTGCGTGGCACAGGCAGTAATCCCGAGATTACTACCTTTGCGGTCCTGCTGCTCAATTTCCTTCCTAACTCCCTGTAGTCCGTTTTCAGGACATCCTCCCTTTTCCTATCTATGTCGTTTGTACCAGTATGTACCATGACCTCTGGCTGTTCACCTGCTGCTCCCATAACCACCCACCACCTGCTCCCATGGCTTCACATGACCCTGATCAGGGGCTATACCTTGCCCGACGGAGACCTGCAGGCTAATGGATGGAAGGAGTGTCTTACACCTCCTTTGTTAGTGACGTATCTCCAACCCGCCAGCCAACAGAGTACACAAGTAGAGACTTTACAATTATATAAAACTTCGTTTCAGCTGCACTTTGAGGGAAACTATTGTTTGTATTTTGGTGGCCGCACACCAGGAAGGATGTGGAGGCTTTGGAGAGGCTACAGAATAGGTTCACCAGGATGCTTCCTGGATTGGAGAGTATCATAAGAAGACTTTGGTCAAACTTGGATTGTTTTCTCTGCAGGTTTGGAGGCCAAGGTGAGATTGCTAGAAGTTTATAAGATAATACGACACAGAGATATAGTTGTCAAAATCTTTCTCTCAGGATAGAAATGTCAAGTACTAGAAGCCTTTGATGAGAGAAAGGGTTTAAAGAAGAGTTTGCATAGTGTAGGGGACTAGCAAAGTACACAGCATGATGTAGTGGTGCAGTGCTAGCTGGAGCGCGTCCGGAACCTCTTTAAGAAAAAAGCTAATGTAAACAAGCTAATTAATTAGGTGCTGCCCAGGGTGATTTGAGTATCTCAGAAACTGCTGATCTCCTGGGATTTTTACACACAACAGACTCTGGAGTTTACAAAGAATGGTGCCAAAAACAAAAAAACATCCAGCGAGTGGATTTAACAAGATGTTTTCACTCACAGAACAGCCACTGCACCGGCTGGATATAGATCAGTTGCAGATATGGGCAGAGAAATGGCAGATGGAGTTTCACCCAGATAAATGTGAGGTGCAAGGCTTAAAGAATGCTTGTTTTTATTAGTTGAGGCTGTGAGTTCCAAAGTCAAGAAGTTATTTTGTAACTTTGCAAAACTCTGGTTCAGCTACATCTGGAGTTTTGCATACAGTTCTGGTCGCCCCACTGTAGGAAGGATGTTGAGGCTTTGGAGAGGGTGCAGGAGACGTTTACCAGGATGCTGCCTGGTTTAGAGGGCATGTGCTATCATGAAGAGGCTGGATAAACTTGGGTTGTTTTCTTTGGAGCCGCAGTGACTGAGAGGAGATCTGATAGAGGCTTATAAAATTATGAGAGGCACAGATAGGGTAGACAGGGAGTATCTGTTTCCCAGGGTAGAAATGTCTAATACAGAGGGCATGCATTGAAGGCAAGGGAGTGTAGGTTCAGGGGGATGTGAGTTGTAATATTTTTACTCAGAGTGGTGGATGCCTGGAATACACTGCCTGGTATGGTGGTAGAGGCAAATACATTAGAGGCTTTTAGGAGATATTTAGATAGACACGTGGATATGAGGAAGATGGAGGGATAGGGACATGGCGTAGGTAGGAGGGATTAGTGTTTGGGAGTTTTTGATTTGTGTTTTAGCTGGTTCAGTACAACATTGTGGGCCGAATGGCCTGTTCCTGTGCTGAATGTTCTATTGTTCTATTTGTAGGGCAATTTTTTTTTTGACATGCACTTGGAACATTTTCTATCTTCCCAGCTGATATTTAAGACAGCGTTGATGGAACTTTTCAAGTGCCTTCAGATGTCGTCGGTATGTTGTCCAGGTTTCTGATGCATACAGGAGCATTGGGATCACCACTGCTTTGTACACTAACACTTTGTTGAACAATTTGGATATCATTATTGGAGCTATACTTGGCAAATTTGGAGTAACGTGAAAATTGGTGCATTTAATTGAATAATGGTATTAGACTACAGCATAATATTGATCAGGGAGTAAAATGGACAGAAGCAATGGGAAATGGAATTTAATTTTGATGAGCATGTGGTGATATTTGATCAGAGTCGGTCAGCTAGCGCACTACAAAAGAAGTTTCGTCTCGTGAGGCAGCCGCTGTCAGAGCTGAGAAGGACTTTTTCAGTTTTTTTTTAAACGGCCAACCAATTGGGAGCAGAGGAGCTGAAGAGAGTCGGTCAGCTAGCGCACTATAAAAGTAGTTTCGTCTAGCGCGGCGGCCATCATCGTAGCGGCCATCGTCGGAGTGGGATGGCTTTGGCTCAACAGGCTTTGGCGTAAACAGGCAGAGGCGAGGGTAGGTTCCGAATTTCAGTCCTGGGTATGACTCTAAACTGCAACCGGTGTTGAGGCTCTGATTAGAGACTTTCAGAGCTTTGGGGAAAGTGGAATTACCCGTTAGTCATTCATTGCTCCCAGGGCCGCTCTGACCTGGAACGATAGCACCTGCAAGGGTTCCTGCTCAGAATACGAGTGAAGGCCAACGGCAGACCTGGCAGGTTCAGTAACGAAGAAGGCAGATGAGCTATGACCTCAAATGTCGACGGCTATAGTATAGGTGGATGAACATTTGGGAAGAGAAATAGCGATTTCTTTAGTTCGCCCAATGGTAGGCAATAGCAAACCACCGTTGCAATTTGCTAAGAAAACCATGGTCAAACTCACAAAATATATCACACAACAACAGCGTCAAGAGGATCTTCAAGACAACTCTGAAGATGTTTTGCTCGGTAGGGTTGATTCTGGTCAGCAGGGGATCCCCAAACGTCATCAAACTACTGCTCATAAAATTAAAGTAACACAAAAGAAAATTATAGCCACTTGGAATGTAAGAACCCTATATCAAGCAGGAAGATTGGACAATGTGATAAATGAAATGGAAAGACTAAAGATTAACATCATGGGAATTAACGAAGTTTGTTGGATAGGTGCTGGACAAGTCAGATTAGAAATAAAACACTAGTTTATTCTTGTGGAACATCCCTTACTAATGGAGTAGGAATTCTTATGGATGAAAATATGGCAAAAAGTGTTTTAGGACATTGGGCAATATCAGAAAGGATACTCCTTGTTAGATTCAGAGGACAACCATTTGATTTAGCAATTATACACCAACAACAGATGGAACAAATGAAGATATAGATAAATTCTATGAAGAGCTTGAACAAGCAAAGAATGGATGCAAATCTCAAGATATTGTTATTGTCATGGGAGATCTAAATGCTAAAGTAGGGAAAGGTGCTGATGGAAATACCGCAGGAAAATTTGAACTCGGGGAAAGAAATGAAAGAGGTGAGAAATGGGTAGAATGGTGCAAGATGAATAATCAGGTCATTAGGAATACCTACTTTAAAAACCATCCAAGACACTTGTGGACCTGGAAAAGTCCAGGTGATAACACTAGAAATCAAATTGACTTTATTACCATAAACCAAAGATTTAGAAACTCAGTGACTCAATGCAAAACATATCCAGGCGCAGATTGTAATCGTGACCATAACCCAGTAGTATGTCATGTAAAAGTAAAACTTAAAAAACTAAAGAAACAAATACCTGAACAATCCCTTGACTACTCGCAATTAATTAAAGAAGAAAAATTAAGACAACAATTTACAATTGAAGTAAGGAATAGATTTCAAAGTCTAGAAATAGAATCTGTTGAAGATGATAGCAATCATGTAGAAATGAAATTTAACTCTCTAAAGGATCCCTTGGTAGAATCAGTAAAGTCAGTAATTCCTAAAAAAGAAAAAAGTACAAAGAATAAATGGATGACAGATGAAATCAAAAATCTAATGGAAGAAAGGAGACGGAAGAAAGCAAATCCTATAGAATATAAGTCCTTAGATAAAAAAGTTAAAAGCTTATGTCAAAAAGCCAAAGAAGAATGGTTAAACCAGGAATGTGAGCAAATAGAAAGAATCCCTATTACTGATCCAAAAAGGTTCCATCAACAAATCAAGAATATCACTGGTAAAAAGCTACTCTGTTCTTCAGGTGGATGTTTGAAAGCAAAGGACGATACCATTATCATGGAAAAAGATGAGAGTATGAACAGATGGACTGAGTATATTCAGGAATTGTTTGAAGATGATCGAGGTGAAAAACCAGAAATTAAGAAAAACATTGAAGGTCCAAGTATTTTAAAATCTGAAGTTCATAATGCAATAAATAAGATGAAGAAAGGAAAGGCAGCAGGTCCTGATGAATTAGTACTAGAACAAATTATCGCCCTTGAAGATTATGGAATTGAAAAACTTACTGATTTAATCAATTACATTTATGAGACTGGAATAATACCAGAAGAGATGAAAAAATCAGTATTTATCACTCTTCCTAAGAAAGATGGAGCAATAGAATGTGAATTACATAGAACCATAAGTTTAATGAGTCATATCACCAAAATACTTCTAAGAATTTTGATGACACTGTGGCGACCCACTTTCTAGCACCCACAAACCGGCTCACAACAGCGCGCGCAGGCAGAGGGCCGGCCCCAAAAAGGGCGCAAGGCCATCTTCACCAGCAGGGGGACAATCCCGCGCGCAGAAAGGGTCTGGGAGTATACATTCCCCACAGCAATCCCGCCCAGGGAGGGCGGGAACGGGAAGGCTTTAAAGCGGACCGCGAAGTTTGAATAAATCTCTTTCATTGCAACTCTAACTCACCGACTCCGTGTGGTGATTTTAGCGCTGTGTGTAGCACACCGCTACATTTGGTGACCCCGATGGCCCAAACGATATTTGGGCCAGAGATGACCGACGCCGCATCTGTTCACGCAGTTTCGTTACAACTGCCAAGCTTTTGGCCGCTGAGACCCCGTCTGTGGTTGGAACAGGCAGAAGCACAATTCCACATTCGGCAGATAACCTCGGAGCCCACTCGCTACTACTACGTGCTGAGCTCACTCGACCAGGAGACAGCTGCACAAGTTGAGGAGTTTATACAGTCGCCCCCAGAGGACGGCAAATACACAGCATTCAAAGCCCTGCTCATAAGGACTTTTGGACTCTCACGGCGTGAACGAGCACGCCGCTTAATGCACCTGGATGGTTTGGGAGACAGGCCGCCGTCAGCATTAATGAACGAGATGCTGGCCCTGGCTGAAGGACACAAACCCTGCCTCATGTTTGAGTAGGCGTTCCTAGAGCAACTGCCCGAGGACATACGCCTGCTGCTGTCCGACACAGATTTCAGCGACCCCCGGGAGGTGGCGGCCCGAGCAGATGTGTTGTGGAATGCCAAGAAGGAGAGAGGGGCGTCCGTCGCACAGATCACCAAGCTGCGTGCCCAACGACAGACCAGACCAGGCCTGGCAGCAGAGCCTAACGAACAATGGCGCTTCTACTACCAGCAGTGGGGCACAGAGGCCCGCCGCTGTAGACCACCCTGCAAATTCCGGGGAAACGCCAAGGTCCAGCCGCCGCCAATTGCTACGGCGGCTGGCCATTAGGACAGCCTCCTGTACGTCTGGGACAAGCAGTCCGGACACTGATTTTTGGTCGACACCAGAGCGGAGATCAATGTTTTACCTCCAATGAGTTACGACACCTGCAACAGAGAACCCGGACCCACCCTGAGGGCCGCAAATGGCAGCACAATACGAACCTACGGCACCCGCACGGTGCGGCTACAGTTCAGCTCCAGCCGGTTCACGTGGGACTTCACACTGGCCGCCGTGGCCCAACCACTCCTGGGGGCGGATTTTCTGCGAGCCCACAGCCTGCTGGTCAACCTGCAAGGGAAGCGATTAGTCCACGCCAAGACTTTTCAAACGTTCTCCTTGGGTGAAGCAAAGTTGCTAGCCCCATACCTGGACTCCATCACGCTGTCCAACGACGAATTCACCAGGGTCCTGGCGGATTTCCCATCAGTACTGACACCGCAGTTCACGGCAGCCATGCCCAGACACGGAGTACAGCACCACATCCCGACCCAGGGACCACCCCTCCACGCCCGTGCTCGAAGGCTTCCCCCGGACAAGCTCCGACTGGCGAAGGAGAAGATGGAGGAATTGGGGATCATACGACGGTCCGACAGCCCATGGGCCAACGGCGGGCTGGAGCCCAACGGCGGGCTGGAGACCATGCGGTGACTACCGCAGACTGAACGAGGCTACAACGCCAGACCGCTACCCTGTGCCGCACATTCAAGACTTCGCAGCAAACCTACACGGCGCAAGGATCTTTTCCAAGGTAGACCTCGTCCGGGGATACCATCAAATCCCTGTACATCCGGACGACATCCCCAAAACAGCGCTTATCACCCCGTTCGGACTTTTCGAATTCCTCCGAATGCCGTTTGGTCTAAAGAATGCTGCACAGACTTTCCAGCAGCTAATGGACGCAGTGGGATGCGACCTGGACTTTGCATTCATTTATTTGGACGACATCCTCGTAGCCAGCAGTAGTCGGCAAGAGCATCTGTCCCACCTCCGCCAGCTCTACTCCCGCCTGAGCGAATTCGGCCTTACAATCAACCCAGCCAAATACCAGTTCGGACTCGACACCATCGACTTCCTGGGCCACAGGATTACTAAAGACGGGGCAACCCCGCTGCCCGCCAACGCGGTCCGCAACTTCCCCCGACCCAACACAATCAAAGGCCTGCAGGAATTCGTGGGTATGGTGAATTTCTACCTCCGTTTCCTCCCCTCAGCAGCCCGAACCATGCGACCCCTGTTCACTCTAATGTCGGGTAAGGGCAAGGACATTACCTAGGACGAAGGGGCCGCAACCGCTTTCGTTAAAACCAAAGAAGCCTTGGCAAACACCGCAATGCTAGTGCACCCCAGAACGGACGTTCCTACTGCCCTCACGGTGGACGCATCCAACACAGCGGTCGGTGGAGTGCTGGAACAACTCATTGAGGGTCGCTGGCAACCCCTGGCGTTCTTCAGGAAACACCTACGACCACCTGAACTCAATTACAGTGCTTTCGACCGGGAGCTATTGGCACTATACTTGGCAATCCGGCATTTCAGGTACTTCTCAGAAGGTAGGCCCTTCACCGCGTTCACAGACCACAAACCGCTTACCTTTGCGTTCATGAAGGTGTCCGACCCCTGGTCATCCCGCCAGCAGCGACATCTGTCCTACATCTCCGAGTACACGACAGACATCCGGCATGTCTCGGGAAAGGACAATGTCGTGGCGGACGCACTATCCAGACCTACCATACAGGCCCTGTCCCAGGGGGTGGACTATGCAGCGCTGGCAGAGGCACAGCAGGCAGACACTGAGATCCCCAGTTACAGGACTGCACTCTCCGGTTTGCAGCTCCAAGGCCTCCCTGTAGGCCCAGGTGAGAGGACCCTACTATGTGACGTAGCTACCGGCCAATCCCGCCCCGTCGTCCCGGCAGACTGGCGCTGGCAGGTTTTGGAGTCCATTCACAACTTAGCACACCCCTCCATCAGGACAACAGCCCGGCTGGTCTCCAACAGGTTCGTGTGGAATGGGCTGCGTAAACAGGTCAGTGAATGGGCCAAAATGTGTATGCAGTGCCAAACAGCCAAGGTGCAGCGGCACACCAAGGCTCCACCTCAGCAGTTCGAACCCACCCGCCGGAGGTTCGACCACATTCATGTGGATATCGTGGGGCCCCTGCCAGTGTCGCGAGGAGTGCGGTACCACCTAACTACGCTAGACCGGTTCACGTGATGGCCAGAGGCAGTCCCGCTCAACGACACCACCTCCGAATCCTGCGCCCGAGCGCAGATCGCAACCTGGGTAGCACGCTTCGGGGTACCGGCCCACATTACCTTCGACAGGGGCGCCCAGTTCACCTCCAGCCTCTTGTCGGCTATGACCAGCCTTTTAGGATCACAGCTACACCACACAACTGCCTACCACCCACAGTCGAACGGACTAGTGAAGCGTTTCCTCCATCACCTGAAGTCAGCTCTCATGGCCCGCCTGGAGGGGCCTAACTGGGTGGACGAACTTCCCTAGGTCCTGCTCGGAATCCGCACGGCGCCCAAAGAGGATCTGCACACCTCGTCGGCCGAGTTGGTGTACGGCGCACCCCTGGTCGTCCCAGGAGAGTTCATACCAGCCCCAAGGGAGCAAGAGGAAGAACCCACAGCAGTCCTGGACAGACTACGGGAGAGGCTGAGTAACCTGGCCCCATACCCACTTCACAGCATGGACAGAGCCCGACCTGCGTACCCAAAGACCTGCAGAACTGTAAGTTTCTTTTTGTACGATGGGGCGGACACTGGGCACCGCTACAGCGGCCCTACGAGGGGCTGCTTAAGGTGATCAGGAACAACGGGTCCACGTTCGTGCTGGACATTGGGGGGAGAGAGGAGGTTTTCACAGTGGACCGACTCAAACTGGCCCATGTGGACTTGGCGCAGCCGGTCCAGGCTCAGGCATCGCGGCGCAGAGGCAGACCTCCCAAACAGAGGCCGATCCAGACTGTGGACATTGGGGGAGGTATCGCCGGTTCTGGGGGGGGGGGGTTATGTGGCGACCCACTTTCTGGCACACACGAACCGGCTCACAACAGCGCACACAGGCAGAGGGCCGGCCCCGAAAAGGGCGCCAGGCCATCTTCACCAGCAGGGGGAAAATCCCGTGCGCAGAAAGGGTCTGGGAATATGCATTCCCCACAGCAGTCCCGCCCCAGGGAGGGCGGGAACAGGAAGGCTTTAAAGCAGGCCGCGAAGTTTGAATAAATCTCTTTCATCGCAACTCTAACTCACCGACTCCGTGTGGTTATTTTAGCGCTGTGTGTAGCACACCGCTACAACACGAGCTAGAAGTAAGATACAAGCTGAAATAGGCAAAGAACAATGTGGTTTTGTGAAAGACAAAGATACAAGAAACACAATATTGATGTTAAAGATACTATCAGAACGAGCTATTCAAGTGCAAAAAGATTTGTTTGTTTGTTTTATCGACTACACAAAAGCATTTGATAAAGTGAAGCACAATAAGTTATTTGAAGTATTACAGAAAACTCTAGATCTAGATTCGAAAGACCTCTGCCTAATCAGAAATCTGTACTGGGAACAAACTGCCACTGTAAGAATAGATGGAGAAGTGAGTCAGTTTACGAAAATCAAGAGAGGCGTTAGACAAGGGTGTGTTTCCTCCCCCGATTTATTTAATGTGTACAGTGAAACAATATTACAAAAAATAAGAGACATCTTGGGAATCAAAGCTGGTGGTGAAAGCATCAATAATTTCAGATTTGCAGATGACACTGTTAATTGCAAATACGGAGGAAGAACTACAAAATTTAATTGATATAATTGTTGAAGAAAGTGCAAAAATGGGTCTATCTATCAATTGCAAAAAGACAGAATGTATGGTGATATCCAAAAAGAAGAAGAATCCTATCTGCAGGCTGAGAATAAATGGGGAAGACATAAAACAGGTAAAGAACCTTTGCTACTTAGGAAGCTGGGTGACATTAGATGGCAGGTGCGATTTGGACATTAAAAGAAGAATAGGGATGGCAAAAGACACCTTTACGAGAATGAAGAGTATACTGACCAACACTAAACTAGGCATGACAACCCACCTCAGAGTACTGAAACTTTACGTTTATCTAGTTATGTTATATGGCTCAGAATGTTGGACAACATGAGGAAACGAATTGTAGCAGCAGAGATGTAGTTTTTGAGGAGGATGCAAAAAATTTCATGGACGAAACGAATATCTAAGCAGGATGTCATGAACAGAGCAAACACAAAAAGAGAAATAATGTATGAGATCATGAAAAGGCAATGTAACTTCATTGGACATGTGATTAGGAAAGAGGAGTTAGAATGCACGAGTTAGGAGTTAGAAAGATTGAAGGGAAGAAAGCAAGAGGAAGACAAAGGCAAATGATGATGGAGACAGCAGCCAGAGAATAGGAAATGAATACCAATGAATTGATCCACTTGACCCGAAACAGGAGTGTGTGGGCCATGGCAGTCAAAAGCTCAAACTGGGCATGGCACCTGATGGTGATGATGATTATGATGATGATGACTTGGAACAGACTCCCAGGGTTATTGGTGGAGGCAGATATGGTAGTGGCATTAAAGAACCTGTTAGACACGTGAGTATGGAGGAAGTGGAGGGGTATGGATCATGGACAAGCAGAAGAATCTTAATTTAATTCAGCATTTGTGTTTAGCTCGGACAGGCCTGCTCCTGTACTGTGCCGTTCTACATTCTATAAAGATAGAAAGCCTCGGGCTTACCTACAGCTGCACTATCTGACCACCAGAGGGAGTATTAGTGTTCCATCTGCCTCAGATGCCAAGATGTGATAAAGGATGGCACCAGCAAACTATGTTACCAAAGGCAACATTCTGAAGACAGGTCAGAAACAATTCCTTTCACTTCTTTTACATCTTTTTATTTCAGTCTGGTTCTACTACTGTTGGAGCCCATTCTACATTCTGGCGGTGTGATTTCAGGCTGATCGGGTGGTCTGGTGCTTTTCTGTCTCCTCGAGGCTGCGAGTGAACCTGGAGATGAGGCGGGCCCATGATCAACTCCATCTCCTGCCGATTAAACCGCTGAAGAAGAATGAATCATCTAGGTGAGTATGGAAGATAAACAAGTGGTCAGCATCGTCTAACAGCCTCTAGGTCACCGCTGCCAGAGGAAGGTGTCTGGGTGTGACAGTCTCGCTCTCCCCCTCACTCACTGCTCCCAAAGGTCAAATGATTTTTCTTTCCCTTGATGCTGTTGGTGGATGGTGCTGGAGCAAGTTTTAATCAAAGCAGTTCGTAGATTTGGACTCCAATTTGTTTTTTTCACCATGTGTTCTAGTCCTGGTCACTCTTTTATTGTTACTACTTTTGGGTTATTTTTGAATTGGGGCAGCCTGAAGCTAATGAACACTGAGCTGAACTGAACTGAAATATGCCTTCTAAGTTTGTGTTTTATATTCTTTTTTTGGGTTGCTGCTTCCACAATATATTTTGTACGTGGGCGGAGGGGAGGTTTGATGTTTGGTGTCTTTCATTGAACGAGTTGGTTCCATGGTGTTTCTTTGTTTTGTGGCTGTCTATGGGGAGACAAACAGGGTTGTATACTGCATGCATACTTTGTTAATAAATGTACTTTGAAATTTGAACCTTTATCAACATCTCATTACCGCAAACATCAAATGATTATTGAAAAGCTACGAGGGGAGTTTAGATTAATGGGTCAGAGGTAGTGGGTGTCTGGAATGAGCTGCTAGAGGAAGTGGTTGAGGCAGGTACAATTGCAACATTTAAGGGGTATATGGGCGGTACATGAAGGAGAGGGTCTTGGAATTTTAAGGGCTGAATATGGACAACTGGAACAATCAGGTAGGATGGTCGGCATAGTCCAGTTGGGCTGAAGGGCCTGTTTCCATGCTCTATGATTCTTAATCCTTGATCCACTCCCCTTAGTCCACCTCAGATGTTTACTGATTGTTTTTTCCTTTCGGTGTTCAGTGTTGCCTCTTGATTAAACAACACAGAAAAAGCTGGAGGAACTCAGTGGGTCAGGCAGCATCCAAGGAGAGATATGGACAGTTGACATTTCAAGTGGAGAACCTTCATTTTCCAATGCTCCACTGCCAATTTTCCCTCAGATTTTTTTTTATGGTTGTGTGGACCAACTATTGCCCTGAACAGGACATTTTCCATGGCCTGAAAACTACGAAACCCTTGAAATGTCTTTTTTTGTAATATGCGTATCAAACAAACACAAATCGCAAAACACAACACAAGTAAACAATGTCAGACAGTAAAAGTAACTGAGAGGTACAATAGCAAAAATAAAATGTTCTGACTAGACGGTGGACCAGAGGTTCATTAACAATGATTTACCATTCTGCCTTTATTGTTACAATTTGTAACAATGTTGTAACTGGAAACACTGACAATGTAAATACATTGAAGCTCTAAAATGCTTCAAAGTAAAGGTTGCGTACATTTACTATTTAGAAAACATGGATTATATTACTAACACAATTAATAACAAGGTATTTCAAAATGATATTAATATATTAGCATAATTTCAAAATGATATTAATATTTGTTCGTTTGTTATGTGTTGCGTCATATGACATCGGCAGCCATGGCCTTTCCATAACCATGATTGTTCTTGACAAATTTTTCTGTAGAAGTGGTTTGCCATTGCCTTCCTCTGGTGGTGCTTTTACAAAACGGGTGACCCCAGCCATTATCAATACTCTTCAGAGATTGTCTGCCTGGTGTCAATGGTCACATAACCAGGACTTGTGATACACACCAGCTGCTCATACGACCATCCACCACCTGCTCCCATGGCTTCAGGTGACCCTGATCAGTGGGGGGAGGCATGGAGGAGCTAACCAGGTGCTACACCTTGTCCAAGGGTGAGCTGCAGGCCAGTGGAGGGAAGGAGTACCTTACCCCACCTTTGGTAGAGATATATATCTCTACCATGCCACCTGGATATTAATATTATATAAAAAAATTCCAGCTGTGCAGCAAAAGAGGGTATGTATGCTGGAGCATTTCAGTTACTGAGTGGCGCGCACATCTGGGCAGCTTAGTGAGAACAGTGCTCACTACCCCCTCCTATCTCCTAACCCAAGATTCAGAAAGAAGTCTGCCTTAGCAGGCCGATTGCTTCTGCCTGCTGAACCCATATCCTTGAAATGTACGGTTGGCATCGGAATGTGTGACAATACTTGTGGACTGCCCCCAACACATCCTTAGGTTGTATTGGTTGTTAAAGCACACGACGCATTCCACTGTATGTTTCGATGTGCAAATGAATCAGAATCTGAATCATGCCCTGACTCCTGCTTGTGCCCACTGCTCTAGCATTATCCTGCACACATCTGGAACATCGCACCGCTGCCGGTTTTAGTTCCCTCGCAGCCACCTCCTCATTTCCACTTGTTCTGTACATCGAACGTAGAACATGGAAGAGTACAGCACAGGAACAGGCCACTTGGCCCACAATTCACCATGCTCTTCCCCACACTATAGTCCATCTGCCACTTTGCCCATTCTCCCAATCTAAGTCCTTCTGCGGACACCTTGCTTCCTCAACACTTCCAGCTCCTCCACCTATCTTTGTATTGTCTGCAAATTTGGCCACAAAGCCATCAATTCTGTCATCCAAATCATTAACATATAACATGAAAAGAAATGGTCCCAAAACTGATCCTTGAGGCACACCATTCGTCACTGGCAGCCAACCAGAAAAGACCACTTTTATTTCCAATCCTTGCCTCTTGCTTATCAACCAATGCTCTATCCATGCTCATGTCTTTCCTGTAATACCATGTGCTCGCATCTTGTTAAGCACCTCATGTGCAACACCTTGTCAAAGTTGTTCCAAAATTCCAAATAAACAACATCCACTGACTCTCCCTTGTCTATTCTGCCTGTTTTTTCCCTCAAAGATTTCTAACAGATTTGTCCAGCAAGATTTCCTCTTAGAGAAACTATACTGGCATGTGCCTTCAAGTACCTCGAAACCTCATTCTTAATTCTAGACTCCAACATCTTTCCAACCACTGGTCAGACTAACTGGCCCACAATTTCCTTTGTTCTGCTTCACTCCCTTCTTAAAGATTGCAGTGACATTTGCAATTTTCCAGTTCTCCTGAGCCATTCCAGAACCATTCCAGAATCATTCCAGAATCTCGAGATTCTTGAAAGATCATTACTAGTGCCTCGAAAATCTCTTCAGCCACCTCTTCCAGAACCCAGGGAGCGGAGGTGCTCGACAAAGCAGTCCCCCAATCTGCGTCGGGTTTCACCGATGTAGAGGAGGCCACACCGGGAGACCGTGGATCTCCCATCCGGCACTTATCCCTGTAAGCGTAAGTGCTACACCTGTCCCTACACCTCCTCCCTTGCCATCATTCAGGGCCCCAAACAGTCCTTCCAGGTGAGGCAACACTTCACTTGTGAGTCTGTTGGGGTCATCTATTGCATCCGGTGCTCCCGGTGCGGCCTCCTCTACATCGGTGAGACCCGACGCAGATTGGGAGACCGCTTCGTCGAGCACCTCCGCTCCGTCTGCCAAAACAGACAGGATCTCCCAGTTGCCACCCACTTCAACTCTGCTTCCCATTCCCATTCGGATATGTCCATACATGGCCTTCTCTGCTGCCATGATGAGGCTAAACTCAGGTTGGAGGAGCAACACTTCATATACTGTCTAGGTTGTCTCCAACCCCTTGGTATGAACGTAGAATTCTTCAACTTCTGGTAATTCCCTCCTCCTCCCTTCCCCTATCCCTATTTCACTCTGCCCCCTCCCTTCCAGCTGCCTATCACCTCCCTCATGGTTCTGCCTCCTTCTACTACCCATTGTGTTTTCCCCTATTCCTCCTTCACCTCTCCTGCCTATCACCTCCCTGCTTCCCCTCCCTCACCCCTTTATCTTTCCCCTTACTGGTTTTTCACCTGGAACCTACCAGCCTTCTCCTTCCCAACCTCCCCCCACCTTCTTTATAGGGCCTCTGCCCCTTCCCTCTTCAGTCCTGACGAAGGGTTCCGGCCCGAAACGTTGACCTGCTGAGTTCCTCCAGTGTGTTGTGAGTGTTTCCTCCACAGTGAAGACTGACGCAAAATACTTATTAAATTCATCCATCATTTCTTTGTCCCCCATTGATACCTCTTCAGTGTCATCTTACAGCAGTCCAATATGCACTCTTATCTCTTGTTTACTCTTTATTTATCTGAAAGAAACTTCTTATATCCTCTTTTATATTCTTGCCTCACTTACCTTCATATTTCATCTTTTCTCTCTTTATGGTTTTTTAGTTGCCTTGGTTTTTCGATGCTTCCCATTCCTTTACCTTCCCACTAATTTTCGCTGTTATATGCCCTCTCTTGCTTTTATGCTGTCTTTGCCTTCCCATGTTGCTCATGGTAGCCTCATCACACTTTAGGATACATCGTCATCTTTGGGATGAATCTATCCTGTGCCTTCGGAATTGCTCCCTGAACCCCAACCATTATTGTTCTGTGAATTCTATGTTCTCTGTTCTAAGTTCTAGGTTATAAATTCACAGAATAATGCCGGGAATGAAAGGGTTATCACATCAGCAATGATTGAGAAGACACCGGTGAGGCCTCACTTGGAGTATTATGAGCAGTTTTGGGTCCCATATTTAAGAAAGGATGTGCTGACATTGGAGAGGGTTCAGAAGAAGTTACATAGAATATAGAACATAGAAATTTACAGCACGTTACAGGCCCTTTGACATACAATGTTGTGCTGACCATGTAACCTGCTATAGAAGCTGCCTAGAATTTCCCTATTGCATAGCCCTCTATTTTTCCAAGCTCCATGTAAAAGACCCTATCGTATCTGCCTCCACCACTGTCGCCGGCAGCCCATTCCACTCACTCACCACTCTCCCTGTGGAAAACCTACCCCTTCTACCGACTTCCAAGCACCTTAAAACTATGCCCCTCATGTTAGCCATTTCAGTCCTAGGAAAAAGCCTCTGACTATCTACATGATCAATGCCTCTCATCACCTGATACACCTCTATCAGGTCACCTCTCATCCTCCATTGCTCCAAGGAGAAAAGACCGAGTTCACTCAACCTATTCTCAAAAGGAACACTTTCCAATCCAGGCAACACACTTGTAAACCTCTCTATAGTATCCACGTCCTTTCTGTAATGAGGTGACCAGAACTGAACACAGTACTCCAAGTGGGGTCTAACCAATGTCTTATATAGCTGTAATATAGCTACGCGGAAGACTCTGTGTTTGAAAGGGCTATCATATGAATGGAGATTGATGCCTCTGGGTACGTACTCGCTGGAATTTAGAAGTATGAGGCAGGATCTTATTGAAACCTATGGAATGTTTAGTTAGAGTGGATGTGAATACCTGGGGATACGAATTGACAATAAACTGGATTGGTCAAAGAACACTGAGGCTGTCTACAAGAAGGGTCAGAGCCGTCTCTATTTCCTGAGGAGACTGAGGTCCTTTAACATCTGCTGGACGATGCTGAGGATGTTCTACGAGTCTGTGGTGGCCAGTGCTATCATGTTTGCTGTTGTGTGCTGGGGCAGCAGGCTGAGGGTAGCAGACACCAACAGAATCAACAAACTCATTCGTAAGGCCAGTGTTGTTGTGGGGATGGAACTGGACTCTCTGACGGTGGTGTCTGAAAAGAGGATGCTGTCTAAGTTGCACGCCATCTTGTCTCTCATCCACCACATAATGGACTGGGTGGGCACAGGAGTACATTCAGCCAGAGACTCATTCCACTGAGATGCAACACAAAGCGTTATAGGAAGTCATTCCTGCCTGTGGCCATCAAACTTTACAACTCCTCCCTTGGAGGGTCAGACACCCTGAGTCAACAGGCTGGCATAATTTACATATTACTATTTAATTATTTATGATTTTATTACTATTTAATTATTTATGGTGCAACTACAATGAAAACCAACTTCCCCTGGGATCAATAAAGTATGACTATGAATATGACTATGTGAAGAGGATGTTTCCACTGGTGGGGGAGTCTAGAACCAGAGGGCACTGCCTCAAAACAGAGGGATGTCCATTTAGAATGGAGATGAGGAGCAATTTCTCTGGCTAGAGGGTGGCGAATCTGTGGAATTCATTGCCACAGGTGGCTGTGGAGGCTACGTTACTGGGTGTGTTTAAGGTGGAGATTGATTGGTCAGGGTTGAAGGGTTATGGGGAGAAGGCAGAAGATTGGGGCTGAGAGCGAATTAGATCAGCCATGATGAAATGGCAAAGCAGAATCAATGGGCCAAATGGCCTAATTCTGCTCCTATATCTTATGGTTACGTTTTAAGTTCTGTTTGCCGTTGATGAAGCGGGTGGGTAAAGTGATCACACTTTATCAGGATGTCTTGGGGACAGGTGCACTGGCACAATCAAATCAACCTTTACTTTGTGTGAGGTAAGCTCTGTGTGTCGTGGAGCTAGCTGGGGGTGGGGGGGGGAGTGGGACTCACTCCACAGGGATGCATGTAACTCGATAGGATAAAGTCTCTGGCATATGTGGTGAAACATGTTGTACATACCCACTACTGCCTAAACCTCAGGGAAGGTTCAGCTTTCATCTGTCCCAAACTGTTTCCTTTCAGGAGCCCAGGCGAAGCTTTTATTGCAGATTTACCAATAAACCCGGCTACAATTACCAACCATAAGGAGCCCGTCTACAGTCTGTTGGTCAGGTGTGCAGGCTGGAGGAGTTTCATTTCATTCAGTGGGCTAAATCTAAACATCTGGGGTGCCACGGCAGTAGAGCAGTTAGCACACGCTCTACACCAGGGGCTCCCAAACTTTTTTTATGCCATGGACCTCTGCTGCTGACAGAGGTCTCTGCGTGGCCCTGGTTGGAAACCCCTGGACCATTGCTACTGACCGATGGGTCTGTGCGCCCCAGGTTGGGGACCCCTGGAGCCCAGTCACTGACCGAGGGGTCCGTGCGCCCCAGGTTGGGAACCCCCTGGACCCCTGCCACTGACCGAGGGGTCCGTGCGCCCCAGGTTGGGGACACCTGGACCCAGTCCCTGACCGAGGGGTGGGTGCACCTCAAGTTGGGGACCCTCTGGACCCCTGCCACTGACCGAGGGGTCCGTGCACCCCAGGTTGGGGACACCTGGAACCCAGTCCCTGACCGAGGGGTGGGTGCACCTCAAGTTGGGGACCCCCTGGACCCCTGCCACTGACCGAGGGGTCCGTGCACCCCAGGTTGGGGACACCTGGACCCAGTCCCTGACCGAGGGGTGGGTGCACCTCAAGTTGGGGACCCTCTGGACCCCTGCCACTGACCGAGAGGTCCGTGCACCCCAGGTTGGGGAGCCCTGCTCTACAATGTCATAGACCACCAATCAGTGTTCAATTACTGTCATTGTCTGTAAGGAGTGTGACTATGTGAGCTTCCCTGGGTGCTCCAGATTCCTTCTACATTCCTAAGACGTACAGTGCTGTGCAAATGTCTTAGGCAAAAGTCTTTATCGCTAGGGTGCCTAAGGCCTTTGCACAGAACTGTATTAGCCAACGTGGAGCGGATAGCGAGTCTGTAAATCCGGCCAAAGCAAAGGATGTTGGGAATGGTGAGGGTGCAGTGACGCGGGAGGGGTGTGGGACAGGTGGCAGAGAAAGAGTGTTAGGGGTGGGGATGGTGTAGGTCCAGACACACCCAGCTCTGAAATTTGTTTTATTGGCGGCAGTATAGTGCACTACATAAAATGACTACAGTACAGTGCCAAAGTCTTAGGCACCCTAGCTGTACGGTTAGGCTAAGGTTGAGTTAGGTGAGTTGTGATCGTGCCAAGATGCCGACACTTGTGGGCTGCCCCCAGCACATCCTCAGATTGTTTGGTTATTGGCACAAATTATGCATTCCACTGTACAGTCCTGAGCAAATGTCAGAGGCACATATATATAACTAGGGTGCCTAAGACTTTTACACAGTACTGTAGTAATTTTATGTACTGCACTGTACTGCTACTGCAAAAAAACAAATTTCATGTCATATGTGAGTGATGATAAACCTGATTCTGATATGAGAGACAGAGAGAGAGAGAGAGAGTGGGAGGGAGATAAATAGAGGGGGAGAAAGAGAAAGAAATATATAGACAGAGTGACCTAGAGGTGGATATGGAGAGAGATTGGGTGGGTGGAGGGGGGGGGGGGAGAGAGAGAGAGAGAGAGAGAGAGAGAGAGAGAGATGAATGAATGGGTAAACAGTTGCCAGTTAAGTTTCTTTGTTCAACCAACACACATAAAAGTTGCTGGTGAACGCAGCAGGCCAGGCAGCATCTCTAGGAAGAGGTACTTTCCTCGTCTTTAAGTTTCTTTGTTGTTGTGCCAGAGCAAACAAGCACACAGTTGAGACATTTATTTGTAAAGCCTCCTCAAAGTTCAAGGTAAAGTTACAATCAGAGTACATATATGTTACCATATACAACCCTGAGATTTGTTTTCTTCTGGGCATTCACAGTAAATACAAGAAACATAAAGGAATGACTGGAAGGCTGCACCAGACTGGACAAACAGCCAACAAGCAAAAGGCAACAAACTCTGTGAATACAAAAAAGAAAAATAAGAAATCAATGAGCATTAAATATCGAGAACAAGCAATAAGGACCTTGAAAGTGAATGAGTTCTGAAGAGATGATGTTCATTTTCCACCACATTGCAAGACCAGCTCCCTTGATCCAAGCTCACAATGAAATCACTGCCATTGTTTGAACAGCACTGTCATGCATTGTATCCTCTCCTACGCCCCTTCGTGAGAGGTGGAAACAGGTAAGGCCGGCCAACAAGGCTCTGGTGGAGCTGTATAGACCAATCCCCCTGTACAGTGGATGCAATGGATTACAGAAACATTGACAAACTCCAACCATCCCATCAACTAAGGACAATGACCTAAGTTCCACAAGAAGAAGATCATGCATTTAAATTCAAAGTTGAAGAGAAAATAAATTCTTCTTTCATATGGTGGATATTTTTAAAGAACAATTAACAAAGCTGCCACTTTGGTTAATGTCAGTTCAGTGGATTTAACTGAGCAGTAAGTTTTAGAAAAACACAAGAGGTTCTGCACATGCAGAGTAACACACACAAAATGCTGAAACAACTCAGCATGTCAGGCAGAATCTACCGAAATGAATAAACAGTCAACATTTTGGGCTGAGACCCTTCTACAGGACTGAGAAGGAAGTGGCAAGTCACCAGAATAAAATCATGCAGGAGAGGGGGAGGAGGACAAGTTAGAAGGTGATAGGTGAAGCAGGTGGGTGGGAGAGGGGGAAATGAAGTCAGGAGCTGGGAGGTGATTGGTGGAAAAGGTAAAGGGCAGGAGAAGAAGGATTCTGATAGGGCAGGAGAGTGGACCATGGAACAAAGGGGTCTCACGTGGAGGTGGTACGCAGGTGAGGAGAAAAAGAAAGAGGCCAGAGTGCGGTATTTAAAAAGGGGAGGGGGTTAAAATAACTGGAAGTTGGAGAAATAGGTGTTCGTGCCATCTGGTTGGAGACCACCTAGATGAAATATGAGGTGTTGCTCCCCATTTTCACAAAACCTGCACACTGTAAAACAGCATTACCTTGGTCTTTGCTCCTTTGCCATCATGTGGGGTCTTTTCCAAGGGTCTTTGAAGCTCCGCTTGTAGGAGTTGGGCAAAATCTTCGCCACCTCTGTAAAGAGATTCAAGTTCAGGTGTTCATCTTTGACCTGTTGGTCCCCCTCGACAGTGCAAAGGAATAAAAAACCTTCCCTCAGTTACAAAACTATAGTTCACTAACTCAGACCAATGAATGAGGAGACTGGGGGGACATTTCCATGGCATGAATAGGGCAGGACGAACAGCTAATGGAGTGTTCACTACAGTTACTTAAAGAGGCCTATTAATTGATTTGGTGGTGGGATGAAGATACATCTTTACCAAAGGAGATGTAAGGTGCTCCTTCCCTCTGCCAGCATGTAGGTCACCCTCGGGCAAGGTGTGGCACCTGCTTTGCTCCCCCTCCCCTCCCTTCAATCAGGGTCATGTGAGCCATGGGAGCAGATGGTGGATGGTCGTATGAGCAGCCGGTACATATCACAAGCCCTGGTTATGTGACCACTGACACCAGGCAGACAGTCTCTGAAGAGTATTGATAATGGCTGGGGTCACCCAACTTGTAAAGACACTGCCCAGAAGAAAGCAATGGCAAACCACTTCTGTAGAAAAATTTGCCAAGAACAATCATGATCATAAGACCATGATCACCCATGTCATATACGACATAGCACATGATGATAACAATATTAATTATTATTAATAATATTAATTCACTGATTAATGTGATCATCTCTGTAGTCTCTTTGTGTGGGGTTAGCCGGATTAGCACAGTAGTTGCTGTGATTCTCTATGGTGTTAATAGTGTTGTTTCTAGGTTGACAGGAGGTTAGTAAGTGGTCTCTTGGGTTATTGGGTGATTCAGTCAGGCTGATCTCAATGATGCTATTAAGCTGGTCTTCACAGGATGAAGATTAGGTTGTCAACCTTGTAGAACCAGGATGGTCCCAATGGGATGGTCTATGTAAACTTAGTTGGGTGTTCCCTATAGGTTTAACAAAATATCTATGTGGTTAACATAAGGCCACACAGCATAGAAATGGCCCTTCAACCTATCTAGCCTATGCTGCCCATCACCCATCCATTTACACCAAACTGACATTAATCCTATTTTCTGTTCCCCCTGAATTCCCAGCCATTCAAGATGAGGAAGTAAATTGGATTAGACACTGGCTTTGTGGGAGAAGCCAGGGAATGGTAATAGAGGGTGCCTGCCTGACTGGAGGCCTGTGTCTAGTGGTGTGTCATAGGGATTGGTGCTGGGTCTATCTTTGTTTGTCATCTATATCAACAATCTGGATGATAATGTGGTTAACTGGATCAACAGATTTTGGTTGATGTCAAAATTGGAGTGTAATGATCAGCAAAGAAGGCTATCATGGCTTGCAGCAGGATCTTGACCAGCTGGAAAAATGGGCTAAAAAATGGCAGATGGGATTTAATGCAGACAAGTGCGAGGTGTTACAATTAGGTGGGACCATCCAGGGTAGGTCCTATGCAGTGAACGGTAGGGCACTGAGGAGTTCTGTAGAACAAAGGGATCCGGGAATACAGGTCCATAATTCATTGAAAGTAGAGTCATGGGTAGATAAGGTCATTACGAGAACTTTTGGCACATTAGCTTTTATAGATCAAAGTAATGAGTACAGGAGAAATGATGTTATGCTGAAGTTGTATGAGACATTAGTGGAGGCCTAATATGGAGTGTTGTGTGCAGTTTTGGTTACCTACCTGCAGGAAGAATACAAATAAGTTTGAAAGAGTACAGAGAAAATTTACAAGAATGTTGCTGAGACCGGAGGACCTGCATTGTAAAGAAAGATTGAATAGGTTAGAACTTTATTCCCTAGAATGTAGAAGATTGAAAGGAGATTTGATAGAGGTGTGCAAATTATGAGGAGTATAGATAGGGTAAATGCAAGCAGGCTTTTTCCACTGAGGTTGTATGGGACTACAACTGGTGGTGATAGGTCAAGGGTGAAAGGTAAAGTATTTAAGGGGAACTTGAGGGGGAACTTCTTCAGTCAGAGGGTGGTGTTAGTGTGGAATGAGTTGCCAGCACAAGTGGTGGATTAGAATTTGATTCCAGCGTTGAAAAGCAGTTTAGGTAGGTACATGGACAGTTGGGGTATAAAGAACTATGGTCCTGGTGCAGGTCAATGGGAGTTGGCAGCTTAACTGGTTCGCATGGACAAGAGAGGCCAAAGTGCTGAACTTTTCTATGACTCCATGACTCTAATTACCTCCCACTAACCCCATGCCCCCAGATCCTACCTGCTCACCTACATGCAGTGGTTAATTGACTAACCAAACCACATATCTGTGGGAAACTGGATCACTTGTGGGAAACACACACATTCACAAGGAGAAGGTGCAAATTCCAGCACCTGGTGTGAGGATTGAACCCAGGGATCTGGCACTGTGAGGCAGCGACTCTACTAGCAGAGCCACAATGCCCCCTTCATCATTTCTCATTTATCATTCAGGGATATGAGGAAAAAAATCTGTGTGATGGGCACAAGGCCAATAATAAACCATAAGACCAAAAGACAAAGGAGTAAAATTGGGCCACTTGGCCCATCGAGCCTCCTCCTGCCATTCCATCATGGCTGATTAATTATCCCTCTCAATACCAATCTCCTGCCTTCTTCCCATAACCTTTTACACCCTTACTAATCAAGAACCTATCAACCTCCACTTTAAATGTACCCAATAACTCTCCACTCACAGCGGTCTGTGGCAATGAATTGTAAACATTCACCGTCCCTTGGTTGAAGAAATTCATCCTCATCTCTATTCTATAAGGATGTCCTTATATTCTGAGATGTGCCCTCTGGTCCGAGACTCCCTGACTATTGGAAACATGTTGTCTATGTCCACTCTGTCTAAGTCATTCAATATTTGATAGGTTTCAATGAGATTCCCCCCTCATTCTTCTAAACTCCAGTGAGTACAGGCGCAGAACTGTCAAAAGCTCCTCGTACCTTAACCCTTTCATTCCCAGGCTCATTCTCATGCACCTTGAACCTCATTGAAGGGGTGAACAGTTTTGAGGTGGCAAATGATCTATCCTTGTTGTATCTTCCTGTTGATGGACAAACTTAGATAGGATTGGCAGGGCTGATATCTCACCATTGTCCAGTAAGCATGCATGTGAAAAGTCTGCCACCCAATGGAATGGAGGACTGTACCTTTAACTGAGTGGCATTGGTCAGGGTCGTGTCCATAGCAACCCCGACGTTGCTTCAGATCGGGACAGGGTGTCCCTCCGTTCCTGGGTGGGATGATGACGAGCCTCACTCTTTCTCTGCTTCCGATGCCGCACAACGAGCTACATTCAGTCCAGGAGCCCCATGGACCAACTATACAGTCAATGGCTGCAAGAAATCAGGGCAAGGAGAGAGGTCAATGGGCTGATACACTCAGTGGCCATATTATCAGGTACACCGATACACCTGCAAATATCTGATCAGCCAATAGTGTGGCTGTGACTTAATGCATAAAAGCATGCAGACGTGACCAACAGGTTCAGTTGTTGTTCAGACCAAACATCAGAATGGGGAAGAAATGTGAGCTAAGTGACTTTGACTGTGGAATGATTGTTGGTGCTAGATAGGGTTGCTTGAGTATCTCAGAAACGCTGATCACCTGGGATTTTCACACACAACAGTCTCTACAGCTTACAGAGAACGGTGTGAGCGGCAGTTCTGTGGGTGAAAACGCCTTGTTAATGAGAGAGGTCAGAGGAGAACAGCCAGACTGTTTCAAGTTGACAGGAAGGTGACAGTAACTCAAATAACCACGTGTTACAACAGTGGTGTGCAGAAGAGCTTCTCTGAATGCAGAACACATCGAATGTGGAAGTGGATGTGCTACAGCAGCAGGAGACCACAAGCATACACTCAGTGGCCACCTTATTAGGCACAGGAGGTGACAGGAGTCAACAATGTTGTCATCTACCTGCTGAACAGAGCCTACTCCCAGTTGGATAAATGGGGCAGCACTGTGAGGATTATGTTTTTTTGATTTCTCAGGTGCCTTCAATACCATATAGCCCTCATTACTGGGGGGAAGCTCCTTTCAATGCAGATTGGCACTTCTATTGTACCTGACTGGCAGACCAGAGCTGTGTGTCAGTCATGGCTGTAAGCAGCACTGGGGTCCCATAGGGGACTGTATCGGCTCCCTTTCTGTTTACCCTGTATAGCTTGGCCTTTAGATATCACACTGAGTCATGTCATCCGCAGACATTCTCTGATGTCTCAGCAATAGTCAGGTGTATAAAGGGAGGACGGGAGGATGAATACAATCCCTGATGGAGGACTTTATCAAATGGTTCAAGCTGAATCATCTGCAACTCAACATCAGTAAGACAAGGGAGATGGTGATGGACTTTAGGAAGATGGAGCCTGCACTACTCCCTGTTACTATTGAAGGTGAGGATGTGGATGTGGTGAAGACATAGAAGTAACCTGGATGACAGACTTGAGTGGAACACCAGCACAGGCAGTGTACAAGAAGGGCCAGAGTCGCCTCTACTTCCTGAGGGGACTGAGGTCATTTGGAGTATGCAGGCCTCTCCTTCACAGCTTTTACCAATCTGTTATCATCAGTACAAACTTCTCTGCAGTGGTGTGCTGACATCAACATGGGTGATGCCAACAGGCTCAATAAACTGATTAGAAAGGCTGCTCTGTTATAGGAATCAAATGAGACACATTGAATGCTGTGGTAGAACAAAAGACCTTATGGAAAATCTGGACAATTTTTCTTATCCTCTGCCTGCCACCTTGTCTGACCAGAGGGACACTTTTAGTAATAGACTAAGACAACTGCTCTGCTTCAAAGAGTGCTATATGAGGTCATTCTTACCCTCAGCCATTGGGCTCTATAATGAGTCAACCTACAGCTGGGGAAGTGATAACCCCTCCTGTTAGACTGTTTGAGATAACTTATTTTTTATTCTTTCTTGCCTCTAATATTAAGTTTTCGAACCAAAGGATTTCTAGACAGGAATTTGGTCCACATCAGGAGGTTTGCAAATACAATACTCTTTCCTATGTAGAGATAGAAAGAGAAAGAGAGAGAGGGGAAGAGAGAGGGAGAGAGGGAGAGTGGGAGAGGTAGAAAGATAGAGAGAGGGGAGAGAGAGAAAGGTTGACTGTAGTCTCCTCCAGCTTGACCTTTGAAGACTGCAATCAATTGTTTCTTAATGGGGAAGCCTCTCGTGGAGCCATGAATGGTGGAGGAGATTTGCTGAGATGACTAGCCTCCTCTGGTTCCCATTTAATTGATCCCAGTTGAGGCTGTGTGGAGAGGTATTGTATCTTCCCACAGTGCTTGGTGCTTGGGATCCTGTCCCTCTCTCTTGGTCCTTCGACGCAAATTTGCAGTAAACTCTGGCCCAGCAGGCAGTGGCTGACATTTCCAAACCTGCCTATGTGGGGCAGGAGATATCACAATACACCTACATTGTTGGAGCTGAGGACTGAGAGGGACAGAATAATGAAATCGAACAGAAGTGATGGGGGTAATTGAAGTGGGGGAGGGGTGCTATTCAGAGTTTTGTGCTCTGGAACAAGCTGCCTAAAGTGGAAGTGGAAGCAAATGTCTCAAATGAAGAAGTCACTGAAGAGAACGGTTTGCAGAGGATTGAGTTTTAGTAATTAAATTAAACCCAGCAAGGGGTTAGCACAATCATGATGGAAAGAACGGCTTCCTTCCGTGCCTTGACCTTGTGCAAATCCAAAATGGATCAGAATCAAAATCAGATTCAGGTTTATGGATCAGAATCAAAATGAGACTCATATGTCATGCAATGTGTTGTTCTGTGGCAGGAGTACAATGAAATACATTACATACAGTACTGTGCAAAAGTCTTAGGCACATATATGTAGCTTGGGCGCCTGAGACTTTTACATAGTACTGTATTTGTCAATGCGGAGCGGAGAGCGAGTTTGTAAATCTAGCGGGAGCAAAGGATGTTGGGAATGATAAGGGTGGAACTTCAAGAGAGGAATGTGGGACAGGAGGCAGGGAAGGAGTGCCAGGGGCAGGGGAAGGGTGTGAGGGTGCAGGCACACCCAGCCCTGAGACACCAGGCAAGGTCATTTGATTCCAAACAATTGGTTTATTGATCATTACAGAATGTCTCTCTGGTGCTTCCCACTCCCTCCCCTCTCCCTTCCCCTTTTCCCAACCATGACTCCCCTCTACCTGCCCCCTTCCCGCTCTCAGTCCACAATAGAGACCTATATGAGAACCAGTTTATCACTCAAGTATGTCATGAAATTTGATTTCCTGTGGTAGCAGTGCAGTGTAATACATAAAATTACTTACAGTACTGTGCAAAAGTCTTTGTCATCCCAGTTATATACATGTAGCTAAGACTTTCGCACAGTACTGTAGATGTAAAAGTATTTAAAAGGTATATGTTTTTTCTGCCATTCATTCTTTGGGGTTTTTCACTCTGTTTCACGGATGTCTACGAAGAGTAAAGATTTCAGGTTGTATACGCACTGTATACATTTTCTGCTATTGAATTGAACTAATGAATTATGCCACACGCTATACATATGCAACTTGCTAAAAGTAAAAATGAAATTAGACACACACAATAGACTCTCCGTATTTTCCTATGTCACCTACACCTATGTCAGGATGCTGTTCATTGACTAGAGCTCAGCATTTAATACCATCATTCCAACAATCCTGATTGAGAAGTTGCAGAACCTGGGCCTCTGCACCTCCCCCTGCAATTGGATCCCCAGCTTCCTAACCAGAAGATCACAATCTGTGCAGATTGGAGATAACATATCCTCCTCACTGACAATCAACACTGGCGCACCTCAGGGGTGCTCTAATCTCTATATACATGTGACTGTGTGGCTAGGCATAGCTCAAATACCACCTATAAATTTGCCGACAATACAACATTGTTGGTAGAATCTCAGATGGTGACAAGAGGGCATACAGGAGTGAGATATGCCAACTAGTGGAATGGTGTCGCAGCAACAACCTGGCACTCAACGTCAGTAAGACGAAAGAGCTGATTGTGGACTTCAGGAAGGGTAAGATGAGGGAACACATACCAATTCTCATAGAGGGATCAGAAATGGAGAGAGTGAGCAGTTTCAAGTTCCTTGGTGTCAAGATCTCTGAGGATCTAACCTGGTCCCAACATATCGATGTAGTTATAAAGAAGGCAAGACAGCGGCTACACTTTATTAGAAGTTTGAAGAGATTTGGCATGTCAACAAATACACTCAAAAACTTCTATAGTTGTACAGTGGAGAGCATTCTGACAGACTGCATCACTGTCTGGTATGGAGGGGCTACTGCACAGGACTGAAAGAAGCTGCAGAAGGTTGTAAATCTAGTCAGCTCCATCTTGGGTACTCGCCTACAAAGTACCCAGGACACCTTTAGGGAGCGGTGTCTCAGAAAGGCAGTGTCCATTATTAAGGACCTCCAGCACCCAGGGCGTGCCCTTTTCTCACTGTTACCATCAGGTAGGAGGTAGAAACCTAAAGGCGCACACTGAGTGATTCAGGAACAGCTTCTTCCCCTCTGCCATCCGATTCTTAAATGGGCATTGAAGCTTTCGACACTACCTCAACCTCACTTTTTTTTAATATACAGTATTTCTGTTTTTGCATTTTTTAAAATCTATTCAATATATGTAATTGATTTACTTGTTTATTTACTATTTTTTTTCTCTCTGCTAGATTATGTATTGCATTGAACTGCTGCTACTAAGTAACAAATTTCACGTCACATGCCGGTGATAATAAACCTGATTCTGATTCCTTTAGTTTTATGTTCTGGAGTTACAGAACATAAAAACGACTGTGTTGCCTAAGCTCCAGTGCTCTGTCAGAGCACAGTTCCTTCACTTTGTGGCCCTGCAGAATGTAGCTGACATGCCCTACACTTGGCTCCATCCCCATGGGAACCAGATGTCAAGCTCATTAATCTGGAGGAAAAAGAGCCAAAAAGACTGCAGGTTGTGAAAAATGCCACAATCGGTGAAGAATGACGTTGGTTCATTTGTTAGTCGGCACCACATCTGTGGCATTCCATTCCCAGGGCTGAGCAACTGGTAACAGAAGCTATCCTCTCTGTTAGGGACCATCTGGGGCAGGACCCAATGACTGCAACGGGACATAATAACCACAGAGTTTCTCAGTCTGATAACATTCATTCTGTGTCTAAGAGCAAGTTATCTTTAAACCAGTGACTGGGGCAATGCAGAAAGACAAAAGCCTTGCTTTCTGATATTACCCAACCACTAGCTTTGACTAGACGGGGGTGGGGGGAGGGTCCCCAACCTTTTTTATGCTGTGGACCAATACCGTTAAGCAAGGGTTCCATGGACTAGACTGAGATCTGGTTCCATTTGTTAGAGACTTTTTGGGGTTAGTACATTTAGCAAATAACTTCAGCGCTGACTTCAGCCACCAGTCTTTAGATCCGAATACAGATTAAGTCTAAATACAACTCTGGACGATGGAGTCCTAAGAACCGTGAACCATAGCTAACTGGAAGACCAGACAACGCTGATTTAAATTCATGTGGGTGTCTGTAGTGTGGGTGCGAAGAGCGAGGTGTCAGGGTGGTGTGTAGTTCAAAGGAAACATTGTGGATGCATTGTAAATATGGAATTGTCCTTTGATCTTTAGCACAGAAAAAGTCATGTAGTGTTGGGTCAGGCAGACCTTTTTTCCTCTGAAAAGGGTCTTGGTATGATGCCTGCTGTGTTTCATTTTGTCAAATAAGAGGTTGCTTCATATCTTCCAATATTTCTCTGCAGTGTCTTCGTTCACACACCAACGCCATTAATGCACTCTTTTTCCACGATTATACTGCTTTTCATTACACTGGGTGACCATGAGGTCTTCTGTGCCTTGTCATGTCCTTTGCTCTCCACGGAGCGTTACGGAACCGCCTTCCTGGCAGTTGGATCTCATTGCCCGATCTGCCGGAGCTGACTTCCCATGATAGGACAGGCATGTCCTCTCTCACTGGGGTCTGAGGCTACCAGCTACCCTCACATGAGTTGGCCCGCCTGTCAACCATGGAAGACTCCAGTTTGCAATGCTTGTTTGTAGTTTGTACCACCGGGACCTGAACGTTCTCTCTCTGGACCAGGTCAAGAAAATGAAACCTCCCCAGTGCAATGCCTTTTCTACTTCTAACAACGTGTGCACTGGTTTCCTGTCACCATCAGATGACAGACAACCACCATTGCTTTTTGTACATTTTTGGGATATACAGTACTGTGCAAAAGTCTTAGATTTCTTACATGGTTTCAGATGGTATGGGCTCCTCAGAGCCCTGATCTCAACATCATCAAATATGTCTGCAAAAGTGAGACTGCCAAAGTCTGCAGATGAACTGTGGCAAGTTCTCCAAGATGTGTGGAACAACATACCAGCCGATTTTCTTATAAAATTGCACGACAGTGTAGTGTACTGAAGAGATTTGACGCAGTTTCAAAGGCAAACGGTGGTCACACCAAATATTGACGTGATTTAGGTTTTTACTGTTTACTGCTCTTTATATTTTTTTGATATTTAGAACCTTTTCATTTCATTATTTTTGCAAACACCTTTGCTTTACAGATACGTTTTATGTGTGCCCAAGACTTTCACACAGCTCCGTAGTCCAGTACAGCACAGTACAGGCCCTTCAGCCCACAATGTTGTGCCAACTAATATAAACCTTCTCCATCATCCCTACACAGATCCCTTCCCACCTACACAGCCCATAACCCCTCATTTTTCTTACATTAATGTGCCTTTCTAAGGATCTTATGAATGTCCCTGATGTAACAACGTCCAACACAATATCCATTCAGAAAATGATAAAATTTGTCTCTCTCAAACTAAAGGTTCGTAATGACAAGCATAAAGAGAGGCAATTACAGTACGATAGCATAGCGGTTAGTGTAACCCTAGTGCAGTGTCTGGGATCAGTGATCAGGGTTCAACACCCACCACTGTCTGGAAGGAGTTTGTCTCTTTTCCCTGTAACCGTGTGGGTTTCCTCCGGGTGCTCTGGTTTCCTCCCACAGTCCAAAGATGTGTGGGTTAGGGATGGTAGGTTTTGGGCACGTTATGCTGGTGCTGATACCACGACAGCAGTACCCCAGTGGTTTTTCGGATTGTGTTGGTCATTGATGCAAACAACGCATTTTGTTTTGATGTACAGTACTGTGCAAAAGTCTTAGGTGTGTGTGTGTCTATTTACAGTACATATATATATATATATCTATGGTGCCTAAGACTTTTGCACAGTACTGTAGTAATTTTATGTATTGCCCTGACAAAGCACCCGTGAAACAGTGTGGGATTACAATGAAACACCACATAAATACAACATTTGTGATGAAGGCCCAGGAACAGGGTGGATTGGGCACAATGGCAGCTTGTACAAAGCACAGTTAGGGATTAAGCACAGGCGCCTTTTGTAATAATAAGGATTTGTTTGCAGGTGTAGGGAAAAATACTGTCAATATAACAAAAGGTTTTGCAAAAGGAAAGTGCTGTGGAACATCAGGCTGCCTCAAAGATGGGCCTTCTTTTACATGAAGCTGTTATGGACATCGGCGGCTTTGAGAGACGTGTGGCAATGGTAATGTAGGCCATTTATAGCTTCAGACACCTGGAGATATAAAGCAACATTTTTCCCAGGAAATTAACAACCAATTCGGATTATGGTGCTGACGGGTTAAATCTGTCTTAAATCAGAACTTACTGAACACACACTTGTACAGTTGTAAAACACAACCTTATTCAAAGCTCTGCTGCCCTATCCTGATTGGGAACACATTTTCAATTTTAAAATTCTCAGCTCTGTTTTTAAATCCCTTCAGTTTCCCACTCCACTCTTCCTCCTCCAACCCATCAATCTTCCAAAATCTCTGATTCCTCCAATGTTTAATTTATTTTCACAGTTGGTGTTTTTCACATTTGTTATTAGTGTTTGTTTATGTATGTTTTTTTGTAGATTGCAGTGTGTTTATTTATTTGCACATAATGCCTGCAAGAAAATGAATCTCGAGGTAGTACATTACTGTGCAAAAGTCTCAGGTACATATACATAGAGAGGGAGCCTAAAGCTTTTACACAATACTGTATCTGTCAACGTGGAGCGGAGAGAGAGTTTGTAGATCTGGCGGGAGCAAAGGATGTTGGGAAGTGGAACTCCGTGGGAGGGGTGTGGGACAGGTGGCAAAGAAGGAGTGCCAAGGGTGGGGGGCAGCACAGGTGCAGACACAGTCAGCCCTGAGACACCAGGCAAGGTCATTTGATTCCAAACAATTGATTTATTGATCATTATAGAATGTCTCTCTGGTGCTTCCTGTTCCCTCCCCTCTCCCTTCCTCTTTTCCCAACCATGATTCCCCTCTCCCTGGCCCCTTCCCAATCTCAGTCCACAATAGAGATCCATATCAGAATCAGGTTTATCATCACTCACATATGTCATGAAATTTGTTTTTATTTGTGGCAGCAGTACAGTGCAATATATAAAATTACTACAGTACTGTGTGCAAGTCTTGGGCATCCCATCTACAGTACATAGAAGTGCCTAAGACCATAAGACCATAAGACAAAGGAGCAGAAGTCGCCCATTCGGCTCATTGAGTCTGCTCCGCCATTTTATCATGAGCTGATCCATTCTCTCATTTAGTCCCACTCCCTCGCCTTCTCACCATAACCTTCGATGCCCTGGCTACTCAGATACCTATCAATCTCTGCCTTAAATACACCCAATGACTTGGCCTCCACTGCTGCCCGTGGCAACAAATTCCATAGATTCACCACCCTCTGACTAAAAAAATTTCTTCGCATTTCTGTTCTGAATGGGCGCCCTTCAATCCTTAAGTCATGCCCTCTCGTACTAGACTCCCCCATCATGGGAAACAACTTTGCCACATCCACTCTGTCCATGCCTTTTAACATTCGAAATGTTTCTATGAGGTCTCCCCTCATTCTTCTAAACTCCAAGGAATACAGTCCATGAGCGGACAAATGTTCCTCATATGTTAACCCTCTCATTCCCAGAATCATTCTAGTGAATCTTCTCTGTACCCTCTCCAACGTCAGCACATCCTTTCTTAAATAAGGAGACCAAAACTGCCCGCAGTACTCCAAGTGAGGTCTCACCAGTGCCTTGTAGAGCCTCAACATCACATCCCTGCTCCTATACTCTATTCCTCTAGAAATGAATGCCAACATTGCATTCGTCTTCTTCACTACCGACTCAACCTGGAGGTTAACCTTAAGGGTATCCTGTACGAGGACTCCCAAGTCCCATTGCATCTCAGAACTTTGAATTCTCTCCCCATTTAAATAATGGTCTGCCAAAGTGCATAACCATACACTTTCCAACATTGTATTTCATTTGCCACTTCTTAGCCCATTCTTCCAATCTATCCAAGTCTCTCTGCAGACTCTCCGTTTCCTCAGCACTACTGGCCCCTCCACCTATCTTCGTATCATCAGCAAACTTAGCCACAAAGCCATCTATTCCATAATCCAAAACGCTGATGTACAATGTAAAAAGAAGTGGCCCCAACATGAACTCCTGTGGAACACCACTGGTAACCGACAGCCAACCAGAATAAGATCCCTTTATTCCCACTCTCTGTTTCCTGCCAATCAGCCAACGCTCTATCCACGTATGTAACTTTCCTGTAATTCCATGGGCTCTTATCTTGTTAAGTAGCCTCATGTGTGGCACCTTGTCAAAGGCCTTCTGAATATCCACTGGATCTCCCTTGTCTAGCCCACTGGGAATTTCCTCAAAAAATTGTAATAGGTTTGTCAGGCAGGATTTTCCTTTAAGGAATCCATGCTGAGTTCTGCCTATCTTGTCATATGCTCCAGGTACTCTGTAACCTCATCCTTGACAATCGACTCCAACAACTTCCCAACCACTGATGTCAAGCTAACAGGTCTATAATTTCCTTTTTGCTTCCTTGCCCCCTTCTTAAATAGCAAAGTGACATTTGCAATCTTCCAGTCCTCCGGAACCATGCCAGGATCTATTGACTTTTGAAAGATCATCGCTAATGCCTCCGCAATCTCCACAGCTACTTCCTTTAGAACTCGCGGGTGCATTCCATCTGATTTATCTACCTTTAGACTATTCAGCTTCCTGAGTACTTTCTCTGTCGTAATTGTGACTGCGCACACTTCTCTTCCCTGCCACCCTTCAGTGTCCGGTGTACTTCCTCTGCCATCTCCTTCTATCTCCCATTTCAATTTCTCCAGCATCATTTTCTATCAGTCCTATATCTACTCTCACGTGTCTTTTACTCTTTATATACTTGAAAAAGCTTTTAGTATCCTCTTTGATATTATTTGTCAGCTCCCTTTCATAGTTAATCTTTTCCCTCTTAATGACCTTCTCAGTTTCCTTTTGTAAGGTTTTAAAAACTTCCCAATCCTCTGTTTTCCCACTAATTTTTGCTTCCTTGTATGCCCTCTCTTTTGCTTTAACTTTGGCTTTGACTTCTGTTGTCAACCACGTTTGCATCCTTTTTCCAATCGAAAATTTGTTCTTTTTTTGGAATATACCTGTCTTGCACCTTCCTCACTTCTCGCATAAACTCCAGCCACTGCTGCTCTGCTGAGACTTTTGCACAGTATTGTGTGTCTGAATGTTTCGATACACACATGACAAATAAAACTAACCTTTAATATTTCTCTTCAAATATCATACGCACAAAGTCAGTCTCAGTCCACTCATTAATGGGCTCACTAACCAGATCGGTAATCCAGATGCACAGCTTTTCATGTGCTTTGGTTTCACTTTGGTTTCTGGTCGTTCTCCTGTGAAGTGTTTCAGGTCATTCTGAAGGGACTACACAAAGTCGTCATTCCGGTCACACACGTAGATAGGTCCTCCGTACTTCCTCAGGAGGCCGAAGAAATTCAGCATGTCTCCATCGACTCTTACCGATTTTTATTGGTGCACCATAGAAACATTCTGTCGGATGCATAGAGGCTAGGTGCAGCAGCTGCTCCGCACGTGACTGCAAGAAACTGCAGAGTTGTGGATACAGCCCGACAAATACGGAAACCAGCCCCGTCTCCACGGACTCCGTCTACATTTCTTCCTGCCATGGTAAAACAGGCAGCACAATCAATGATCCCACCCGCCCTGGACATTCCTTCTTCTCTCCTCTCCCATCAGGCAGAAGAAAGCACATACCAGCAGGCTCAAGGACAGTTTCTATCTCACTATTAACAGAGTCCTGAATTGACCTCTTGTCCGATAAGATTGTGGCCTCACAATCTACTTCGTTATGATCTTGTACTTTGTTTTACCTGTACTGCACTCTCTCTGTAGCTGTTACACTTTATTCTGCAATGTTATTGCTTTATCTTGTTCTACCGCAATCATTGTGTAATGATTTGATCTATAACAGGCACCACGGTAGCATAGCAGTTAGCATGCGTTATTACAGTTTGGGACATTTTGGAGTTCAGTTCCAGTGCCCTCTGTAAGGAGATTGCATGTTCTCCCCATGACCATGTGGGTTTCCTCTGGGTGCTCCGGTTTCCTCCCACAGTCCAAAGATGTACCATTTGGTAGGTTAATTGGTCATTGTAAACTGTCCTATGATTTGAGAGGCTTGTCATGAGGCACATTAAGACCCTGCTGCCCCCCTCACTGGACCCCCTGCAGTTCGCATATCGTACCACCGTTCAACAGACGATGCCATTGCCATCACCCTCCACCTGGCCCTAACCCACCTGGACAAAAAGGACACTTACGTTCAAATGCTGTTCATAGACTTCAGTTCAGCATTCAGCACAATCATTCCTCAGCACCTGATTGGAAAGCTGAGCCTACTGGGCCTGAAAACCTCCCTCTGCAACTGGATCCTAGACTTCCTGACTGGGAGACCCCAGTCAGTCCAGATTGGAAACAGCATCTCCAACACCATCACACTGAGCACGGGGGCCCCCCAGGGCTGTGTGCTCAGTCCACAGCTGTTCACTCTGCTGACCCACGACAGTGCTTCAACACACAGCTCGAACCAGATCATCAAGTTCGCTGATGACACGACAATGGTGGGTCTCATCAGCAAGAACAATGGGTCAGCATACAGGAGGTGCAGTGGCTAACGGACTGGTGCAGAGCCAACAACCTGTCTCTGAATGTAAACGAAACAAAAGAGATGGTTGTTGACTTCAGGAGGACACGGAACAACCACTCTCCGCTGAACATCGGCGACTCCTCCATAGAGATCGTTAAGAGCACCAAATTTCTTCGTTTTCACCTGGCGGACAATCTCACCTGGTCCCTCAACACCAGCTCCATAGCAAGGAAAGCCCAGCAGCGTCTCTACTTTCTGTGAAGGCTGAGAAAAGTCCATCTCCCACCCCACATCCTCACCACATTCTACAGAGGTTGTATTGAGAGCATCCTGAACAGCTGCATCACTGCCTAGTTCGAAAATTACACCATCTCGGATCGCAAGACCCTGCAGCAGATAGTGAGGTCAGCTGAGAGGATCATCAGGGTCTCTCTTCCCGCCATTGCAGACATTTACACCGCATGATGCATCTGCAAAGCTAACAGCATTATGAAGGACCCCACACACCCCTCATACAAACTCTTCTCCCTCCTGCCATCTGGCAAAAGGCACTGAAGCATTCGGGCTCTCACGATCAGACTATGTAACAGTTTCTTCCCCCAAGCCATCAAACTCCTTAATACCCAGAGCCTGGACTGACACCAACCTACTGCCCTCTACTGTGCCTATTGTCTTGTTTATTATTTATTGTAATGCCTGCACTGTTTTGTGCACTTTATGCAGTCCTGGGTAGGTCTGTAGTCTAGTGTAGTTTTTGTGTTGTTTTACGTAGTTCAGTGTAGTTTTTGTATTGTTTCATGTAGCACCATAGTCCTGAAAAACGTTGTCTCGTTTTTACTGTGTACTGTACCAGCAGTTATGGTCAAAATCACAATCAAAATTGACTTGACTTGACTTGATTAGACTAGGATTAAGTAGGTGGGCCTGTTCCGCACTGTATCTCTAAATTGGGGTTCCCTACCTTTTTATGCCATGGACCAATACCGTTAGTGAGGGATCCGTGGAACCCAGGTTGGGGACACCCTGGTCTAAATAAAATAAAGACTGAAATAAACACTACGCAAGACAAGCTTCTCACTGTGTCCTGGTAAATATGGCAATAATATACCAATAGCAAACACCAAGAAACCCAGTAAAGCCTATCCTCTAATCGGCCTCACTTATCAGTGCACTGCTGACCACGCAATGGCAAGAGCCCTTCCAGACTGCACTCTGCAGTTGTCTCAGTTGAGAGTTTATTGACTACCAGGCTGACTTCGGAACGACATTGGCTGAAGGAGCGCAGTGTGTATTTGGCTGACACTCCCAGAGCTGTCTTTCAGACTGTGTCACCTCATAGAGCACAGAAACAGGTCCTTTGACCAACAATATCTGTGTTGAACATGATGCCGGATTAAACAATCGGCAAGGCAGCCAGAGGGTCTCGGCCCAAGACATCGACTGTTTACTCTTTTCCATAGAAGCTGCCCGGCCTGCTGAGTTCCTCCAGCATTTTGTGTGTGCTGATCTGTTGATTATCTCTTTGGTGAGAACTAACTGCACAAACTAGCCTCCATTTTCTTGGGCCTGCAGTTCAGGGCTATGTCACTGGCTGCAGGACACCTCGGGCTGCTGAGGGTCACCAAAGGTGCTACATCAATGCAGTCTTGGAAAAATGCAGCCTATCCGTGGCTTTACATTATCAGAATTCGTTGTAGGGAACTCAAAAACACCTCTGCGGATGCACTGTTGAAAGGACCCTGACTGGGTGCATCACATCGTGGCGTGCACAAGAGTGCAAGAGGCTGCAGAAAGTGGTGGAAGCAGTTTGGTCCAGCATGGGCACAAACTCAAAACTTATCATAAAGTAGCCTACCATCCCAAATCTAACATAAAATGTCCCACTGTCCAGCTCACGCCCTCTTCCTGCAGCTACCATCGGGCAAGAGGTCGAGAAACCTGAAGCCCCACACATAAGACTCCAGAATAGGTACTCCACCATTGGTGTGTTGCACTTCATTAGTCAGGGGTTTGAGTTCAAGAGTCGTGAGGTAATGTTATGGCTCTGTAAAGAGTACTTATTATTGTGTTCAGTTCTGGTGGCCTCATTATGGGAAGTAGGTGAGAAGATTCACCAAGCGATGCTGCCTGGATTAGAAGGCACGTCTATCAGGATATTTTGAGTGAGCTAAGGCTTTACTCTGTAGAGTGACGGAGGATGAGAGGTGAATTGATAGGGGTATACAAGATGATGACAGACACAGGTCAAGTGGACAGCAAGAAAATTTTTCCCAGGGCAGAAATGGTTAATACAACAGCAAATGTTAAGGTGATTGGAAGAAAGTATAAGGAGAGGAGATGGGGCAGAAGGAATGTTTACACACAGAGTGGTGAGGAGACGGAATGCCTGGCCAGGACTGGTGGTGAAGGCAGAAACATTAGCATTTAAGAAATGCTGAGGCAGAGGGACGATAGAAAAATGGAGTGGTATGTGGGAAGAGACAAGGGTTACATTGATCTTACAGTCTGCTCAAAGGTTGGTACAATGTCATTAACTGAACTGCCTGTTGTACTGTTCCCTACTGTATGTGAAGTTCTAACGATAACCCAGGCACCTCTCGAACTATGACAGACATGTTTCCAACTGTGGTACTACACTCTGTGAACCGGGTCACCTTGCGAACTACTACAGACATCTTCCTAACTGTGGTTCTACACTCTGTGAACCGGGTCACCTTGCGAACTACTACAGACATCTTCCTAACTGTGGTACTACACTCTGTGAACTGGGTCACCTCGCGAACTACTACAGACATCTTCCTAACTGTGGTACTACACTCTGTGAACCGGGTCACCTTGCGAACTACTACAGACATCTTCCTAACTGAGGTACTACACTCTGTGAACTGGGTCACCTCGCGAACTACTAGAGACATGATTCTAACTCTGAGACTACACTCTGTGAACTGGATCACCTCTTGAACTACTACAGACATGTGGTACTACATTCTGTGAACCTGGTCACGTCTCCAACTACTACAGACATATTTCTGACTGTGGTACAATACTCTGTGAACAAGGTCACCTCGCGAACAACTACAGACATGTTTCTAACTGTGGTACTACATTCTGTGAACCTGGTGACCTCTCGAACTACTGCAGACATGTTTCTAACTGCGGACCTACATTCTGTGAACCGGGTCACTTCACGAACTCAACAGAAATGTTTCTAACTGAGGAACTAAACTATGGAACCCGGGTCACCTCTCGAACAACTACAGACATGTTTCTAACTGTGGTACTACATTCTCTGAACTGGGTCACCTCTCGAGCTACTACAGCCATGTTTCTAACTACGATACTACTCTGTGAACCGGGTCACCTCTCGAACTCCTACAGAGATGTTTCTAAATGAGGAACTACACTCCGTGAACCGGATCACGTCTCGAACTATGACAGACATGTTTCTGACAGTGGTACTGCGCTCTGTGAACCGGGTCCCCTCTGGAACTAGTATGGCCATGTTTGTGACTGAGGAACTACACTCTGTGAACTGGGTCACCTCTCGAACTACTACAGACATGTTTCTAATTGTGGTACTACACTCTGTGAACCGGGTCACGTCTCCATCTACGAGAGACATGATTCTGACTATGGTACTACACTCTCTGAAGCGGTTCCCCTCTCGAACTACTTCTGAAATGTTTGTAACTGAGGAACTACACTCTGTGAACTGGATAACCACTCGAACTACTTGAATCCTGTTTCTAACTGTGGTACAACACTCCGTAACCCGGGTCAACTATCAAACTAGTACAGACATGTTTCTGACAGTGGTCCTACACTCTGTGAACCTGGTGACCTCTCGAACTACGGCAGACATATTTCTAACTGCGGACCTACACTCTGTGAACCGGGTCACTTCTCGACCTACTACAGACATGTTTCTAACTGAGGAACTAGACTCTGAGAACAGGGTCACGTCTCGAACTACTACAGACATGTTTCTGACTGTGGTACTACACTCTGTGAACCTGGTGACCTCTCGAACTACGGCAGACATGTTGCTAACTGTGTTAATACACTCTGTGAACCGGGTCACCTCTCGAACCATTACAGACATGTTTCTAACTGAGGTACTACACTCTGTGAACGGGGTCACCTCGCGAACTACTAGAGACATGTTTCTAACTCTGAGACAACACTCTGTGAACCGGGTCACCTCTTGAACTACTACAGACATGTTTCTAACTGTGGTACTGCACTCTGTGAACCGTGTCCACTCTCGAACTACTACAGACATGTTCCTAACTGTGGTACCACACTCTGTGAACGGGACACGTCTCGAACTACTACAGACATGTTGCTAACAGTGCTACTACACTCTGTGAACCTGGTCAAGTCTCCAACTACTACAGATATGTTTCTAACTGTGGTACTGCACTCTGTGAACCGTGTCCACTCTCGAACTACTACAGACATGTTCCTAACTGTGGTACCACACTCTGTGAACGGGACACGTCTCGAACTACTACAGACATGTTGCTAACAGTGGTACTACACTCTGTGAACCTGGTCAAGTCTCCAACTACTACAGACATGTTTCTAACTGTGGTACTGCACTCTGTGAACCGTGTCCACTCTCGAACTACTACAAACATGTTCCTAACTGTGGTACCACACTCTGTGAACGGGACACGTCTCGAACTACTACAGACATGTTGCTAACAGTGGTACTACACTCTGTGAACCTGGTCAAGTCTCCAACTACTACAGACATGTTTCTAACTGTGGTACTGCACTCTGTGAACCGTGTCCACTCTCGAACTACTACAGACATGTTCCTAACTGTGGTACCACACTCTGTGAATGGGACACGTCTCGAACTACTACAGACATGTTGCTAACAGTGGTACTACACTCTGTGAACCTGGTCAAGTCTCCAACTACGAGAGACATGATTCTGACTGTGGTACTACACACTGTGAACCGGGTCCCCTCTCGAACTACTTCTGAAATGTTTGTAACTGAGGTACCACACTCTGTGAACCAGGTCACCTGTCAAACTACTACAGTAATGTTTCTAACTGAGGAACTACACTCTGTGAACAGGGTCACGTCTCGAACTACTACAGACATGTTTCTAACTGTGGTACTACACTCTGTGAACCAGGTCACCTGTCGAACTACTACAGACATGTTTCTAACTGAGGAACTACACTCTGTGAACCGGGAAAACACTCGAACTACTTGAATTCTGTTTCTAACTGTGGTAAACACTCCGTAACCTGGGTCAACTGTCGAACTAGTACAGACACGTTTCTGACTGTGGTTCTACACTCTGTGAACCTGGTGACCTCTCAAACTACGGCAGACATATTTCTAACTGCGGACCTACACTCTGTCAACCGGGTCACCTCTCAATCTACTACAGACATGTTTCTAACTGCGGTACAACACTCTGTGAATCAGGTCACCTCGCGAACTACTACTGAAATGTTTCTAACTGAGGAACTACACTCTAAGAACAGGGTCACGTCTCGAACTACTACAGACATGTTGCTAACTGTGGTACTACACTCTGTGAACCGGGTCACCTCTCGAACCATTACAGACGTGTTTCTAATTGTGGTACAACACTCTGTGAACCGGGTGACATCTCCAACTATGAGAGACATGATTCTGACTGTGGTACTACACTCCCTGAACTGGGTCCCCTCTCAAACTACTTCTGAAATGTTTGTAACTGAGGTACTACACTCTGTGAACCAGGTCACCTGTCAAACTACTACAGACATGTTTCTAACAGAGGAACTACACTCTGTGAACGGGATCACTTCACGAACTCTATAGAAATGTTTCTAACTGAGGTACAACACTCTGTAACCCGGGTCACCTCTCGAACAACTACAGACATGTTTCTAACTGTGGTACTACATTCTCTGAACTGGGTCACCTCTCGAGCTACTACAGACATGTTTCTAACTACGATACTACTCTGTGATCCGGGTCACCTCTCGAACTCCTACAGAGATGTTTCTAAATGAGGAACTACACTCTGTGAACCGGGTCACGTCTGCAAATACGAGAGACATGATTCTGACTATGGTACTACACTCTCTGAACCGGTTCCCCTCTCGAACTACTTCTGAAATGTTTGTAAATGAGGTACTACACTCTGTGAACCAGGTCACCTGTCGAACTACTACAGACATGTTTCTAACTGAGGAACTACACTCTGTGAACTGGGTAACCACTCGAAGTACTTGAATCTTGTTTCTAACTGTGGTAAACACTCCGTGACCCGGGTCAACTGTCAAACTAGTACAGACACGTTTCTGACTGTGGTACTACACTCTGTGAACCTGGTGACCTCTCGAACTACGGCAGACATGTTTCTAACTGCGGTACAACACCCTGTGAATCAGGTCACCTCTCGAACTACTACAGAAATGTTTCCAACTGATTAACTACACTCTGAGAACTGGGTCACCACTCGAACTACTACGAATCTGTTCCTAACTGTGGTACTACACCCTGTAACCCGGGTCACCTGTCGAACTACTACAGACGTGTTTCTAACTGCTGTACTACACTCTGTGAACCGGGTCACCTATCGAACTACTACAGACATGTTTCTAACAGTGGTACTACACTCTGTGAACTGGGTCGCCTCTCGAACCATTACAGACATGTTTCTAACTGAGGTACTACACTCTGTGAACGGGGTCACCTCGCGAACTACTAGAGACATGTTTCTAACTCTGAGACAACACTCTGTGAACCGGGTCACCTCTTGAACTACTACAGACATGTTTCTAACTGTGGTACTGCACTCTGTGAACCGTGTCCACTCTCGAACTACTACAGACATGTTCCTAACTGTGGTACCACACTCTGTGAACGGGACACGTCTCGAACTACTACAGACATGTTGCTAACAGTGCTACTACACTCTGTGAACCTGGTCAAGTCTCCAACTACTACAGACATGTTTCTAACTGTGGTACTGCACTCTGTGAACCGTGTCCACTCTCGAACTACTACAGACATGTTCCTAACTGTGGTACCACACTCTGTGAACGGGACACGTCTCGAACTACTACAGACATGTTGCTAACAGTGGTACTACACTCTGTGAACCTGGTCAAGTCTCCAACTACTACAGACATGTTTCTAACTGTGGTACTGCACTCTGTGAACCGTGTCCACTCTCGAACTACTACAAACATGTTCCTAACTGTGGTACCACACTCTGTGAACGGGACACGTCTCGAACTACTACAGACATGTTGCTAACAGTGGTACTACACTCTGTGAACCTGGTCAAGTCTCCAACTACTACAGACATGTTTCTAACTGTGGTACTGCACTCTGTGAACCGTGTCCACTCTCGAACTACTACAGACATGTTCCTAACTGTGGTACCACACTCTGTGAATGGGACACGTCTTGAACTACTACAGACATGTTGCTAACAGTGGTACTACACTCTGTGAACCTGGTCAAGTCTCCAACTACGAGAGACATGATTCTGACTGTGGTACTACACTCTGTGAACCAGGTCACCTGTCGAACTACTACAGACATGTTTCTAACTGAGGAACTACACTCTGTGAACCGGGAAAACACTCGAACTACTTGAATTCTGTTTCTAACTGTGGTAAACACTCCGTAACCTGGGTCAACTGTCGAACTAGTACAGACACGTTTCTGACTGTGGTTCTACACTCTGTGAACCTGGTGACCTCTCAAACTACGGCAGACATATTTCTAACTGCGGACCTACACTCTGTCAACCGGGTCACCTCTCAATCTACTACAGACATGTTTCTAACTGCGGTACAACACTCTGTGAATCAGGTCACCTCGCGATCTACTACAGAAATGTTTCTAACTGAGGAACTACACTCTAAGAACAGGGTCACGTCTCGAACTACTACAGACATGTTTCTAACTGCGGTACAACACTCTGTGAACCGGGTCACCTCTCAAACCATTACAGACGTGTTTCTAATTGTGGTACTACACTCTGTGAACCGGGTGACATCTCCAACTATGAGAGACATGATTCTGACTGTGGTACTACACTCCCTGAACTGGGTCCCCTCTCGAACTACTTCTGAAATGTTTGTAACTGAGGTACTACACTCTGTGAACCAGGTCACCTGTCAAACTACTACAGACATGTTTCTAACAGAGGAACTACACTCTGTGAACCGGGAAAACACTCGAAATACTTGAATTCTGTTTCTAACATAGGTACAACACTCCGTAACCCGGGTCAACTGTCGAACTGGTATAGACACATTTCTGACTGTGGTACTACACTCTGTGAACCTGGTCACCTCTCGAACTACGGCAGACATATTTCTAACTGCGGATCTACTTTCTGTGAACGGGATCACTTCACGAACTCTACAGAAATGTTTCTAACTGAGGTACAACACTCTGTAACCCGGGTCACCTCTCGAACAACTACAGACATGTTTCTAACTGTGGTACTACATTCTCTGAACTGGGTCACCTCTCGAGCTACTACAGACATGTTTCTAACTACGATACAACTCTGTGATCCGGGTCACCTCTCGAACTCCTACAGAGATGTTTCTAAATGAGGAACTACACTCTGTGAACCGGGTCACGTCTGCAAATACGAGAGACATGATTCTGACTATGGTACTACACTCTCTGAACCGGTTCCCCTCTCGAACTACTTCTGAAATGTTTGTAAATGAGGTACTGCACTCTGTGAACCAGGTCACCTGTCGAACTACTACAGACATGTTTCTAACTGAGGAACTACACTCTGTGAACTGGGTAACCACTCGAAGTACTTGAATCTTGTTTCTAACTGTGGTAAACACTCCGTGACCCGGGTCAACTGTCAAACTAGTACAGACACGTTTCTGACTGTGGTACTACACTCTGTGAACCTGGTGACCTCTCGAACTACGGCAGACATGTTTCTAACTGCGGTACAACACCCTGTGAATCAGGTCACCTCTCGAACTACTACAGAAATGTTTCCAACTGATTAACTACACTCTGAGAACTGGGTCACCACTCGAACTACTACGAATCTGTTCCTAACTGTGGTACTACACCCTGTAACCCGGGTCACCTGTCGAACTACTACAGACGTGTTTCTAACTGCTGTACTACACTCTGTGAACCGGGTCACCTATCGAACTACTACAGACATGTTTCTAACAGTGGTACTACACTCTGTGAACTGGGTCGCCTCTCGAACCATTACAGACATGTTTCTAACTGAGGTACTACACTCTGTGAACGGGGTCACCTCGCGAACTACTAGAGACATGTTTCTAACTCTGAGACAACACTCTCTGAACGGGTCACCTCTCGAGCTACTTCAGACATGTTTCTAGCTGAAGTACTACACTCTGTGAACCAGGTCACCTCGCGAACTACTACGGACACGTTTCTAACTGTGTTACTGCACTCTGTGAACCGTGTCCACTCTCGAACTACTACAGACATGTTCCTAACTGTGGTACCACACTAGGTGAACGGGACACGTCTCGAACTACTACAGACATGTTCCTAAATGTGGTACCACACTAGGTGTACGGGACACGTCTCGAACTACTACAGACATGTTGCTAACAGTGGTACTACACTCTGTGAACCTGGTCAAGTCTCCAACTACGACAGACATGTTTCTGACTGTGGTACTACACACTGTGAACTGGGTGACATCTCCAACTACGAGTGACATGATTCTGACTGTGGTACTACACTATCTGAACTGGGTCCCCTCTCGAACTACTTCTGAAATGTTTGTAACTGAGGTACTACACTCTGTGAACCAGGTCACCTGTCGAACTACTACAGAAATGTTTCTAACTGAGGAACTACACTCTGTGAACAGGGAAAACACTCGATCTACTTGACTCCTGTTTTTAACTGTGGTATAACACTCTGTAACCTGGGTCAACTGTCGAACTAGTACAGACACGTTTCTGACTGTGGCCCTACACTCTGTGAACCTGGTGACCTCACGAACTACGGCAGACATATTTCTAACAGCGGACCTACACTCTGTGAACCGGGTCACCTTTCGAACCATTACAGACATGTTTCTAATTGTGGTTCTACACTCTGTGAACCGGGTGACATCTCCAACTACGAGAGACATGATTCTGACTGTGGTACTACACTCCCTGAACTGGGTCCCCTCTCGAACTGCTTCTGAAATGTTTGTAACTGAGGTACTACACTCTGTGAACCGGGTCACTTCGCGAACTACTAGAGACATGTTCCTAACTGTGGTACCACACTCTGTGAACCTGGTAAACTCTCGAACTACTGCAGACATGTTTCTAACTGCGGATCTACATTCTGTGAACCGGGTCACCTGTCGAACTACTGCAGACATGTTTCTAACTGCGGATCTACTTTCTGTGAACGGCATCACTTCATGAACTCTATAGAAATGTTTCTAACTGAGGAACTAAACTATGGAACCCGGATCACCTCTCGAACTACTACAGACCTGTTTCTAACTCTGGTATTACACTCTGTGAACTGAGACACCTCTCGAGCTACTACAGACATGTTTCTAACTGTGGTACAACACTCTGAGGACCGGGTCATACCTCAAAATACTACAGACATGTTTCTAGCTGAGGTACAACACTCTGCAAACCGGGTCACCTCTCGAACAACTACAGACATGTTTCTAACTACGATACAACTCTGTGAACCGGGTCACCTCTCGAACTCCTACAGAGATGCTTCAAAATGAGGAACTACACTCCGTGAACCGGATCACGTCTCGAACTACGACAGACCTGTTTCTGACGGAGGTACTGCGCTCTGTGAACCGGGTCCTCTCTGAAACTAGTATGGCCATGCTTGTGGCTGAGGAAATACACTCTGTGAACCGGGTCACGTCTCCAACTATGAGAGAATTGATTCTGACTATGGTACTACACTCTCTGAACCGGGTCCCCTCTCGAACTACTTCTGAAATGTTTGTAACTGAGGTACTACACTCTGTGAACCAGGTCACCTGTCGAACTACTACAGACATGTTTCTAACTGAGGAACTGGGTAACCACTCGAACTACTTGAATCCTGTTTCTAACAGTGGTAAACACTCCGTGACCAGGGTGACTGTCAAACTAGTACAGACACGTTTCTGACTGTGGTACTACACTCTGTGAACCTGGTGACCTCTCGAACTACGGCAGACATGTTGCTAACTGTGTTAATACACTCTGTGAACCGGGTCACCTCTCAAACTACTACAGACATGTTTCTAACTGAGGAACTAGACTCTGAGAAATGGGTCACCACTCGAACTGCTACGAATCTGTTCCTCACTGTGGTACTACATACACCCTGTAACCCGGGTCACCTATCGAACTACTACAGACATGTTTCTAACTGAGGTACTACACTCTGTGAACCGGGTCACCTCGCAAACTACTACAGACATGTTGCTAACTGTGGTACTACACTCTGTGAACCGGGTCACCTCTCGAACCATTACAGACATGTTTCTAACTGAGGTACTACACTCTGTGAACCGGGTCACCTCGCGAACTACTAGAGACATGTTTCTAACTGAGGTACTACACTCTGTGAACCGGGTAACCTCTCGAACTCGTACAGAGATGTTTCAAAATGAGGAACTACACTCTGTGAACCGGATCACGTCTTGAACTACGACAGACATGTTTCTAACAGTGCGACTACTCTCTGTGAACCGAGTCACCTCGCGAACTACTAGAGACATGTTTCTAACTCTGAGACAACACTCTGTGAACCGGGTCACCTCTCGAGCTGCTTCAGACGTGTTTCTAGCTGAAGTACTACACTCTGTGAACCAGGTCACCTCGCGAACTACTACAGACATGTTTCTAACTGTAGTACTGCACTCTGTGAACCGTGACCACTCTCGAACTACTACAGACATGTTCCTAACTGTGTTACCATACTCTGTGAATGGGACATGTCTCGAACCACTACAGACATGTTGCTAACAGTGGTACTACACTCTGTGAACCTGGTCAAGTCTCCAACTACGACAGACATGTTTCTGACTGTGGTACAATACTCTGTGAACAAGGTCACCTCGCGAACTACTACAGACATGTTTCTAACTGTGGTACTACATTCTGTGAACCTGGTGACCTCTCGAACTACTGCAGACATGTTTCTAACTGCGGACCTGCATTCTGTGAACCGGGTCACTTCACGAACTCAACAGAAATGTTTCCAACTGATTAACTACACTCTGAGAACTGGGTCACCACTCGAACTACTACGAATCTGTTCCTAACTGTGGTACTACACCCTGTAACCCGGGTCACCTGTCGAACTACTACAGACGTGTTTCTAACTGCTGTACTACACTCTGTGAACCGGGTCACCTATCGAACTACTACAGACATGTTTCTAACAGTGGTACTACACTCTGTGAACTGGGTCGCCTCTCGAACCATTACAGACATGTTTCTAACTGAGGTACTACACTCTGTGAACGGGGTCACCTCGCGAACTACTAGAGACATGTTTCTAACTCTGAGACAACACTCTGTGAACCGGGTCACCTCTTGAACTACTACAGACATGTTTCTAACTGTGGTACTGCACTCTGTGAACCGTGTCCACTCTCGAACTACTACAGACATGTTCCTAACTGTGGTACCACACTCTGTGAACGGGACACGTCTCGAACTACTACAGACATGTTGCTAACAGTGGTACTACACTCTGTGAACCTGGTCAAGTCTCCAACTACTACAGACATGTTTCTAACTGTGGTACTGCACTCTGTGAACCGTGTCCACTCTCGAACTACTACAGACATGTTCCTAACTGTGGTACCACACTCTGTGAACGGGACACGTCTCGAACTACTACAGTCATGTTGCTAACAGTGGTACTACACTCTGTGAACCTGGTCAAGTCTCCAACTACTACAGACATGTTTCTAACTGTGGTACTGCACTCTGTGAACCGTGTCCACTCTCGAACTACTACAGACATGTTCCTAACTGTGGTACCACACTCTGTGAATGGGACACGTCTCGAACTACTACAGACATGTTGCTAACAGTGGTACTACACTCTGTGAACCTGGTCAAGTCTCCAACTACGAGAGACATGATTCTGACTGTGGTACTACACACTGTGAACCGGGTCCCCTCTCGAACTACTTCTGAAATGTTTGTAACTGAGGTACCACACTCTGTGAACCAGGTCACCTGTCAAACTACTACAGTAATGTTTCTAACTGAGGAACTACACTCTGTGAACAGGGTCACGTCTCGAACTACTACAGACATGTTTCTAACTGTGGTACTACACTCTGTGAACCAGGTCACCTGTCGAACTACTACAGACATGTTTCTAACTGAGGAACTACACTCTGTGAACCGGGAAAACACTCGAACTACTTGAATTCTGTTTCTAACTGTGGTAAACACTCCGTAACCTGGGTCAACTGTCGAACTAGTACAGACACGTTTCTGACTGTGGTTCTACACTCTGTGAACCTGGTGACCTCTCAAACTACGGCAGACATATTTCTAACTGCGGACCTACACTCTGTCAACCGGGTCACCTCTCAATCTACTACAGACATGTTTCTAACTGCGGTACAACACTCTGTGAATCAGGTCACCTCGCGAACTACTACTGAAATGTTTCTAACTGAGGAACTACACTCTAAGAACAGGGTCACGTCTCGAACTACTACAGACATGTTGCTAACTGTGGTACTACACTCTGTGAACCGGGTCACCTCTCGAACCATTACAGACGTGTTTCTAATTGTGGTACAACACTCTGTGAACCGGGTGACATCTCCAACTATGAGAGACATGATTCTGACTGTGGTACTACACTCCCTGAACTGGGTCCCCTCTCAAACTACTTCTGAAATGTTTGTAACTGAGGTACTACACTCTGTGAACCAGGTCACCTGTCAAACTACTACAGACATGTTTCTAACAGAGGAACTACACTCTGTGAACGGGATCACTTCACGAACTCTATAGAAATGTTTCTAACTGAGGTACAACACTCTGTAACCCGGGTCACCTCTCGAACAACTACAGACATGTTTCTAACTGTGGTACTACATTCTCTGAACTGGGTCACCTCTCGAGCTACTACAGACATGTTTCTAACTACGATACTACTCTGTGATCCGGGTCACCTCTCGAACTCCTACAGAGATGTTTCTAAATGAGGAACTACACTCTGTGAACCGGGTCACGTCTGCAAATACGAGAGACATGATTCTGACTATGGTACTACACTCTCTGAACCGGTTCCCCTCTCGAACTACTTCTGAAATGTTTGTAAATGAGGTACTACACTCTGTGAACCAGGTCACCTGTCGAACTACTACAGACATGTTTCTAACTGAGGAACTACACTCTGTGAACTGGGTAACCACTCGAAGTACTTGAATCTTGTTTCTAACTGTGGTAAACACTCCGTGACCCGGGTCAACTGTCAAACTAGTACAGACACGTTTCTGACTGTGGTACTACACTCTGTGAACCTGGTGACCTCTCGAACTACGGCAGACATGTTTCTAACTGCGGTACAACACCCTGTGAATCAGGTCACCTCTCGAACTACTACAGAAATGTTTCCAACTGATTAACTACACTCTGAGAACTGGGTCACCACTCGAACTACTACGAATCTGTTCCTAACTGTGGTACTACACCCTGTAACCCGGGTCACCTGTCGAACTACTACAGACGTGTTTCTAACTGCTGTACTACACTCTGTGAACCGGGTCACCTATCGAACTACTACAGACATGTTTCTAACAGTGGTACTACACTCTGTGAACTGGGTCGCCTCTCGAACCATTACAGACATGTTTCTAACTGAGGTACTACACTCTGTGAACGGGGTCACCTCGCGAACTACTAGAGACATGTTTCTAACTCTGAGACAACACTCTGTGAACCGGGTCACCTCTTGAACTACTACAGACATGTTTCTAACTGTGGTACTGCACTCTGTGAACCGTGTCCACTCTCGAACTACTACAGACATGTTCCTAACTGTGGTACCACACTCTGTGAACGGGACACGTCTCGAACTACTACAGACATGTTGCTAACAGTGCTACTACACTCTGTGAACCTGGTCAAGTCTCCAACTACTACAGACATGTTTCTAACTGTGGTACTGCACTCTGTGAACCGTGTCCACTCTCGAACTACTACAGACATGTTCCTAACTGTGGTACCACACTCTGTGAACGGGACACGTCTCGAACTACTACAGACATGTTGCTAACAGTGGTACTACACTCTGTGAACCTGGTCAAGTCTCCAACTACTACAGACATGTTTCTAACTGTGGTACTGCACTCTGTGAACCGTGTCCACTCTCGAACTACTACAAACATGTTCCTAACTGTGGTACCACACTCTGTGAACGGGACACGTCTCGAACTACTACAGACATGTTGCTAACAGTGGTACTACACTCTGTGAACCTGGTCAAGTCTCCAACTACTACAGACATGTTTCTAACTGTGGTACTGCACTCTGTGAACCGTGTCCACTCTCGAACTACTACAGACATGTTCCTAACTGTGGTACCACACTCTGTGAATGGGACACGTCTTGAACTACTACAGACATGTTGCTAACAGTGGTACTACACTCTGTGAACCTGGTCAAGTCTCCAACTACGAGAGACATGATTCTGACTGTGGTACTACACTCTGTGAACCAGGTCACCTGTCGAACTACTACAGACATGTTTCTAACTGAGGAACTACACTCTGTGAACCGGGAAAACACTCGAACTACTTGAATTCTGTTTCTAACTGTGGTAAACACTCCGTAACCTGGGTCAACTGTCGAACTAGTACAGACACGTTTCTGACTGTGGTTCTACACTCTGTGAACCTGGTGACCTCTCAAACTACGGCAGACATATTTCTAACTGCGGACCTACACTCTGTCAACCGGGTCACCTCTCAATCTACTACAGACATGTTTCTAACTGCGGTACAACACTCTGTGAATCAGGTCACCTCGCGATCTACTACAGAAATGTTTCTAACTGAGGAACTACACTCTAAGAACAGGGTCACGTCTCGAACTACTACAGACATGTTTCTAACTGCGGTACAACACTCTGTGAACCGGGTCACCTCTCAAACCATTACAGACGTGTTTCTAATTGTGGTACTACACTCTGTGAACCGGGTGACATCTCCAACTATGAGAGACATGATTCTGACTGTGGTACTACACTCCCTGAACTGGGTCCCCTCTCGAACTACTTCTGAAATGTTTGTAACTGAGGTACTACACTCTGTGAACCAGGTCACCTGTCAAACTACTACAGACATGTTTCTAACAGAGGAACTACACTCTGTGAACCGGGAAAACACTCGAAATACTTGAATTCTGTTTCTAACATAGGTACAACACTCCGTAACCCGGGTCAACTGTCGAACTGGTATAGACACATTTCTGACTGTGGTACTACACTCTGTGAACCTGGTCACCTCTCGAACTACGGCAGACATATTTCTAACTGCGGATCTACTTTCTGTGAACGGGATCACTTCACGAACTCTACAGAAATGTTTCTAACTGAGGTACAACACTCTGTAACCCGGGTCACCTCTCGAACAACTACAGACATGTTTCTAACTGTGGTACTACATTCTCTGAACTGGGTCACCTCTCGAGCTACTACAGACATGTTTCTAACTACGATACAACTCTGTGATCCGGGTCACCTCTCGAACTCCTACAGAGATGTTTCTAAATGAGGAACTACACTCTGTGAACCGGGTCACGTCTGCAAATACGAGAGACATGATTCTGACTATGGTACTACACTCTCTGAACCGGTTCCCCTCTCGAACTACTTCTGAAATGTTTGTAAATGAGGTACTGCACTCTGTGAACCAGGTCACCTGTCGAACTACTACAGACATGTTTCTAACTGAGGAACTACACTCTGTGAACTGGGTAACCACTCGAAGTACTTGAATCTTGTTTCTAACTGTGGTAAACACTCCGTGACCCGGGTCAACTGTCAAACTAGTACAGACACGTTTCTGACTGTGGTACTACACTCTGTGAACCTGGTGACCTCTCGAACTACGGCAGACATGTTTCTAACTGCGGTACAACACCCTGTGAATCAGGTCACCTCTCGAACTACTACAGAAATGTTTCCAACTGATTAACTACACTCTGAGAACTGGGTCACCACTCGAACTACTACGAATCTGTTCCTAACTGTGGTACTACACCCTGTAACCCGGGTCACCTGTCGAACTACTACAGACGTGTTTCTAACTGCTGTACTACACTCTGTGAACCGGGTCACCTATCGAACTACTACAGACATGTTTCTAACAGTGGTACTACACTCTGTGAACTGGGTCGCCTCTCGAACCATTACAGACATGTTTCTAACTGAGGTACTACACTCTGTGAACGGGGTCACCTCGCGAACTACTAGAGACATGTTTCTAACTCTGAGACAACACTCTCTGAACGGGTCACCTCTCGAGCTACTTCAGACATGTTTCTAGCTGAAGTACTACACTCTGTGAACCAGGTCACCTCGCGAACTACTACGGACACGTTTCTAACTGTGTTACTGCACTCTGTGAACCGTGTCCACTCTCGAACTACTACAGACATGTTCCTAACTGTGGTACCACACTAGGTGAACGGGACACGTCTCGAACTACTACAGACATGTTCCTAAATGTGGTACCACACTAGGTGTACGGGACACGTCTCGAACTACTACAGACATGTTGCTAACAGTGGTACTACACTCTGTGAACCTGGTCAAGTCTCCAACTACGACAGACATGTTTCTGACTGTGGTACTACACACTGTGAACTGGGTGACATCTCCAACTACGAGTGACATGATTCTGACTGTGGTACTACACTATCTGAACTGGGTCCCCTCTCGAACTACTTCTGAAATGTTTGTAACTGAGGTACTACACTCTGTGAACCAGGTCACCTGTCGAACTACTACAGAAATGTTTCTAACTGAGGAACTACACTCTGTGAACAGGGAAAACACTCGATCTACTTGACTCCTGTTTTTAACTGTGGTATAACACTCTGTAACCTGGGTCAACTGTCGAACTAGTACAGACACGTTTCTGACTGTGGCCCTACACTCTGTGAACCTGGTGACCTCACGAACTACGGCAGACATATTTCTAACAGCGGACCTACACTCTGTGAACCGGGTCACCTTTCGAACCATTACAGACATGTTTCTAATTGTGGTTCTACACTCTGTGAACCGGGTGACATCTCCAACTACGAGAGACATGATTCTGACTGTGGTACTACACTCCCTGAACTGGGTCCCCTCTCGAACTGCTTCTGAAATGTTTGTAACTGAGGTACTACACTCTGTGAACCGGGTCACCTCGCGAACTACTAGAGACATGTTCCTAACTGTGGTACCACACTCTGTGAACCTGGTAAACTCTCGAACTACTGCAGACATGTTTCTAACTGCGGATCTACATTCTGTGAACCGGGTCACCTGTCGAACTACTGCAGACATGTTTCTAACTGCGGATCTACTTTCTGTGAACGGCATCACTTCATGAACTCTATAGAAATGTTTCTAACTGAGGAACTAAACTATGGAACCCGGATCACCTCTCGAACTACTACAGACCTGTTTCTAACTCTGGTATTACACTCTGTGAACTGAGACACCTCTCGAGCTACTACAGACATGTTTCTAACTGTGGTACAACACTCTGAGGACCGGGTCATACCTCAAAATACTACAGACATGTTTCTAGCTGAGGTACAACACTCTGCAAACCGGGTCACCTCTCGAACAACTACAGACATGTTTCTAACTACGATACAACTCTGTGAACCGGGTCACCTCTCGAACTCCTACAGAGATGCTTCAAAATGAGGAACTACACTCCGTGAACCGGATCACGTCTCGAACTACGACAGACCTGTTTCTGACGGAGGTACTGCGCTCTGTGAACCGGGTCCTCTCTGAAACTAGTATGGCCATGCTTGTGGCTGAGGAAATACACTCTGTGAACCGGGTCACGTCTCCAACTATGAGAGAATTGATTCTGACTATGGTACTACACTCTCTGAACCGGGTCCCCTCTCGAACTACTTCTGAAATGTTTGTAACTGAGGTACTACACTCTGTGAACCAGGTCACCTGTCGAACTACTACAGACATGTTTCTAACTGAGGAACTGGGTAACCACTCGAACTACTTGAATCCTGTTTCTAACAGTGGTAAACACTCCGTGACCAGGGTGACTGTCAAACTAGTACAGACACGTTTCTGACTGTGGTACTACACTCTGTGAACCTGGTGACCTCTCGAACTACGGCAGACATGTTGCTAACTGTGTTAATACACTCTGTGAACCGGGTCACCTCTCAAACTACTACAGACATGTTTCTAACTGAGGAACTAGACTCTGAGAAATGGGTCACCACTCGAACTGCTACGAATCTGTTCCTCACTGTGGTACTACATACACCCTGTAACCCGGGTCACCTATCGAACTACTACAGACATGTTTCTAACTGAGGTACTACACTCTGTGAACCGGGTCACCTCGCAAACTACTACAGACATGTTGCTAACTGTGGTACTACACTCTGTGAACCGGGTCACCTCTCGAACCATTACAGACATGTTTCTAACTGAGGTACTACACTCTGTGAACCGGGTCACCTCGCGAACTACTAGAGACATGTTTCTAACTGAGGTACTACACTCTGTGAACCGGGTAACCTCTCGAACTCGTACAGAGATGTTTCAAAATGAGGAACTACACTCTGTGAACCGGATCACGTCTTGAACTACGACAGACATGTTTCTAACAGTGCGACTACTCTCTGTGAACCGAGTCACCTCGCGAACTACTAGAGACATGTTTCTAACTCTGAGACAACACTCTGTGAACCGGGTCACCTCTCGAGCTGCTTCAGACGTGTTTCTAGCTGAAGTACTACACTCTGTGAACCAGGTCACCTCGCGAACTACTACAGACATGTTTCTAACTGTAGTACTGCACTCTGTGAACCGTGACCACTCTCGAACTACTACAGACATGTTCCTAACTGTGTTACCATACTCTGTGAATGGGACATGTCTCGAACCACTACAGACATATTGCTAACAGTGGTACAACACTCTGTGAACCTGGTCAAGTCTCCAACTACGACAGACATGTTTCTGACTGTGGTACAATAGTCTGTGAACAAGGTCACCTCGCGAACTACTACAGACATGTTTCTAACTGTGGTACTACATTCTGTGAACCTGGTGACCTCTCGAACTACTGCAGACATGTTTCTAACTGCGGACCTGCATTCTGTGAACCGGGTCACTTCACGAACTCAACAGAAATGTTTCTAACTGAGGAACTAAACTATGGAACCCGGGTCACCTCTCAAACTACTACAGACATGTTTCTAACTGTGGTACTACATTCTCTGAACTGGGTCACCTCTCGAGCTACTACAGACATGTTTCTAACTACAATACTACTCTGTGAACCGGGTCACCTCTGGAAATCCTACAGAGATGTTTCTAAATGAGGAACTACACTCCGTGAACCGGATCACGTCTCGAACTATGACAGACATGTTTCTGACAGTGGTACTGCGCTCTGTGAACCGGGTCCCCTCTGGAACTAGTATGGCCATGTTTGTGGCTGAGGAACTACACTCTGTGAACCGAGTCACGTCTCGAACTACTACAGACATGATTCTGACTGTGGTACTACACTCTCTGAACCGGTTCCCCTCTCGAACTACTTCTGAAATGTTTGTAACTCAGGTACTACACTCTTTGAACCAGGTCACCTGTCGAACTACTACAGAAATGTTTCTAACTGAGGAACTACACTCTGTGAACCGGGAAAACACTCGAACTACTTGAATTCTGTTTCTAACTGTGGTACAACACTCCGTAACCCGGGTCATCTGTCGAACTGGTACAGACACATTTCTGACTGTGGTACTACACTCTGTGAACCTGGTGACCTCTCGAACTACGGCAGACATATTTCTAACTGTGGTCCTACACTCTGTCAATGGGGTCACCTCTCAAACTACTACAGACATGTTTCTAACTGTGGTACAACACTCTGTGAACCGGGTCACCTCGTGAACTACTAGAGTCATGTTTTTAACTCTGAGACTACACTCTATGAACTGGGTCACCTCTCGAACTATTACAGACATGTTTCTAACTCTGGTACTACACTCTGTTAACTGGATCACCTCTCGAACTACTACAGACATGTTCCTAACTGTGGTACTACACTCTGTTAACGGGATCACCTCTCGAACTACTACAGACATGTTCCTAACTGTGGTACTACACTCTGTGAACTGGATCACCTCTCGAACTACTACAGACATGTTTCTAACTCTGGTACTACACTCTGTTAACGGGATCACCTCTCGAACTACTACAGACATGTTCCTAACTGTGGTACTACACTCTGTGAACTGGATCACCTCTCGAACTACTACAGACATGTTCCTAACTGTGGTACTACACTCTGTGAACAGGGTCACCTCTCGAACTACTACAGACATGTTTCTAACAGTGGTACTACACTCTGTGAACAGTGTCAGCTCTCGAACTACTACAGACATGTTTCTAACAGTGGTACTACACTCTGTGAACAGTGTCAGCTCTCGAACTACTACAGACATGTTTCTAACAGTGGTACTACACTCTGTGAACCGGGTCACCTCGCGAACTACTAGAGACATGTTTCTAACTCTGAGACAACACTCTGTGAACCGGGTCACCTGTCGAGCTGCTTCAGACATGTTTCTAGCTGAAGTACTACACTCTGAGAACCAGGTCACCTCGCGAACTACTACAGACATGTTCCTAACTGTGGTACTGCACTCTGTGAACTGTGTCCACTCTCGAACTACTACAGACATGTTCCTAACTGTGTTACCACACTCTGTGAACGGGACATGTCTCGAACCACTACAGACATATTGCTAACAGTGGTACAACACTCTGTGAACCTGGTCAAGTCTCCAACTATGACAGACATGTTTCTGACTGTGGTATAATACTCTGTGAACCTGGTCACCTCTCGAGCTACTACAGACATGTTTTTAGCTGAAGTACTACACTCTGTGAACCCGGGTCACCTGTTGAACTACTACAGACATGTTTCTAACTGTGGTACTACACTCTGTGAACCGGGTCACGTCTCGAACTACTACAGACATGATTCTGACTGTCGTACTACACTCTCTGAACTGGGTCCCCTCTCGAACTACTTCTGAAATGTTTGTAACTGAGGTACTACACTCTGTGAACCAGGTCACCTGTCGAACTACTACAGTACTGTTTCTAACTGAGGAACTACACTCTGTGAACCGGGAAAACACTCGAACTACTACAGACATGTTTCTAACAGCGGTTCTACACTCTGTGAACCGGGTCACGTCTCCAACTACGAGAGACATGATTCTGACTGTCGTACTACACTCTCTGAACCGGGTCCCCTCTCGAACTGCTTCTGAAATGTTTGTAACTGAGGTACTACACTCTGTGAACCAGGTCACCTGTCGAACTACTGCAGACATGTTTCTAACTGAGGAACTACACTCTGTGAACCGGGAAAACACTCGAACTACATGAATTCTGTTTCTAATTGTGGTAAACACTCCGTAACCCGGGTCAACTGTCGAACTAGTACAGACACGTTTCTGACTGTGGTTCTACACTGTGTGAACCGGGTCACCTCTCGAACTACGGCAGACATATTTCTAACTGTGGACCTACACTCTGTCAACCGGGTCACCTCTCAATCTACTACAGACATGTTTCTAACTGTGGTACAACACTCTGTGAACCGGGTCACCTCTCGAACCATTACAGACGTGTTTCTAACTGAGGTACTACACTCTGTGAACTGGGTCACCTCGCTAACTACTAGAGACATGTTCCTAAGTGTGGTACCACACTCTGTGAACCGGGTCACCTTGCGAACTACTAGAGTCATGTTTCTAAATCTGAGACTACACTCTGTGAACTGGGTCACCTCTCGAACTGCTTCTGAAATGTTTGTAACTGAGGAACTACACTCTGTGAACCAGGTCACCTGTCGAACTACTACAGACATGTTTCTAACTGAGGTACTACACTCTGTGAACCAGGTCACGTCTGCAAATACGAGAGACATGATTCTGACTGTCGTACTACACTCTCTGAACCGGTTCCCCTCTCGAACTACTTCTGAAATGTTTGTAAAAGAGGTACTACACTCTGTGAACCAGGTCACCTGTCGAACTACTACAGACATGTTTCTAACTGAGGAACTGCACTCTGTGAACTGGATAACCACTCGAAGTACTTGAATCCTGTTTCTAACTGTGGTAAACACTCCGTGACCCGGGTCAACTGTCAAACTAGTACAGACACGTTTCTGACTGTGGTACTACACTCTGTGAACCTGGTGACCTCTCGAACTACGGCAGACATGTTTCTAAATGCGGTACAACACCCTGTGAATCAGGTCACCTCTCGAACTACTACAGAAATGTTTCTAACTGATTAACTACACTCTGAGAACTGGGTCACCACTCGAACTACTACGAATCTGTTCCTAACTGTGGTACTACACCCTGTAACCCGGGTCACCTGTCGAACTACTACAGACATGTTTCTAACTGCGGTACTACACTCTGTGAACCGGGTCACCTATCGAACTACTACAGACATGTTTCTAACAGTGGTACTACACTCTGTGAACCGGGTCGCCTCTCGAACCATTACAGACATGTTTCTAACTGAGGTACTACACTCTGTGAACGGGGTCACCTCACGAACTACTAGAGACATGTTTCTAACTCTGAGACAATACTCTCTGAACGGGTCACCTCTCGAGCTACTTCAGACATGTTTCTAGCTGAAGTACTACACTCTGTGAACCAGGTCACCTCGCGAACTACTACAGACACGTTTCTAACTGTGTTACTGCACTCTGTGAACCGTGTCCACTCTCGAACTACTACAGACATGTTCTTAACTGTGGTACCACACTCTGTGAATGGGACACATCTCGAACTACTACAGACATGTTGCTAACAGTGGTACTACACTCTGTGAACCTGGTCAAGTCTCCAACTACGACAGACATGTTTCTGACTGTGGTATAATACTCTGTGAACCTGGTCACCTCTCGAGCTACTACAGACATGTTTCCAGCTGAAGTACTACACTCTGTGAACCCGGGTCACCTGTCGAACTACTACTGACATGTTTCTAACTGTGGTTCTACACTCTGTGAACCGGGTCACGTCTCGAACTACTACAGACATGATTCTGACTGTCGTACTACACTCTCTGAACTGGGTCCCCTCTCGAACTACTTCTGAAATGTTTGTAACTGAGGTATTACACTCTGTGAACCAGGTCACCTGTCAAACTACTACAGAAATGTTTCTAACTGAGGAACTACACTCTGTGAACCGGGAAAACACTCGAACTACTTGAATCCTGTTTTTAACTGTGGTATAACACTCTGTAACCCGGGTCATCTGTTGAACTAGTACAGACACGTTTCTGACAGTGGTCCTACACTCTGTGAACCGGGTCACCTTTCGAACCATTACAGACATGTTTCTAATTGTGGTTCTACACTCTGTGAACCGGGTCACATCTCCAACTACGGGAGACATGATTCTGACTGTGTACTACACTCCCTGAACTGGGTCCCCTCTCGAACTGCTTCTGAAATGTTTGTAACTGAGGTACTACACTCTGTGAACCGGGTCACCTCGTGGACTACTAGAGACATGTTCCTAACTGTGGTACCACGCTCTGTGAACCTGGTAAACTCTCGAACTACTGCAGACATGTTTCTAACTGCGGATCTACATTCTGTGAACCGGGTCACCTGTCGAACTACTGCAGACAAGTTTCTAACTGCGGATCTACTTTCTGTGAACGGGATCACTTCATGAACTCTATAGAAATGTTTCTAACTGAGGAACTAAACTATGGAACCCGGATCACCTCTCGAACTACTACAGACCTGTTTCTAACTCTGGTATTACACTCTGTGAACTGAGACACCTCTCGAGCTACTACAGACATGTTTCTAACTGTGGTACAACACTCTGAGAACCGGGTCATACCTCAAAATACTACAGACATGTTTCTAACTGAGGTACAACACTCTGCAAACCGGGTCACCTCTCGAACAACTACAGACATTTTTCTAACTACGATACAACTCTGTGAACCGGGTCACCTCTCGAACTCCTACAGAGATGTTTCAAAATGAGGAACTACACTCCGTGAACCGGATCACGTCTCGAACTACGACAGACCTGTTTCTGACGGAGGTACTGCGCTCTGTGAACCGGGTCCTCTCTGAAACTAGTATGGCCATGCTTGTGGCTGAGGAAATACACTCTGTGAACCGGGTCACGTCTCCAACTACGAGAGAATTGATTCTGACTATGGTACTACACTCTCTGAACCGGGTCCCCTCTCGAACTACTTCTGAAATGTTTGTAACTGAGGTACTACACTCTGTGAACCAGGTCACCTGTCGAACTACTACAGACATGTTTCTAACTAAGGAACTGGGTAACCACTCGAACTACTTGAATCCTGTTTCTAACAGTGGTAAACACTCCGTGACCAGGGTGACTGTCAAACTAGTACAGACACGTTTCTGACTGTGGTACTACACTCTGTGAACCTGGTGACCTCTCGAACTACGGCAGACATGTTGCTAACTGTGTTAATACACTCTGTGAACCGGGTCACCTCTCGAACCATTACAGACATGTTTCTAACTGAGGTACTACACTCTGTGAACCGGGTCACCTCTCGAACTCGTACAGAGATGTTTCAAAATGAGGAACTACACTCCGTGAACCGGATCACGTCTTGAACTACGACAGACATGTTTCTAACAGTGGGACTACACTCTGTGAACCGAGTCACCTCGCGAACTACTAGAGACATGTTTCTAACTCTGAGACAACACTCTGTGAACCGGGTCACCTCTTGAGCTGCTTCAGACATGTTTCTAGCTGAAGTACTACACTCTGTGAACCAGGTCACCTCGCGAACTACTACAGACATGTTTCTAACTGTAGTACTGCACTCTGTGAACCGTGACCACTCTCGAACTACTACAGACATGTTCCTAACTGTGTTACCACACTCTGTGAACGGGACATGTCTCGAACCACTACAGACATATTGCTAACAGTGGTACAACACTCTGTGAACCTGGTCAAGTCTCCAACTACGACAGACATGTTTCTGACTGTGGTATAATGCCCTGTGAACCTCATCAACTCTCGAGCTACTACAGGCATGTTTTTAGCTGAAGTACTACACTCTGTGAACCCGGGTCACCTGTCGAAGTACTACAGACATGTTCCTAACTATGGTACTACACTCTGTGAACCTGGTGACCTCTCGAACTACGGCAGACATATTTCTAACTGCGGACCTACACTCTGTCAACGGGGTCACCTTTCAATCTACTACAGACATGTTTCTAACTGCGGTACAACACTCTGTGAACCGGGTCACCTCTCGAACCATTACAGACGTGTTTCTAACTGAGGTACCACACTCTGTGAACCGGGTCACCTCGTGAACTACTAGAGTCATGTTTTTAACTCTGAGACTACACTCTATGAACTGGGTCACCTCTCGAACTACTACAGACATGTTTCTAACTCTGATACTACACTCTGTTAACTGGATCACCTCTCGAACTACTACAGACATGTTCCTAACTGTGGTACTACACTCTGTGAACCGGGTCACCTCTCGAACTACTACAGACATGTTCCTAACTGTGGTACTACACTCTGTGAACTGGATCACCTCTCGAACTACTACAGACATGTTCCTAACTGTGGTACTACACTCTGTGAACTGGATCACCTCTCGAACTACTACACACATGTTCCTAACTGTGGTACTACACTCTGTGAACTGGGTCACCTCTCGAACTACTACAGACATGTTTCTAACTGCGGTACAACAGTCTGTGAACCGGGTCACCTCTCGAACTCATACAGAGATGTTTCAAAATGAGGAACTACACTCCCTGAACCGGATCACGTCTCGAACTACGACAGACATGTTTATAACTGTGGTACTACACTCTGTGAACCGGGTCACCTGTCGAGCTGCTTCAGACATGTTTCTAGCTGAAGTACTACACTCTGTGAACCAGGTCACCTCTCGAACTACTACAGACATGTTTCTAACTGCGGTACTACACTCTGTGAACCGGGTCACCTCTCGAACTATTACAGACATGTTTCTAACTGAGGTACTACACTCTGTTAACTGGAGCACCTCTCGAACTACTACAGACATGTTCCTAACTGTGGTACTACACTCTGTGAACCGGGTCACCTCTCGAACCATTACAGACATGTTTCTAACTGAGGTACTACACTCTGTGAACCGGGTCACCTCTCGAACTCATGCAGAGATGTTTCAAAATGAGGAACTACACTCCGTGAACCGGATCACGTCTCGAACTACGACAGACATGTTTCTAACAGTGGTACTACACTCTGTGAACCGGGTCACCTCTCGAACTACTACAGACATGTTTCTAACTGCGGTACAACAGTCTGTGAATCGGGTCACCTCTCGAACTACTACAGAAATGTTCCTAACTGAGGAACTACACTCTGTGAACCGGGTCACCTCTCGAACTACTACAGACATGTTTCTAACAGTGGTACTACACTCTGTGAACAGGGTCACCTCTCGAACTACTACAGACATGTTTCTAACAGTGGTACTACACTCTGTGAACCGGGTCACCTCGCGAACTACTAGAGACATGTTTCTAACTCTGAGACAACACTCTGTGAACCGGGTCACCTGTCGAGCTGCTTCAGACATGTTTCTAGCTGAAGTACTACACTCTGTGAACCAGGTCACCTCGCGAACTACTACAGACATGTTGCTAACTGTGGTACTGCACTCTGTGAACTGCATCCACTCTCGAACTACTACAGACATGTTCCTAACTGTGTTACCACACTCTGTGAACGGGACATGTCTCGAACCACTACAGACATATTGCTAACAGTGGTACAACACTCTGTGAACCTGGTCAAGTCTCCAACTATGACAGACATGTTTCTGACTGTGGTATAATACTCTGTGAACCTGGTCACCTCTCGAGCTACTACAGACATGTTTTTAGCTGAAGTACTACACTCTTTTTATCCCGGGTCACCTGTCGAACTACTACAGACGTGTTCGTAACTGTGGTACTACACTCTGTGAAACGGATCACGTCTCGAACTACTACAGACATGATTCTGACTGTCGTACTACACTCTCTGAACTGGGTCCCCTCTCGAACTACTTCTGAAATGTTTGTAAATGAGGTACTACACTCTGTGAACCAGGTCACCTGTCGAACTACTACAGACATGTTTCTAACTGAGGAACTACACTCTGTGAACTGGATAACCACTCGAAGTACTTGAATCCTGTTTCTAACTGTGGTAAACACTCCGTGACCCGGGTCAACTGTCAAACTAGTACAGACACGTTTCTGACTGTGGTACTACACTCTGTGAACCTGGTGACCTCTCGAACTACGGCAGACATGTTTCTAAATGCGGTACAACACCCTGTGAATCAGGTCACCTCTCGAACTACTACAGAAATGTTTCTAACTGATTAACTACACTCTGAGAACTGGGTCACCACTCGAACTACTACGAATCTGTTCCTAACTGTGGTACTACACCCTGTAACCCGGGTCACCTGTCGAACTACTACAGACATGTTTCTAACTGCGGTACTACACTCTGTGAACCGGGTCACCTATCGAACTACTACAGACATGTTTCTAACAGTGGTACTACACTCTGTGAACCGGGTCGCCTCTCGAACCATTACAGACATGTTTCTAACTGAGGTACTACACTCTGTGAACGGGGTCACCTCACGAACTACTAGAGACATGTTTCTAACTCTGAGACAATACTCTCTGAACGGGTCACCTCTCGAGCTACTTCAGACATGTTTCTAGCTGAAGTACTACACTCTGTGAACCAGGTCACCTCGCGAACTACTACAGACACGTTTCTAACTGTGGTACTGCACTCTGTGAACCGTGTCCACTCTCGAACTACTACAGACATGTTCCTAACTGTGGTACCACACTCTGTGAATGGGACACGTCTCGAACTACTACAGACATGTTGCTAACAGTGGTACTACACTCTGTGAACCTGGTCAAGTCTCCAACTACAACAGACATGTTTCTGACTGTGGTACTACACACTGTGAACTGGGTCCCCTCTCGAACTACTTCTGAAATGTTTCTAACTGAGGAACTACACTCTGTGAACCGGGAAAACACTCGAACTACATGAATCCTGTTTCTAACTGTGGTACAACACTCCGTAACCCGGGTCAACTGTCGAACTAGTACAGACACGTTTCTGACTGTGGTACTACACTCTGTGAACCTGGTGACCTCTCAAACTACGGCAGACATATTTCTCACTGCGGACCTACACTCTGTCAACCGGGTCACCTCTCAATCTACTACAGACATGTTTCTAACTGTGGTACAACACTCTGTGAACCGGGTCACCTCTCGAACAATTACAGACGTGTTTCTAACTGAGGTACTGCACTCTGTGAACCGGGTCACCTCTCTAACTACTAGAGACATGTTCCTAAGTGTGGTACCACACTCTGTGAACCGGGTCACCTCGCGAACTACTAGAGTCATGTTTCTAACTCTGAGACTACACTCTGTGAACTGGGTCACCTCTCGAACTACTACAGACATGTTTCTAACTCTGGTACTACACTCTGTTAACTGGATCACCTCTCGAACTACTACAGACATGTTCCTAACTGTGGTACTACACTCTGTGAACTGGGTCACCTCTCGAACTACTACAGACATGTTTCTAACTGTGGTACTACACTCTGTGAACTGGATCACCTCTCGAACTACTACAGACATGTTCCTAACTGTGGTACTACACTCTGTGAACTGGGTCACCTCTTGATCTACTACAGCCATGTTTCTAACTGCGGTACAACAGTCTGTGCATCGGGTCACCTCTCGAACTACTACAGAAATGTTTCTAACTGAGGAACTACACTCTGAGAACAGGGTCACGTCTCGAACTACTACAGACATTTTGCTAACTGTGGTACTACAGTCCGTGAACCGGGTCACCTCTCGAACTACTTCCGACATGTTTCTAACTGTGGAAATAAGCTCAGAGAACTGGGTCACCACTCAAACTACTTCTGAAATGTTTGTAACTGAGGTACTACACTCTGTGAACCAGATCACCTCTCGAACTACTACAGACCTGTTTCTAACTCTGGTACTACACTCTGTGAACTGAGACACCTCTCGAACTACGACAGACATGTTTCTGACGGTGGTACTGCGCTCTGTGAACCGGGTCCTCTCTGAAACTAGTATGGCCATGTTTGTGGCTGAGGAACTACACTCTGTGAACCGGGTCACGTCTCCAACTACGAGAGACATGATTCTGACTGTCGTACTACACTCTCTGAACTGGGTCCCCTCTCGAACTACTTCTGAAATGTTTGTAACTGAGGTACTACACTCTGTGAACCAGGTCAGTTGTCGAACTGCTACAGACATGTTTCTAACTGTGGTACAACACTCTGTGAATCAGGTTACCTCTCGAACTACTACAGAAATGTTTCTAACTGAGGAACTACACTCTGTGAACAGGGTCACGTCTCGAGCTGCTACAGACATGTTTCTAACTGTGGTACTACACTCTGTGAACCGGAACACCTCTCGAACTACTACAGACATGTTTCTAACTGAGGAGCTAGACTCTGAGAACTGGGTCAGCACTCGAACTACTACAAATCTGTTCCTAACTGTGGTACTACACCCTGTAACCCGGGTCACCTGACGAACTACTACAGACATGTTTCTAACTGCGGTACTACACTCTGTGAACCGGGTCACGTCTCGAGCTACTACAGACTTGTTTCGAACTGAGGTACTACACTTTGTGAACCGGGTCACCTAGTGAACTACTAGAGACATGTTTCTAACTCTGAGACAACACTCTGTGAACCGGGTCACCTCTCCAGCTGCTTCAGACATGTTTCTAGCCGTGGTACTGCACTCTGTGAAGGGGTCACCTCGTGAACTACTAGAGACATGTTTCTAACTCTGAGACTACACTCTGTGAACCGGGTCACCTCTCGAACGACTACAGACATGTTTCTAACTGTGGCACTACACTCTGTGAACCGGATCACGTCTCGAACTACTACAGACAAGATTCTGAATGTGGTACTACACTCTCTGAACCGGTTCCCCTCTCGAACTACTTCTGAAATATTTGTAACTGAGGTACTACACTCTTTGAACCAGTTCACCTGTCGAACTACTACAGTAATGTTTCTAACTGACGAACTACACTCTGTGAACCGGGAAAACACTCAAACTACTACAGACATGTTTCTAACATTGGTTCTACACTCTGTGAACCGGGTCACGTCTCCAACTACGAGAGACATGATTCTGACTGTGTACTACACTCTCTGAACCGGGTCCCCTCTCGAACTGCTTCTGAAATGTTTGTAACTGACGTGCTAAACTCTGTGAACCACGTCACCTGTCGAACTACTACAGACATGTTCCTAACTGTGGTACTACACTCTGTGAACCGGGTCACCTCTCGAACTACTACAGACATGTTTCTAACTCTGGTACTATACTCTGTTAACTGGATCACCTCTCGAACTACTACAGACATGTTCCTAACTGTGGTACTACACTCTGTGAACTTGATTACCTCTCGAACTACTACAGACATGTTCCTAACTGTGGTACAACAGTCTGTGAATCGGGTCACCTCTCGAACTACTACAGACATGTTTCTAACTGCGGTACAACAGTCTGTGAATCGGGTCACCTCTCGAACTACTACAGAAATGTTTCTAACTGAGGAACTACACTCTGTGAACCGGATCATGTCTCAAACTACGACAGACATGTTTCTAACTGAGGAACTACCCTCTGTGAACCAGGTTACCTCACGAACCACTACAGACATATTTCTAACTGTGGTACTAAACTCTGTGAACCAGGTCACCTCTCGATCTAGTACAGACATGTTCCTAACTGTGGTACCACACTCTGTGAACCAGGTCACCTCTGGAACTACGACAAACATGTTTCAAACTGCGGATCTACTTTCTGTGTACGGGATCACTTCACGAACTCTACAGAAATGTTTCTAACTGAGGAACTAATCTATGGAACCCGAATCACATCTCGAATTACTACAGACTTGTTTCTAACTCTGGTACGACACTCTGTGAACTGAGACACCTCTCGAACTACTACAGACATGTTCCTAACTGTGGTACTACACTCTGTGAACCGGGTCACCTCTCGAACTACTACAGACATGTTCCTAACTGTGGTACTACACTCTGTGAACTGGATCACCTCTCGAACTACTACAGACATGTTCCTAACTGTGGTACTACACTCTGTGAACTGGATCACCTCTCGAACTACTACACACATGTTCCTAACTGTGGTACTACACTCTGTGAACTGGGTCACCTCTCGAACTACTACAGACATGTTTCTAACTGCGGTACAACAGTCTGTGAACCGGGTCACCTCTCGAACTCATACAGAGATGTTTCAAAATGAGGAACTACACTCCCTGAACCGGATCACGTCTCGAACTACGACAGACATGTTTATAACTGCGGTACTACACTCTGTGAACAGGGTCACCTCTCGAACTACTACAGACATGTTTCTAACAGTGGTACTACACTCTGTGAACAGGGTCACCTCTCGAACTACTACAGACATGTTTCTAACAGTGGTACTACACTCTGTGAACCGGGTCACCTCGCGAACTACTAGAGACATGTTTCTAACCCTGAGACAACACTCTGTGAACCGGGTCACCTGTCGAGCTGCTTCAGACATGTTTCTAGCTGAAGTACTACACTCTGTGAACCAGGTCACCTCTCGAACTACTACAGACATGTTTCTAACTGTGGTACTACACTCTGTGAACCGGGTCACCTCTCGAACTATTACAGACATGTTTCTAACTGAGGTACTACACTCTGTTAACTGGAGCACCTCTCGAACTACTACAGACATGTTCCTAACTGTGGTACTACACTCTGTGAACCGGGTCACCTCTCGAACCATTACAGACATGTTTCTAACTGAGGTACTACACTCTGTGAACCGGGTCACCTCTCGAACTCATGCAGAGATGTTTCAAAATGAGGAACTACACTCCGTGAACCGGATCACGTCTCGAACTACGACAGACATGTTTCTAACAGTGGTACTACACTCTGTGAACCGGGTCACCTCTCGAACTACTACAGACATGTTTCTAACTGCGGTACAACTGTCTGTGAATCGGGTCACCTCTCGAACTACTACAGAAATGTTCCTAACTGAGGAACTACACTCTGTGAACCGGGTCACCTCTCGAACTACTACAGACATGTTTCTAACAGTGGTACTACACTCTGTGAACAGGGTCACCTCTCGAACTACTACAGACATGTTTCTAACAGTGGTACTACACTCTGTGAACCGGGTCACCTCGCGAACTACTAGAGACATGTTTCTAACTCTGAGACAACACTCTGTGAACCGGGTCACCTGTCGAGCTGCTTCAGACATGTTTCTAGCTGAAGTACTACACTCTGTGAACCAGGTCACCTCGCGAACTACTACAGACATGTTGCTAACTGTGGTACTGCACTCTGTGAACTGTATCCACTCTCGAACTACTACAGACATGTTCCTAACTGTGTTACCACACTCTGTGAACGGGACATGTCTCGAACCACTACAGACATATTGCTAACAGTGGTACAACACTCTGTGAACCTGGTCAAGTCTCCAACTATGACAGACATGTTTCTGACTGTGGTATAATACTCTGTGAACCTGGTCACCTCTCGAGCTACTACAGACATGTTTTTAGCTGAAGTACTACACTCTTTTTATCCCGGGTCACCTGTCGAACTACTACAGACGTGTTCGTAACTGTGGTACTACACTCTGTGAAACGGATCACGTCTCGAACTACTACAGACATGATTCTGACTGTCGTACTACACTCTCTGAACTGGGTCCCCTCTCGAACTACTTCTGAAATGTTTGTAAATGAGGTACTACACTCTGTGAACCAGGTCACCTGTCGAACTACTACAGACATGTTTCTAACTGAGGAACTACACTCTGTGAACTGGATAACCACTCGAAGTACTTGAATCCTGTTTCTAACTGTGGTAAACACTCCGTGACCCGGGTCAACTGTCAAACTAGTACAGACACGTTTCTGACTGTGGTACTACACTCTGTGAACCTGGTGACCTCTCGAACTACGGCAGACATGTTTCTAAATGCGGTACAACACCCTGTGAATCAGGTCACCTCTCGAACTACTACAGAAATGTTTCTAACTGATTAACTACACTCTGAGAACTGGGTCACCACTCGAACTACTACAGACATGTTTCTAACAGTGGTACTACACTCTGTGAACCGGGTCGCCTCTCGAACCATTACAGACATGTTTCTAACTGAGGTACTACACTCTGTGAACGGGGTCACCTCACGAACTACTAGAGACATGTTTCTAACTCTGAGACAATACTCTCTGAACGGGTCACCTCTCGAGCTACTTCAGACATGTTTCTAGCTGAAGTACTACACTCTGTGAACCAGGTCACCTCGCGAACTACTACAGACACGTTTCTAACTGTGGTACTGCACTCTGTGAACCGTGTCCACTCTCGAACTACTACAGACATGTTCCTAACTGTGGTACCACACTCTGTGAATGGGACACGTCTCGAACTACTACAGACATGTTGCTAACAGTGGTACTACACTCTGTGAACCTGGTCAAGTCTCCAACTACGAGAGACATGTTTCTGACTGTGGTACTACACACTGTGAACTGGGTCCCCTCTCGAACTACTTCTGAAATGTTTCTAACTGAGGAACTACACTCTGTGAACCGGGAAAACACTCGAACTACATGAATCCTGTTTCTAACTGTGGTACAACACTCCGTAACCCGGGTCAACTGTCGAACTAGTACAGACATGTTTCTGACTGTGGTACTACACTCTGTGAACCTGGTGACCTCTCAAACTACGGCAGACATATTTCTCACTGCGGACCTACACTCTGTCAACCGGGTCACCTCTCAATCTACTACAGACATGTTTCTAACTGCGGTACAACACTCTGTGAACCGGGTCACCTCTCGAACAATTACAGACGTGTTTCTAACTGAGGTACTGCACTCTGTGAACCGGGTCACCTCTCTAACTACTAGAGACATGTTCCTAAGTGTGGTACCACACTCTGTGAACCGGGTCACCTCGCGAACTACTAGAGTCATGTTTCTAACTCTGAGACTACACTCTGTGAACTGGGTCACCTCTCGAACTACTACAGACATGTTTCTAACTCTGGTACTACACTCTGTTAACTGGATCACCTCTCGAACTACTACAGACATGTTCCTAACTGTGGTACTACACTCTGTGAACCGGGTCACCTCTTGAACTACTACAGACATGTTTCTAACTCTGGTACTACACTCTGTGAACTGGGTCACCTCTCGATCTACTACAGCCATGTTTCTAACTGCGGTACAACAGTCTGTGCATCGGGTCACCTCTCGAACTACTACAGAAATGTTTCTAACTGAGGAACTACACTCTGAGAACAGGGTCACGTCTCGAACTACTACAGACATTTTGCTAACTGTGGTACTACAGTCCGTGAACCGGGTCACCTCTCGAACTACTTCCGACATGTTTCTAACTGTGGAAATACGCTCAGAGAACTGGGTCACCACTCAAACTACTTCTGAAATGTTTGTAACTGAGGTACTACACTCTGTGAACCAGATCACCTCTCGAACTACTACAGACCTGTTTCTAACTCTGGTACTACACTCTGTGAACTGAGACACCTCTCGAACTACGACAGACATGTTTCTGACGGTGGTACTGCGCTCTGTGAACCGGGTCCTCTCTGAAACTAGTATGGCCATGTTTGTGGCTGAGGAACTACACTCTGTGAACCGGGTCACGTCTCCAACTACGAGAGACATGATTCT